>NC_050450.1:14182011-14521853 GCF_903995425.1 Onychomys torridus | reverse complement strand
GCATGGATCAGCTGGTCCCACGGCATCTGCAGAGAGATCAGTGTTGGCACTCAGATAGCTTTCTTCTTCAATACAGTGTGTGTGTGTGTGTGTGTGTGTGTGTGTGTGTGTGTGTGTGTGTGTGTCTTTAGGTGCACATGTGCCGTGACATGATGTGAAGGGCAGAAGCCAGTTTTGTGAAGTTTTCTCCCTCCATCCACCGCTACATGGGTTCCAGCGTCTGAACTCAAGGTGTTAGGCTGTTTGGCAAGCACCTTACTATCGAGCCATCTTGCCAGCCCTCCTTTTCTCCTTTGTGTGTACAGCTCCTGGCCACAGCCTGTGGAATGGTGGAATGGTGTTCTCTGTATTCAGGTTGTGTCTTCCCACCTTAAGTAACCCAATTTATAAACTTCACAGGCATTGCAGAGATTTGTCTCCTAGGTGATCCTAGATCCTATCAAGTGGACCATCTATAATTACCACTGTGGTGGGCATTTTATCACCAAGCCATGAAAAGAAGATGTAGCCACAGTTGATGCTCTGATGGAAGTCTTGCCAATGAGCTTGAACTAGAGCACCCATCTGAGCTGTGCCATACCCCAACCCACAGACACTGTGAGTTAGTGTTTGCTCTTCTGATCCGCTAAGTTTGGGAGCAAATACCCCAGCAAGAGCCAACTAATACAATGAATTTTTATTTATTTATTTATTTTTTGCTAATTTATTTTGCAAACATACTAGACACTCAAAATCCGCTTGCCAAATGAGTGACTAGATGGAGTCTAAACCACAGCCCCAGATGTCTGGCAGATGGCCAGGTGGGGATGATACATTTTTGAGCTGGAAATGTGGGGGTGGGAATGTAGCTGAGATGTGAAAGGTCTAGAGACTCCTGGGATCTAAAAGCCACAGGGACATCAATGGCATCTACTGGAAGTAATATGAGCAGTATGTGAAAGACTGTCATTTAAAGAGGACAGTGTCTAGTGTCAGCACAGAGAAGATAGACAAGTGGGTGAGGAAGAATCAGTTCAGAAGCAGGGAAATGCCAGGAGCTATAGAGATACTCAACATATCAGAACATGAAGGAGAAAGGGACCTATGGCTTGCATGTGTTATGTCCTGCCGACCCATGCATTTAGAACACTTGATCTCCAGATGGTGGTGCTATTTGAAGTGGTCATAGACTGTTTAAGAGGTGTGGCTTCAGTGAAGGAAGTGTGGCATTGAGGGGCAGGCCTTTGAGGTTGCAGCCTGACCCCACTTCTGAATGCTCTCTCCGCTGCTTGTCAGTCAAAATGTGATCAAGCAGCCTCATGCTCTCTGCATGCTTGCCACAGCTACTTCATAGCTGTGAGTTGCTCCTGAAGTCATGCCTTTCCAATCATGATGGACTGTGAGCCAAAATAAATAAATATTTCCTTCTTCTAGTTGTCTTGTTAGGGATGTTGTCGAGAAGAGTAATTAATATAGGTAGCAATGGGGAATGGGGACTGCTTGTGATCTTGAAGGTCAACGATAAAGAAGAGGGTAGGCACAGTGCTTCAGGAATGGTGTGTATGGGGAAAGCCAACTGCAGCATGGTGAGGGGTAAGCCAGAAGTGGTGTTTGCACTAAGCTTGGAGATGATGGGTGGACTCCAGCTTGAAAGCTAGCTAAGGAAGGGCAAGAGTTGAGGCAGAAACGATGGGTTAGTGTCAGAGAACCTTGAAACATCCTTCCCCTGGTGGCCAGAACACATGAAGAGGGAGCAGAAGGAGGGCTTAATGGGTGGGAAAAGATCCCAGGAGAGAAGGAGGGTTCTGGAATCAATGCTCTGGCAAACCATTTAGCTTTGGCAATGAGAAGTGTGTTCAGAAAAGTACTTATGTCTTGGTTCAACATCTGTCCTGTGCTGTTCTGTATTCTCTGTGAACGAATCCAGGAAAAAAAGTGGTTGCTTTTATTGCCAAGTCGCTTAATTGCCTGACAGAATAACAGCAAGCAAGCTCATCTTGGAGCTTTTGAACACAGAGATGCATCAAAGCAGGGAGAGGGAGTGAAATCAAATAGACCGATGGCCTTTTCATTGACTGTCTCTCTCATCAGTCCCCCTTCTGTGTGAGTCCATGGCTGGTGGCTAATACCTGGGAAGGGCTTTATAGAGTAAAACTAGAGAGGGGTGCAAGATTCTCTTGTTTGCTGTCCCATAGTGTTCAATGTGTATCTTGTTTTCTTTTACTGCTAACTATAAAGGAATGTGTGTCATTGTCACATTGAGAACTCTGAAATGTTAATGTAGGGACTGCTGTCACCCCAAACTCTCTAAGGCAGAGCTAAAAAGGGAAGAGATGGCTCTACCAGCTGCTGATGTACCTGGAGACCACCTTCCTCATCCTTGAGTCAAGCATGAGTAGTTCAACCAGATTTGACTGACTTTGGGTTGCCTTCCTGGGACAGGTATTGTCATCTCCAGAAGCCTAACTTAGCATGTGTGCATGTGTGTGGGTAAGTGCACACATTTGTGTGTAAGATTTGATTTCTGATCTCACTCTAGATTTCCTGAATGTCAGTCTTCAGGGTGACTTAAGGGTCTGAGTTTTTCTAGGCATTTCAGATGACTATTCCGTACCCTGGAGTTTGCAGCCATAGGGCATTTGCATGGGTTGCAATGAAATTTCATAGGTAAGGAGAGACCTGGGTCTTCATTCTTTTCTGAGAATGTGAGTGATGATGCTTACAAAACCATTATTTCCCCTTTCCTCCTTCGTGGGATATTGAGCACCCAGAAGGTACATTACTGCCTCACCTTGAGACCCATACTAGTGTGTGTACATGCACAGAGTGTGCACTTCTCAGTGCTGACAACATTAGGGAGATATTTTCTCAGTTGAGGCTCCATCTTCTCAGATGACTATAGGCTGTGTCAAGTTGATGTAAAACCAGCTAGGGAAGGCTAGACATGGTATGAAATAAACATGGAGATAACAGTTAGCCTTCCCATAAACACAAAACAAGTCTTCCGAAAATATTAATGGGAACTGAGGTGGAACTGATCAATTTCTTGCCTCCTGGGCTTGAGAACTTTAGGGGATATGGTCCGTATTGACTCTCGGGATATTTTAGTAGACTAACCCCCAGTTACCTATAGCTGTAACTTGTTCTATAACATGCCTGTGATGGAGTCTGTCCCTTCTCTAGCTTATTTCCCTACTTTCTACCTCTGGGTCATTGCTTCTTGGATCCTTCCTCAAACTCAAAATCCCTGTGCTCAAATACCATTCTGAAGATCCAATTTCTAGGGACCCCTAAAGAGTGTCTGTAGATTCATGAAGGAGTACGTAGAGCCAAGCCTGTGGTAATAGAGTGGAAGCTCTGCTAGAGAAAGCTGGACTTGCAGCAACTCAGATCTTGGAGTGGGGTTCACATTTCACTAAGTGCCTGTCCTGGAGCCTCCAGGAGTATTGGTGCCCAGATTCCACAGATATTTCTTCAGATTACCTACAATGTGTTTTTAAGAGCATTCCCAGTGATTTTCTTTGTTTAGAGGTGTATGCCTCTTAATTGAAGAAGGAGAGCTAAATAGAAATAAAGTATGTGCAATTGGTGAGCATGGTAATGCACGGTTTGACCATGATTTATAGAGATTTAACTGTACAGACCATCTCGAAGCCACCAGTAACCACTGATGATGCATATCCTTCTTTGCCGGTTGCATATTTCACCCTAAATGGCTTCAACGTCTTTACTTATCCATTTGTAATCAAATGAGTGAGACTGAAAATGAAGTGTATTTGAAAGAAATCGATCCCCATACTCCATGTTGCTAAGACACAGAGCATTTTTCCCTCTGAGGTGTTAGTACATTCAGGAAAAACATTTTCTACTCTGATTATAAATTCATTAACTATTAACACCTCATTGATGTGAGACTTTTTTTTTTCAAGAAGTCTTGATTTTAACCTTCATGCCTGACTTTAGGTAGAATTACACAAAGCAGTATTTGGAATATTTTAAAATGGCTTTTTGTGGGTGTTGGCATTATTTATACATTTATGAGGTTAGATAGGTAGATCAGCAGTTAAAGTACATTCTGCAGAGGAACCAAGTTCAGGTCCCAGCATCCACAATGTGTGGCCCACAACTGCCTGTAACTCTAAGGAACCCAACACCCTCTTCTGGATTTTGGGGGCACCTACACTCATGTGAATATACACATAAATAAAAACATTAGGGGCTAGAGAGATGGCTCAGCTGTCTGTTCTTCCAAAGGACCTGAGTTCAATCCCCAGCACCTACATGGTGGTTCATAACCATCTCTAACTCCAGTTCCAGGATATCTAGTGGCCTCTTGTGGCCTCTGTGGGCACTAGATACACATATGGTGAATAGACATGCATGCAAACAAAATGCCCATATACATAAAATAATAATAATAACAATAATAAAAATTACAAATCTTTAAACATTTATACATTTGATTTCTGTCTCATTGGCCTCTGAATCTCTGTATGTATAGAGAGGTTTTGGAAATACAATGTAAAATCCTATAGTCCTTATATCAGATGTGGAGGATTTAAACCTGAGGTCTGGAGCTTAAGTTTGTGATCTTTAGAAATTTCCTTTTTTTCCTCCTTGGAGCCTCAGTCTTTGTCTGTGAGATGAGGACAGCACAGGGCTTTTCTAAGGCTGGTTGTAATATACAAGACAGACTATGTGTGGTGATATATTATGTATCAAGTAAAGCTTGCCTGAGGATCAGAGGACAGAGCCAGCCACTAGATTAAACATAGAGGCCAGGCAGTGGTGGCACACACCTTTAATCCTAGCACTCAGGAGGCAGAGATCCATCTGGATCTCTGTGAGTTCAAAGCCACCCTGGACTACATGAGATTGAATCAGGAGTTATTAGATACAGAAACTTAATTGACTGGGGCTGTGTCATTGTCAGAACCTGTCCTTTGTTGGGGTTCTTTCACTCCAGAATGTCAAGAGAGTTGTGTGCTGTATACCTAGGTCAATGTGCACATGTGTTTGTGTGTGTATGCACATGTGCACACAAGTGTACACATGTGTGTCTGTGCGTTCACCTAGAGACCTTAGGAGAATCTTGGGCATTCTGATCTATTAGCCTCTGCCTTCTTGAGATAGGGTCTCACTGAACTAGAGCTAGGCTGTCAGCCAGCAAGCCCCAGAGATCCTCATGTCTCCATCCTCCACAGTGCTCGTATCCTGAGCTCATGTAGTCATGCCTAGCTTTGACATGGGTGCTGGGGATTCACACTGCCCTCATGCTTGTACAACAAGCATTCTTACCCACTGAGCCATCTCCCCAGCCCCAAAGGAGCCTTTGATCAGCTCTTTATCACAGATCTTTTTTTCTTTTTGAAATAGAATCTTGCTAGGTAGCATAGGCTAGTATCAAACTCGCGGCAATATTCTTACTGACTCACTCCCCCCAACCCCCATGAGAGCTGCCATCCTCGAGGAAGGAGACTGGGCAGGGCAATGGTTCACAGCCCAGAACCAGGAGACTTCTCCTAGTCCCTCACCCTTAGTTTGGTCAGCATGGGCTTCTAAAGTTTGAAATTCTACAGGAATCTGGCCAGTTCTCTCCACAGCATCTCAGTCTTGACACAAGGCTTACATTTTTTCTTGCTTGTAACTGAGGTGATGGATTAAGGGTGAAGGGGAAGAGCCCAGTGTTGCTGCAGATGCCCAAGGAAGGAGCCAACAGCCTGGATCTCACCAAGGAGCTCTGCCTGCTGAGGATGCTGACAGTGGCCATATGCATGGCTCTGATTGATCAGCAGAGAGAAATGCTCATTCATTCGACTCATTATGAAAACGTGACAGCAGGGTGTGGAGGGAGCTGACTCAGCACCGCCAGCCCTGGCAGAACTGGGTGGGAGGCTGTTCCCCTCTGAACAGGCCCCTTCATGACTTCAGGGCTGTTGCCTGAGTTCTAGAGTATCTCAGAGGCTCCAAGGTGCAGTTGGCTCACCACAGTCATAGCTTTACACTTGGGGATCATCAGGGGCTGGGCCTGGCTCAGGCTGCTGTGGGTGTGAAGGATGAACACTAAGGGAAAGGGTACTCACAGACCTTCCTGTAGGGACGGTAAACACAGTGCACAGGCTGTGCAGATTTCATGATGTTCCTGACATCTCTGTTGGAGAACATGCAGCCAGAGAGGTTTGTCTGGAGGAGCACAGCTGTAATTCTAGAGCTCAGGTAGCAGAGGCAGGAGGACAGTGAGGGAGTGTAGCCTGAAGCCAGCCTGGCCTGGGCTACATAGTGAGTTTCATGCTAGCTTGAGTTGCATAGTGAGATTGTGTCTCTGGAAATCAAAACCAAAAACACAAGGGTCTGCTGGAGGATTTTGGGCTTCTACATAAGTTCAGGGACACTGGGCCGATGGGAGTGAAAGGAGAAAGCACTTGCGTTCAAAGGTGTTGGCACATTGACCTGGGCTAATGGACTTATTTTGGACTTGGAAAAGCTTCAAGAGGGCAGAAAGACTGACTAGGAGCAGAGATGGGGGAGGACAAAGGCTTTGGAGCCAAGTAGACCCAATGGGGAGTGCAGATCCTGCCACTCTGTGGCTGTGTGACCTTGTGGAAGTTACAGCAACTCTCTGAGCCTCCATTTCCATTTCTGTTATAGATGGATGAGTCTGCCTACCACTCCAAAGACAGATGTCCTCAGAGCGTTCCCAGATAGTGAGGGAGGCCAAGCAGCTGTTTGATTGGCTCCTTGTCTGTGTGTTTACTTTGTGGTACTCTGAATGCAGTTAGCATATCTGTGGTTGTTTGAGGTAGTGACTGCCGTCCATTTCCTCTCTGAAGCATGCGAGTCTGTGTGAAGCTGAGTCTACCTCTTCAGAGCATAATGAGGAGCCATGTGCTTTGCATGGTCAAGTTATTATTCATGAGGAGGAATGTTGAAGAAAGGCATATCACTCCAAAGTTTTCAAAGGTAGATATCATGTATGTCTACAGTCAGAGCCCAGTCATTCAGACTCACTTGTGGGAACTGCTAGAGCCTGATGTTACACACAGAGCAAAATAAAACAAAATGTTATTGGGGAGAAATTGGAACTCCAGGGAGAGTTAGGTTACTACGGATGCATGCTCCCTGCTCCTATGTGCTATGATGCGATTTCCGAGGCCATTTTTGCATGGCCCCTGCTCTCAGGTTCAGGAAGATGTTATTTTTTCATGAAACTCTTGATACTGTTTATATCAGACACTCCGAGTGTAGGAGCTGACCATGTTCCCTTTTCACAAAGGCTTCCAGGAAGCTCCTGCTAAATTACCATCTAGTCTCCACATTGCATAGGGTCCAGTGGTACAGTTTTATGTGTTCATCTCAATGTCAGCTCCATTTTACCTCCTTTCCATTAGTTTAGTTTAGTTGTCATCCTTTATTGAAATTTATGTTACTGTATTCCATTTTATTTAAAAAAAATATCTCTGTAAGGTGGGGAGATAATTCAGTCAAGGACCCAAGTTCAAACACACAGCAGCCACAAATAACAAAAACCTGGCACAGTTATACATATATGTAACCCCAGCAATGGGGAGATGGAGACAGGAGGATGCCTAGGGAGCATCAACCAGCAAGTCTAGCCTAATCACCAAACTCCTGGTTCAGTGACAGACCCTATCTCAAAAGTAAGGTGGAGACAAATTAAGGACAGCCACCAACATCAGTCCCTGACTTTTGCATGCACACAGGTGCATACACACAGAAATATACACATACTACATGCATATCACATCAAAAAATCTTGGTAAGTTTCTAAAATGAGCAAGTTCAAATATCAAATGAACAGACAACACTGAGGTATGAGGCTAGGCATGATTCAATGCAGCACAACAAACCAGAAAGCCAAAAGCACAGGATGCAGAGCAGTGCATGGGATTTTAGATCTGAACAAGAGGAAGGGAATGTAATTTTGAGTCTCCAGAAAGAAGGGAAGGCTCATTCCTCTCATTTTCCCCTGGAGCACTAGTTAAACTATGTAGATTTTTTTAATTGTTGTTGTTGTTTGAGTGGGGTTGAGCATCATATTTTGCCCTTTTCCCAGGGTTCGGTGAATATTTTGAACCCATGCTCTGGGCTAGTGCTGTACTGGTGGAGGATGTCATATGGGTTCTGTGTTCTCTGCCTCGTGAAGCCCACAGAACAGCAAGAGAAGCCTGTGAAAGCCATGTGAATGGGGCAGGCATGTTGGTGCCAGGTGCCAGGTGTGTGTGGGACAAGAGCTAGGATGGATTCAGGATGGCACATGCTTATCATCAAAGGATAGATGATCACCAGAGGAAGGGAGATCAAGGGAGGGACTTGTCTGGACACACTGAGACAGACCTAGAATAGGAGAAGAGCCAAGCTGTCCCCAGAGAGGTGGAAAGAAGAGTAGCAGGCTAGCCTGGACAGTGCTAGCATGAGAAAAGGAGTTGGGGCCAGGGTGCCTGGGAACTTACGCCTCCAGCTCTTCACATGCAGCTCCCTAGTACTGTATGAGAGACTGGGGGTACTTTTTGGAAGGTAGTATATGCACATACATGTGGGGACATTTGTATGTACCAGCATACTCACATATGAAGGCTACATGCATACACATTCATAAGATGCATAGGACATAGGTGTGCATTCATGCTGTGTCTGTGGCTGCATGTCTAGGTTCAGCTACATGTGCACATGTGTATACATGTGTGTGCACATGTTCATGAATGCCTGTGTGTATACACAGTCATGTTTTATTTGAGGACAAGGAGCAAGGGACAGTGTCATGCTGGGTGATTGAAGACCTTGGTATCCTTTGGAACAGAGAGTGATGTGGCCAAGCCTTCCCCTTTGCTATGACTCCAGGGCAGGTCTGGGTAGCCTCCTGCATCTCCACTGAGCCATTCCCCTTGTGTTCCTCTGAGTTTTTGGTGACAGTCTTCCCTTCTGAGGCAAAGGGTTGGGCTTTAGAAGAGCATCTTCATTGCTCTTCATAGCTTGATGAGAAAGCAAGACTGTGTTTTTCCTTCAGCCACAGCTTCACTGCCCTGTCTTCCGTCTCATGTCACAGTGGGAGCCACAAAACTCTGGGACAGGCTGGGGGATGCCTTATTTTGAACTCAGTTCTTGAGGCACATGACTGCCAGGGTGCCTGCTTTGCCCCCTGGGGACAGGGAAGTTTAAGCTCCAGTTTTTTGTCCATATCTTTGGTTGTAGGGTGGCCTGAAAACAAAAACATGGAGTTTTCTTGTCCTCCTCAGAGACAAGGCTGTCACCTGTGTCCTTGGTTCTGTTCTCTTTCCAGACATGCATTTCTGGGAAAAAGAAGCCAGTGGTCAAGTCATAGTTTTCTTACTCTAGCCCTCAGGAGGTTAAGGCAGGAGGAACACAGGTTCAAGGCCAGCTTGGGCTACTTAGTGAGCTGTTTAAAAACAATAAGTAAAAAGGGCTGGGCATGTAGCTCAGAGGTAGAGTTCTTGCCTAGCATATAGGAGGCCCTGGGTTCAGTCCCCAGCATTACCAGTGAGAGAGAGAGAGAGAGAGAGAGAGAGAGAGAGAGAGAGAGAGAGAGAGAACATCAGCCCAGAAGAAGATGGCTCCCAGGATAGAATTTGCCCTTGTATTTAGGAAGACTTAACACATTTATCTGCATAGCTAGGGCTTGTGAGGTTTGAGGGAAGGAGGAGGAACTGGCCACAGGGACTCAGAGGCTCTTGTGCTCTCCTCCTTTGTCCATCAGCCACAAACTGAGGCCTATTAGTTTCAGTTGGCCACAGGCAGGCCTCGGTGTGTCAGGACACAGCAGGACAAGGAGGCCAACCCTCCTCTAAGGAGAAGCTTAGGGAGTGCCAGCAGGTGTCAGTGTGGCTTTGTCATCTGAGCTATCCCCTCTTAACTTTTATAAAGCAATGTTCATTATGTTCAGTAGCTAAAGGATGAAGATGCTCTGAGATGGTGTTTTCCTGATTGAGGGGAGGGCCAGAGGAGCTCATTGCATCAGGCAAAGCTTTTGAATTACCTCCGGAGGTCACAGGATTGATTTCATCTTGCTATGGCTTCGTCCCACATTGAAAAGCTCAGGTTAAGTTTCTTTCTTTTCCTCCTTTGCTTCCTCTTTCCTCTTGTGTTGCTCTCTCCCTCCCCTTTGCTCTGCCGTAGCCTTTGCTTAGGAGCTGAGTAATGGTCCAGGATCCAGCTCAGGTGTTTGGCAGGCTCTGCTAATTGACAGGACTTGATTTGAAAGCAGAGAGGCAAAGCAGCAGAGGAGGCTAGGTGCAGACTCGAGGAGTGTCCTGAGCTCTGGGCAGACTCCTTGCCATCTCTTTCACTGGGAGCAGAGTAAGATGCACGCCTCAGTTGGCCTGGCCTGAGCATTGCTCAGCTTTGGTGTAGGAGGCAGCAGGGAAGGCAGAGTTCACTGCAGGTGTCGAACAGGACTGACTTTAGGCAGGGGTGGCTTGGCAGCATGTGCCAATGCCAAGTGTGCAAGTGGTCAGGGAGTAATGTGCTGGAAGGTGCGTGAGATAGCTGCTTTGTTTATTTAATAGTCGGGATTAAAGTGGAATAGCCCACCAACACTGCAAGAGGAGACAGAGAATGCAGCTCTCTTGTCCTTGCCTGTCACTCATCAGTTAATATTGAGGCTTCTCATGGATCCTGTCACAAGTACAGTGTTCATGGACCCACACTTACAGATCCCAGCATTGAGGATCATAATTGTAATGCTTATGATCCCAGCACTGAGGAGGCTGAGGCAGGAGGTCTAGGACAGTGGTTCTCAACCTTCCTAATGCTGTGGCCTTTTAACACAGTTCCTCATGTTGTGGTGACCTCCAACCATAGAATTATTTCATTGCTACTTCATAACTAATTTGATGCTGTTATGAATCATAATGTAAATATCCGATATGCTGTATATCTGATATATGACCCCAAAGGGGCCACAACCCTCAGGTTGAGAATCACTGGTCTAGAATTTGAGGCCAGCTTAGACTTAAAGAGATCATGTCCCCTTCTCCCCATCAAAAAAATGAATTAGGCCAAGTGGTGGTACACACCTTTAATCCCAGCACTTAAGAGACTGTGGCAGGTGGGTCTCTGTGAGTTTGAGGCCAGCCTGGTCTACAAAGCAAGTTCCAGGACAAACAGAGTTGTTACATAGAGAAACCCTGTCTTAAAAAATCAAACCAGACGAAACCAACCAACCAAACAAACAAACAAACAAACAAAAAACTAACAACAACAACAAACTTCCACAGCACAGGCTAGCACTGCAGAAAAATTCTTTGTTTTTTCTTCATGAGTTAACTTTGTAAATTTCCTTTAGGAACCTCCTATATTAGTCTGTACCTTCCAGTTCCATTTTGTTAATGGGCATATAGCATTCCATTTTACATGTTCATGCTGTTATTTAATTGATTGCTCTTTGTTCCAAACTTGCCATCATCTAATCTTGCTGGGCTGTGAGCCATCCCTGGTCCTTCCCACTTTCCCAGACATATGAGGCCATCCACAGGATTTTCTAGGAGTGACTTTGCTGCATCCAAGGATGTATGTCTTCATACAGTCCTGCTGAATTTGATGTGTGGCTGAAGTCAGCCCCTCTCATGTGGTAGGAAATCGTATTTAGAGCAAGATTAATTTGTGTGCTGCCTAAGCTCTGATGGGTCATGACAGCCCCCATGAGTGGCTGCCAGGCATCCACTCCCTGTTGGAATGTGTTTTACTTATGGCCTCTAATGTTTTTGTGCTGACACTCCCCACCTGCCAAATGATTTGCTAAGACTTGTAGTTCCTCTGGCCATCACATTCTGCAGAACTGCCTATACCAGTGAATAATGTTAACATCCTTGCTTCAGAGCTGTGGAGTGGGCTGACTTCCTGCTTGGTGTGGGCTGACTTCCTGCTTGGTGTGGGCTGACTTCCTGCTTGGTGTGGGCTGACTTCTTGCTTTTGGTCATAAGACTGACAGGACAGGATGCACACTGGATGTCTTAGTTACTTTTCATATTGCTATGATGAAAATACCCAAGAAAAGCAAGTCAAGAAAGGAAGGGTTTATTTGGCTCAGAGTTTGAGAGAACAGTTCATTGTGGTAGAAGCCGTGGTGACAGGAGTATGAGGCATCTGGTCATACTGCGGCCACAGCTGGGAGACAAGGAGAGATGGATGCTGATCCTCTCCTCTCTGTCTTCTGTTTTACCAATGCTGGGCCCCAGACTGTGGCATGGCAATGCCCACATCCAGGGTGGATCTTCCCTCCTCCTCAATTAACCTAACCTAGAAACTACTCACAGACCTGTCCCAAGGCTTATTTCCTTGGTGGTTTTAGGTCTAGTCAAGTTGGCAGTCAACATTAACCATCACATTGAGGGTCCCTGGCCTGCTTTCTACATAGTAGTCCTGCTGAGAGGTGGTTTGAGCAGTAGAGCCTGGGACCTTTGACCTTAATGTGTTTGCATAGATTGACATTTGGGGGCAGATCGGTGTGTGTTGTGAAGGCCACCTGATATACCTGTAGGAGAACATTGTGTTCCCAGCTTCTCTCCAGGAGGTGACAGTAGCCCTTCGTTCCTCTAGTGAGATAACCATAGATCCTACAGCTGTTTCCTCTGAGGTACCTGGGGAGGAGTGGTCCTGGTTGGAGACTGCTGACTCACACAGAACAGTGTGCCCGAGCATACATGCACAAATAGCAAAGACAGATATTTGAAGAGACATGTGGGAGCTGATGTCAGGGCACCCTCCATTCATCTGCCCCAATGAGAGACATTCACAGGATCCCTGCCTCAGGGTTGAGCAGATGGCCTGGCCTTGCCAGACACCCATCCAGAGGACCAGTGTGCTTTGGGAGCCACATTCACTCAAGCTCTGCTCCATCACAGTGGCATTCCACCCCCAACTGGACTTTGTCTCTGTTGAAAAATTGTCTGATAAAAATAGACTTTAAAAATCATGTTCTCCATGGTAGCTCAGCCAAGGAAAGACACGGATTTGCTCTTTTGGATCTCCTTTTGGTGTTCAGAAACAATGGGCATCCAAATGGCGTGCAAGCTTACCTTCCCTTTCTCAAGGTAGACATTAATAATCAATTCCTTCTATCTCATCATTGATGCTTCTTCCAAATGCCCAGAGTGTCCCCTCTGGCATCCACCATCAACTAGTTGGGACTGCTTTGGGAAATTAAATGCTTTACCACCTGTATGACTGTGCATCTTACAAGGAAGGTTTCTATCTTCCAAGGAGGCAGGGTTTTTTGTTTGTTTGTTTTGTATTTTTGATTTATATATGATTATCTTTTGGTTAGCCTGAGAAATGTACTTGATAGATGGGAATAAATACCTCTTCCTAAGGCATGGAGAGTTGATATCCTATTTTATAACAGTAATTGAGGGATGTGTCTCTGATGGAGGTGTGGTTTAGCATGTGCTGCCTTTTTACACATTGTTTTCTGGTCACAGTGTCCCCTCCTCTGCTGCAAATCACTCTCCCCCTCCTTTATTCTTAAGAATCTGAGGCCCAAAGGCCATGTTTTGTATAAAATTAAGCCAGACTTTTAGGTTTGCTAAAATAAAGAGATTAATTTAAATTTAACAAAATCTTACTTTTGAAAAAGTGAAAATAGTAAATTATTTTTCTTTATTTCATAATAGTGATGGTGTTGATACAGTTGCATAAATCTGTAATTTGCTAAGATTTCTTTATTTTCTGAAATAAATGAAAAATTTTAGATTATTATATAATACTATCATTTCTCCCTTTCCTTTCTTCCCATGTACCCCTTGCTTTCAATTCCTGGTCTCTTTTTCTGTAATTGTTTACACGCCACACATACATAGTATGTACAAGTCCCAAAGGGAAGGAGGGGGTCCAGAGGAGGAGACAGTCCCTGGAGAACAGCTGCAGGGCTCAAATGACCAGAGGCTATCGCTATTAATTTTGGTTTCTCTCCAGAATCTGATGGTAAGACACTCTTGCTGAAGACATCACAATTGCGTCATACAAGATGTACAAATCTAACTGGCACTCATCTGGAAGCCCCATCCTTACTGGATAGCTTTCATAATGTTAGAAGGTGCTATGCACATTACCAGAGGAGAAGATCTTACCCAGACGTGAATGCTGTGAGCTAAAATAATAACTGGCCTGGGAAGACGTGCCCGCTGACACTGCAAGAGCACGAATGGCATAGGACTGCTTTCTTTCTTTCTTTCTTTCTTTCTTCCTTTCTTCCTTTCTTCCTTTCTTTCTTTCTTTCTTTCTTTCTTTCTTTCTTTCTTCCTTTCTTCCTTTCTTCCTTTCTTTCTTTTTTCTTTTACTTTTTTTTTCGAGACAGGTTTTCTCTGTGTAGCTTTGCGCATCTTTCCTGGAACTCACTTGGTAGCCCAGGCTGGCCTCGAACTCACAGAGATCCGCCTGCCTCTACCTCCCAAGTGCTGGGATTAAAAGCATGCACCAACACTGCCCAGCAGGACTGCTTTCTGATTGGATTCAAGGCTCACTCCAAAAGATGGCACCTATATCCGGCACCATTATCAGGGTCAAGAACCTGTGGCTAGGCAAGTCATAGGCCCTAGTGGAGACCCTCCTACTATTATCCTGATAAATGCACACAGTATTAAACTGACTCCTAATGGCTATCACTGTACCCATAGATGAGTGCATCTCTCAACCTTCAACGGAGAAGCTTCTGTTTGCATGGATTAACATAGATACTTATAACTGATTAAGGTATACAGAATGAGACTACAGATTGCTCATGCCTATGGGACATCTATACCACTCCCCCCCCCGCCCCCCCCCCCCCCCCCCCCCCCGCCCAAGGCCAGGGATCATTGTTGAAGGGAGAGTAGAAAGACTGTAAGAGCCAGAGGTAGTGAGTGGCTACAAATAACTAGTATCTTCCAGACACAGTGAGGTAAGTGCACATAGGAACCCACAGTGGTGGTGAAGACATGCAGAATACCTGCATAAACTTGAGCCAGACCAAATCCCGGTGTGAAGAGGGCTACTAGCAACAGGGACAGGGAAAACTCTTTTTTTTTTTTTTTTTTAAGTGTGTGGCCCCTGGTATGTCAACTATACTCCAGTAGAAGGTTGCATATGTAAGAATAAATGGGCAGCACAAATTGGACTAGATATGTCTAAAAAATAAAAGATCACAAATTTGAGTGGGCAGGGAATGGGGTGGATCTCGGAAGAGCTGAGCAAGGTGATGAATATGATAAAAATGTATAAAATTATCAAAGAACTGTAAGAGATGGGGATAGAAGGAAGAAAGGAAGGAATGAATGAACGAAGAAGGAAGGAAGGAAGGGAGGGAGGGAGGGAGGGAGGGAGGGAGGGAGGGAGGGTAGAAGAGAAGAGGGGAGGAGAAGACATGTAGTTTTTGTCTTTCTAGGTCACGGTTACCTCATTTAATATAAATACTTTCCAGATGCATCTATTTCCTGCAAATTTCATAACTTCATTTCTCTTTACAGCTGCATAAGATTCCACTGGGCATACACACTACATTTTTATTATCCACTTTCCTGTTGATGGACGTCTAGGCTGATGCCATTTGCTGGCTATTGTGAATAGAGCAGCAATAAACATGGAGGGACTGGTGCCTCTGTGCTAGGATATAGAGCCCTTTGGGTAGCTACCTGGGAGTGGAGTATTTGGGTTTTATGAAAATTCTCTTTTTAATATTTGAGAACTCTCCACAGTGATTTCTACTGTAGCTGGACTAGTTTTTATGTGCACCAACAGTAAAAAGGGGTCCTCCTTCCTACATCCTTGCCAGCACTGTTGCCAGAGTTTTTGACAATTGCTGTGCTGTCTGGGGGCAACTGGTATAACCCTTGTTGAGGCCGAGGGGTGAGTCAAATGCTCTTCAGGAGAGGGGGAGCAAGATGGTTCAAAGAATGGAGCTTCTTGCCACCAAGTCTGATACCCTGAGTTCATGGCTAAAACTCACACAGCAGATGGAGAGAACCAGCTCTGGGAAGCTGTCCCCTGACTTCCACAGTCATACTGTGCCATCCATGTGCCCCCCCCACATAAATACTTAAAGAGATGTAATGCAAAATTAAAGAAATACTTTGGAGGCAGTGGGATGCATGAAGAGTTCTTCAGCAGAGGACATCGCAGGAATTCTAATACTAGTTATCATAAGGCATATGGGGGTAACTAAAAGAGGGCAGAAGCTGGGCCTCAGAGAGCTGCAGGAGCCCCAGCTCCAGCGGCTGTGGGACAGGAGCCCAAGCCGAACACTTGAACACACAGCAGTGGTAAGGGGAAATGCTCACAGCCCTGATTGATTAATGCCAAGATATCCATACATTGACCTATCACTTTGGACCCCATAGATGTATACAATCAAGGTGACAATTTTCAAAAGCCCTATACCAGAGGCTGGGGAGATGGCTTACTAGGTAACAGGGCTTGCTGTGCAAACCCAAGGACCTTAGTTGGAATCCTCAGCACCCACATTAAAACTGGGAGTAACTATAACCAGGGCTGTGGTGGCCAGAGACCGGTCTCTAGAGTTTGCTGGCTGCCTGTCTAGCTTCTGGCTCAGTGAGAGACCCAGCCTAAGGCAATAAAGCAATAAAGCAGCGGGTTGACAGAACAGGGCTGGCATTCTCCTCAGTCTTCTGATGTCAGTTCCTGTACCTGCACTCACAAGTACGCATGCGCCACACCCCCACCACCACAGTCTCAAACACACGCACCAAAAGATAAACAGATTTTAAAATGTTGTTAGGTATCTTCTCATAACTATTCATAATAGCATGGTGTTTTGGTTTTCTTTGATTGGAAGAGGGCATAGGAGAATTTTCATTTAACTGTTGGCAACCTGGCTGATGCACATGTAGACACCTCCCTTGAAATCTTAATCTCTTACACTATGTCTGGTCCTCAGAAAGCAGGCAGCCAGAGATAGCTCCATGGTAGACTGTTTGCTTCACCAACACCCCCTGAAATCATCAAAATGAAAAATAAAAGACATAAACGAGACAGCAGCAGTATGGGGAGGAAAATCCATGGACCAGCGTGGCACTTTGCTTCTTTGGGGCCCACAGAAACATCTTCTTTCTCTGTTTTGAGACAGTTTAGCTGTGTGGGAGAGACAAATAGGACATGGCAGGGAGACATGTTGACCTGCAGGGGTTTCTTCAAACCATATTCAGAAAGATACAAGTAACTGTTTGTATCAGGATGATAAGCCTGTGGCTCTTCTCTTTCAGAATGGGATTCTCAGTGCAGGATGTGGCTCCATTGTAGAGTGATTGCCCCACATGCACAGAGCCTTGGCACAATCCATGCATAATCCACTGCATAATCTAGGTGTACTGGGGGCCTGCCTGTAATTCCAGCCCTTGGGAGGCAGAGGCAAGAGGATCTGAAGTTCAAGATCAAGATTACCCATGTTCAGCTATACAGAGCATTGCAGGCCAGCCTAGGATCTAGTAGACAGTAAAAAAAAAAAAAAATCCTGGTGGCATAGGCCTATAATTCCAGTTACTGGGGAGGCTAAGACAGGAGGTCCCAAGTTCAAGATCTGTCTGCCGTACAGAGGGAATTCAAGGCCAACCTAGGTATCTCAGTGAGAAATAGAAATAATGTATATATTATCATTGTATATTAATGTATATATAATGTAAATATTACATACTATCATATATATGTGTGTATACATATACACATATACATATATATGTATACACATATATATACATATATACATATATATATATATATACATATATCCATCCAATGCTGGGGTGGATTGTTTTTTTGTAAGTAGTGAAAGCATCCATTGGTAGATGACATTTCAATCATGCATCTATATATTAGAAATATATATATATATTAGAAAGAGAGACACACAGAGAGAAGACTGGGAATGTAGCTCAGTGACAGAGCACTTGAGTAGAATGCAGGCCCCTGGTTTCAGCCCCTGGGACCATGGGATGGACAGGGAGAAACAAAGGGAGAGGGAGTAGAAGGGGGATTTTTGAAGTATTTGCCTGGCCGAGAACAATGGCGTTCATATTCTTTTCCAGTGATCCAGTGAGCACCCAGGGGCTGCCACCATTTTAACTCCCTGTGAGGTCCACATGGCTGGGGATGGCCCTGACCATGAAGACTCATGGTGACATGGTGCAGCAGTTTGAAAAGTCCCCATGGGCTCAGGCATCTGGACACTTGTTCCCCAGCTGGTGGTGCTGTTTGGAGAGGTTTAGGAGGTGAGCCCTCACTGGAGGTGTATCACTGGAGAGAGGTTTGAGCGCTCTTAGCACAGTCCCACCTCTAGTTAGCTCTCTCTTCTTGGTGCTTGTGGCTAAGGTGCACGTTCTCAGCCTCCTGGTTCTGACACAGTGACTCCTCTCCCACATATACCCTCTGCAGGGATGGAAGCCAAGACAAAATCAACTCTTCCCTAATTTGCTTTTGGTCATGTTTCTAATTAAAACAATAGAAAAATAACTAGTGCGCACTGTATTTGAAGGGGGGGGGCACACAGGACTCTTTCAATAAGAGCATGTGGCCTTCATTTGCAACAGAATCTCTCCGTGTCTTACAGTCCACTAACTTAGAAATTTGCCGAAATTACAGTGCAATGCTAGAACAAAAGCAACAATGATATCATAGGCTGCAGTTCTTTGCAGGTGAATATTTCCATTTAATTATAGGCCTCAGCTGACTTTTCTCATAACCCGTGTTGAGTTTCAGTGCCACTGACTCAGAATGCCAGTGCTGGGATGGATTGTTTTTTGTAAGTAATGAAAGCATCCATTGGTAGATGACATTTCAATCATGCATGATGAGGAGGACACAGAGACTTGAGTTTTTTATTCAGCTAATGGCCCGTGGCAAGGATGCTCTGGGTCTGCGTGCATCAGCATCATATGTTGTGCTGGAACAGGCTGGTGAACAGAGGCCGGAGGGCTGGCTCACATGGTCATTATGCTGGACAAATTCTCATTTCCATCACGGTGACTCTAACACCAAATATGCATACATATATACATATATGTTTACTCACATATGTACATTCATATTTATAGATTGTCTCTCTGTGAGGTTGTGTGTCCAGGCACATGTGTACCGTGGCATCTATATAGAAGTCAGAAGATGTGATGTTTAGATGTAAGTCTTAGGAGCAGCATGCAGGCTTTGGAAGGGCTTGGGTCACAAAGGACAAATTTATTTCCTCATTAAAGAGGAAATCTTTAATCACCACTAAATGATTATGCATAGTACATGTCACTGGCTCTGTAACCTCCATTCCTAACCCGTGATTGACAGTGAGTGTGTTCAGTTATTTTGAGGAAACCTACAGATCTGTCAGTCCACTCCTTGAAATCATTAGTTTGTGTACACATGTATGTGTGGCATATGTGAAAAAGTATGTTCATGTATGCAGGTATCCAAATGTGCATGTTTGGGGTGTATGTATGTGTGTGTCTGTGTGTTATCTGCCCATCAAACTCAAGTGTTGTTCATCAAGAGCCATCCACCTCATTTTTGCAGACAGGGTCTCTTCTGGCCCTGAGGCTTTCCTATTAGGCTAGGAAGCTCCAGAAACCCACTTGTCTCTGTCTCCCCAGCATTCAGATCTTGATGCTTGCATGACAAATACTGCACCCACTGGGCCATCTCCTCAGCCACCATCATTACTTCTGAAGTTTTAAAAAATGTTTTTTCCTTTTTTAGTTGGTAGCTTAGTGTGTATTTCTACATAGCAGATGAGTCCCAGTTTGTAGTCCAGCATAAAAGGACATAATGTCCTTTCTGTAGCCAGGAAAATATAAGGGGCAGAGCTAGGTTACAGCGTGCTGCTGCTGGCTGACATGTAGCTGGGACTGCAGGAGGTTAGCCTGATGGCAGCAGGGACACCTTCTTTTCTGGTGTCTCCAGAAATGAGATCTTTCTTTGATTCTTTCCAGCTTCTGTGGGCAGCTCCTTTCCCCGTCACCTACAGCTCCCATGTTTCCACCATTCTGCCTTAGGCACCTCCCTGGCTCTGAATGAGGCTTCTCTTTCCCTTCTAAGGACCTTGGGACTATTTTGAGCCCACTTGAATAATTAAAAATATCTCTCCTTCCCTCTCTCTCTGAGACAAAGTCTTACTCTGTTACATTGACCTGACTAGCCTAGAACTTACTGTGTAGCCCAGAGTATCCTCAAGCTCCACACCATTCTCCTGTCTCAGCATCCCCAGGGCTGAGGTTTATACCATACCTATGTAAGTGCTCCCTTAATGTCAGCAGATTAACAATTGAATTCATGTGGAAACATAGTTTGCAAACATTACTCATGGTCCATGGTAGTCCCAGGCGCTGTGCTTAGGAGGCAGGCTTCTTTGACAAGGTGTTTTCTGAGTCCTCTGCTCCATTCCGAGTTCTTCCATGGAAGTGGATACTTGAAGAAGGCATCTTGGGCTCTGTTTCCTGAGTAAGTTAAGATTGCAGTCATTTCTGGGTAGAGAGTAGAGGGGTTGATAGAGGCTTGGTGCCCTCTTTGGGTGGCAGGAAGTATATCTCATACCCAGGATGCTGCCAGTCTTCACCAAGGGACCTCCTTCCTTCTGGGACCCTACATTGGCTCCTCCTTTCCAGAAGCAGTTTGGGGCTGTGGAGGAAAACAACTGTGTTGTGTCTAATTCAGTCTGATTTTCCTGTTGTGTGGTTCCCTTGCCTTCCCTCTGAGAATCGTCTTCTGTAAGTGAGATCCCTAAATATATGATTTGCTTCTCATGAGCACGTCTGATGACTAAGCAATTCATATTTAAATTTAAAAGAGGTTTGTCTTAAAGAACACTGAATCTTACACATTACCCACCTCATTTATCAGAGATGTTCACATCAATCTACATATCTGCTTGTTGCATGGGTCTTATACTTCAGGTTGACTCCCACAGCAAGACCTTTTTTATGGACATCTTAAGCAATGATTCCTTGAGGAGATGGAATAGTCTCACTTTTACTCACTTTTTCCTGTGGTATAAAAGGGGAGGAGTCCAAGAGAGCCTCCTCTTGTAGGATGTTGTTATTTGGTCCTACAAGAACTGATGAATGTAAAATCTACATCTATGAGAGAGTTTCATTTAAACTATGTGTGTATATTTGCACAAGACTTATCTATATTATAGTCTTTTTTGAGGTAATTAATATTATGATTCCTTATGACTTTTTCAGGCATCCTTACTAGTATTTTCCCTCCTCTCTCCTTCTTCTGTATCTATCTAATTCTCCTCCCTAATTACAGTCCTACATGTTTTCCCATTTCCCTAATCAGATCACCTGCATCCTGCCACTCACCTCCCTACTCCTCCTATCCCAAGGCACAATATTATTGTTATTACTTTCTGTTTTCCTGGTTTCTGCAATTACTCCAGAAATATGTACTCACATCTGAAGAGTTGGAGCTAGGAGCCTCCAATGAAAGAACTTAAGGCATTTGTCTCTATGGGTCTGGATTACTTCACTCAAATATGATCTTTTCTAGTTCCACCAATTTACCTACAAATTTCATGATTTCATTTTTTCTTTACAGCTGAATTGTATTCTATAATGTATATGTATGACATTTTCATGATCTGTCCACTGGTTGAAGGACATTTATTTCCATCTACTAGCTATTGTGACCAGAGCAGTAATGAACATGGCTGAGCAAGTATCTGTGCATGCCATGCTGATTCCTTTGGGCATATGCCAAGGAGTGCTGTAGCTGGATCGTGTGGTAGATTTATTTTTAGCTTTTCGAGAACTCTCCACACTGATTTCCAAAGTGACCAGACCAGTGTGCAATCCTACTGGCAGTGAATGAGGGCCTTCTCTCCCCACACCCACTCCAATATTTGTTGTCTATTGATTTGTTGATCTTTGCCATTCTGACGGGGGTGAGATGAAATCTCAAAGTTGATTTGATTTGCATTTCCCTAATTGTTAGGGACAATGAACAGGTTTTGAGATATTTCTGAGCCACTTTTTTCTTCTTCTGAGAATTCTCTAGTCAGGTCCCAGACCCACTTTTTTTTTTAAATGTGTTGTTTGTTCTTTCAGTTCTTTATATATTCTGGATATTATTCCTCTATCATGTGTGCAGCTGGCAAAGATGCTTCCCCTTTCTCTGGGCTTCCTCTTCACCTAGTTGCTTCTGTGCAGAAGCTTTTTAGTTTTATGATGATCTGCTTGTCAATTGTTGTCCTTAGTTCTTGGGCAAATGGAGTCCTATTCGTAAGACCTTTCCCACATCTGTGTCCTGTAGGGCACTATCCCTGTTTTCTTCTAGCAGTTTCAGCATTCACATTTATGTCTTTGGTCCATTTGGAGCTAGTTTTTGTGCGAAGCGCTAGGCACAGGTCTAATTTCATTCTTTTAAATGAAGACATCCAGTTTTCCCAGTGCCATTTATTTAGAGATGCTTTCTGTTCTCCACTGTATGTTTTTGGAATCTTTGCCAAATATTAAATGGCTGAAGCTATGTGTACTCATGTTTAGGTTTTTAATTTTTTCCATTGGCTGTCATAGTTGTTTTGGTACCTGCCCCATATTGAATTTATTACTATGGCATTGTACTGTATCTTAAAATCTAGAATGATGATCCCTGCATTGCCCCTTTTGCTCAGGATTGTTTGGGCTCTCTGGGGTCTTTGCAGCTACCTCTAAATTTCAAGATAGTTTTTATTTATATTTCTGAGAAGAATAAGATGCAGATTTTTTTTATTGTGATTAGGCCTAATCTCTAAATAGCATGTGGTAAAATGGGTATTTTCACAATATGAACTGCCAATCCATGAGCATGGGATGCCTTCTCAAATTCTACTGTCCTTTTTCTTTCTTTCTTCAGGGCTTTAATGTTCTCAGTGTGGAGGTCTTGGCTATGTTTGTTCCTAGATATTTTCTTCTCTTTTAAGCAATTATGAATGAGAGTATGTCCATGATTCTTTCTCAGTGTGATTATTGTTGATGTATAGAAAAGCTGTTGATTTGTGCAAGTCAGTTCTGCATCCTGCCACTTTGCTGAATTTGTTCACTGTTTCTAGAAGTTTTCTCATAGGACCATTAATATATAGTATATTATATAGTATCATGTCATCTGCTAGTACGGACAGTTTGAGTTCCTCTTTTTCTTTTTGTATCCCTTTAATTTCATTCTTTTACCTTCTTGCTTCAGCTAGTACTTTGAGTACAATGTTGAAAATGAGTAGAGATAGTGGCTAGCCCTGTATCATTACTGATTACTTCAAGTTTGTCCTCTATTAATGATGACGTTTGCTATGAGTTTCTCATATGTAGCTTTTATTATGCTGAGACTTGTTCCCTCTAGTTCTGTGTTCTCTAGGACTTTTATCGTGAAGGCATGTTGGATTTTGACAAAGGCTTTTTATGAATCTACTGAGATGATCATGTGATTTTTGACTTTAAATCTATTAATATAATTTATTCATTGTATTGACTTTCATATGTTGAACTATGCCTGCATTTTAGGGATAAAGCCATCTTGGTTATGTTATATAATCCTTTTTTAAATCTATGTGTGTATTCTGTTTGTAAATATTTTATTGAGCATTTTGAATCTATTTTCATCAGAGATATTGGTTTGTAGGATTCCTTTTCCTTAATTGATATTGCAAAATTAATTAATTAATTAATTTTTCATCTTGACCACCCTCCCTCCCCTCCTCCCATTCCCACCCCCACCTCTCCTCTGCCTTCCCACCATTCCATTCCTCCTCTGTTTGTACTCAGATATGGAAAAGCATAGTGTATCAAGTTGTAGTAAGACTAAGCACCTCTCCTTGTATTAAGGCTGGGCAAGGCAATCCAGTATGAGGAAAGGTCCCAAAAGCCAACATAAAAGTCAGAGACAGCCCATTGTCTTCTTGAGAGGAGTCATACAAGAAGATCAAGCTACACAACTGTCACATGTGTGCAGAGAGCCTAGTCAATCACATGCGGACTTCCTGGTTGTCAGCTCAGTCTCCTGTGAGCCCAGGTTAGTTGATTCTGTGGGTTTTCTTGTGATGTTTCTGACCCCCTGGCTCCTACAATCCTTCATCTCTTTTTCCACTGGATATCCTGAGCTCAGCCTAATGTTTGACTGTGGGTCTCTGCATCTGTTTCCACCAGTTTCTGGATGAAGCCTCTCTGATGATTATTGGGCTAGAGGGATTAGAATGGGGGTGGTTGGAAGGGGAGAGTACTGAAAGAGATGACTGGAAAGGGGGTGCATTTCAGGGTCAGGTAGAAACCTGGTGCAAGGGAAACTCCTAGGAATCTGCAAGATGACTCCAGCTAAGAGTCCTAACAATAGAGGATACTTTGCCTGAACTAGACACCTCCTGTGGAGGGATTGGGATACCAACCAATTACCTTTGACTTAACATTCTATCTGACCTATGGAATGTGCTGGGGTAAGGGTCGCACAGAGATTGTGGGAGTGGTCAACCAATGACTTGTCCAGCCTGAGACCCATGCCATGAGAGTAAGCCAGCCACCCCTGACACTGCCTGGGGTGCCAGGACCTAGAGGCTGACAGCCCAGAAACCTAGGCTAGAACCAAACACAACTGGAGAAAAAATGTCAATGTAATGATATCTAATGATATTCTGCTATACTCATGGAATCTTTGGTTGTTGTTTTTATATCTTTACCTGGTTTTGGAATTACAGTGGTACTGGCTTTATAGAATGAGTTTGGGAATTTTCCTGTTTCTATTTTTTTAAAAAATACTTCAAGAATAAAAGACCATCTAACAACCCCAACACCTGGCATTAAAAGCACTCTTTTGAGTTATTGGTCAAAGTTGTCGAAGAGACTCTGCAAACAGTTAAGCTACTGCTATTACCCTTGGTTGACCAGAGAGGTGGAAAGTAAGTCTCTATTGCTGAGGACACTGTGCACTTCAGATGCAGGGCCCAGAGGCCAGTGAGCTGGAACTGACCTAAAAGCTTTCTCCCTGAGGACTGGCTTTCATGACCCCAGATTGTGCCATGTAAGCTTCCAGTGAAGGGGAACATCCAACAGTCCTACCCAGCTATGACGTTTATGAACCATAACAATGACTAGCGATGCACAATGACCCTCATGGTGCAGTAGTGGCAGCATAACCAACAGCTCTCTAAGAGGATTTAAGACCTGCTCAACAAGAGGGAGATCATACCTGGTACTGGAAACCTGGCCTAATACCCAGGGCTAGTCAAGTAGTGTATTTTGGAGGAGGACTTGCAATTACCACTTCACTAAACAAGCATATCCCTAACTACATTATAGATCATTGTACTAATGTACAGATAAGTGTAGTCCTCACTCATCATCAAGGAAACTTTTCTTTGCAATAGATGGAGACCATTACAGAAAACCACATTATTTAAAATGTAGAGTTGTGAAGTCCAGCCCCAGTGGTTACATCTATTAAACAAGTCCGACACCTAAGGCTCAGGGAACAGTGCAGAAGCGGGAACGCAGAGACTGTGAGAGCCAGAGAATCAAGAAGTTTGCTGTAAGGTTGTATCAGGATGCTACTACAAAGTCTCACCACCATGGCTGCCTGAACATGAGCTTAACAAGGACACCACCAATAGACATGACAACTGGTGGGGGAAAGCCCATGAGGCCTCAGCCCTGCACTAAGAACCACAGACAACTAAGGATGCTGAGAGTGGAAGAGAGAGTCTTCCCCAGGGAAGAGCACACCAATTGGTTATCCAAAACCAAATGGCCGGCCTTGAAACTATACATGCAAATAACATTATACAGACTTAGCACGGTGTATTTACTTACTTAAGAAAATATATAAAACAGTCAATGAAAAGGAGGCCATAATCACCAAAAAGTGTGTGTGTGTGTGTGTGTGTGTGTGTGTGTGTGTGTGTTCTGCAAACAATTCCGCAGGTGAGCTAATGAGCCAATTACAGATAGTGGTTCCAAAACACCGGCACTGCACAAGTAAACAGCATCTGCCTTGAATTAAGGTGTGAAATTCCAAAAGGTGTGAAGAGACGGATGTCCTCTTTAGGTGGTTCCTTTCCTCTCTTCCTTTGATTTGATGGAAGCTTGCTAAACTGTCTCCGTGCCTTTTGCTAAGAGGGCTGTGACAGCTAAACAGTGTGTGCTGAGTCCCTTCCTGGTGTGAGCCAGGCTCTGAACCCTTGAGTTGCCTTGCTTTTGGGGGGCAGAGCTTGGTGTGAATAGGGAGGTAGCTGCCTGGCCATCCTTCCCTTCTGCTCTGGCTTTGTGTCTTGTTTTCACACCATAGCAGCCGCTTCCTTTGCATGTCCACAGAGTTGGGAAGATGTTTGCTCAGCTGTGTATGTGTGTTGCTTTAGCACTTCTGAGAGACAGGGTACAGAAGCAGAGTTCCACACGGTTGTCCTGGGCATTCTCACGAGTTTCCTTACTACTGTAGGGACCTCAACTTCGGCACTGAAAAGCTGAATTTGGGGCTTCGGAACATAGGGAATTTCAGGATGGCTTGTGTAAAGCAGATTTTGGGTTTATTAAAAATAGAAATAAAAGGGTCTCACCTAGATGTTGCCTCACCTTTCCTTGCAACTCCAGTTCCAGGGGATCTGATGCCCTCTTCTGACCTCTGGGAGCACTGCACCCCCATGGTGCCCATGCATACACTCAAGCATATGCGCGCGCATGCACACACACACACACACACACACACACACACACACACACACATTTATATAAAACTAAGTTAAAATAAATAGACAAATCTTAAAACAAAACAGAAAGCCACTCAGGGAGAGAGGAAAGCACACCCAAAATCTTGGGTGTGGCCTTCTCAAAGAGAGCCATGCTGTTGTGGTCCACTGGCTGCTTTACATAGTATTCTGGAAGCTTAGGAAGTTCATTACTCAGCCAGTTCCTAAGGCTCATTTCCCTCCTCAGTCTCTGTCCTTGTTGCCATAATTGAGATTATGGGGTGGCTCCAGAGGTGATATCCGTGGAAGTGCAATCAAAACAAAACAAAATAGGTGCATCAGTGCTGCACAAGGTGAGATTCCTACAAGTAGGAAGAAACAAAGGTCTTAATCAAGGATGGCTGCCTACTGGTGTTGGGATTCTTGACTTTTTAACTGGATAGCTTTAAGCAGACTCCAGGGGGAGGGGTGCTCCTTTCCTTTATCAAGTCCCCGGAATTTCCCACCTTTCCCTATTTCCTCAAATGTATCTTAGAATAAAGTTTGAGTTTTGAAACAAACAAACAAACAAACAAACAAAACCAAAAAAACAAACAAACAAAAAAACCAAAAAAAAACAACCCCAAAACACAAAAAACCATGTGCCAAGATCATGGCCCCAGAGACTGAAGAACTGGTTGGGTTTGGTGGCTTCTCTGATGCATCCAAGGTTCATAACCTGTAGCTAGGGTGGGGTTCCTCCATTTTCATGTGTAGGCAGACTACCAGAGAATCCTATTGAGAAGCTAACATGCTCTGTGGTATACCAGGCATCATTTGGTCAGGACAGATCAGTGACACCAATAAATGCTCTTTTTTCCGATATTGGAATGAGGAGAGTGGAGAGTCCACTTAGGAAATATTACTCAACAAGAGAGGTGCCAAGTGTCCTTCTGCACCTCCAGAACTCAGTGTATCAGGGGTCTCCTCATGACGATGATGTAGGTTTAGAGTTTCCAAAGTAGCAGCTCATAGTGAGTGGGAGGAGGGAAGTCAGTGAAGTTTCTCAGAAGAGATGACATTTTAGCTCAGACATGAAGGATGACAGTGGGAATGCAAAGACCCCTGGGAACCTCATTCCAGGAAAGAGCAGATGAGGGGCCAGTGTCCTGAGGCAGGAAAGGGGTTGATTGATTGAGGGAACATAGAGGGTCAGTGCAGCCTTGGTGTGCAGAGGAAAGAGGAGAGCTGTCTAGAGAGGCAGGGTACAGATTACGTATGAGAAATGGAGCACCAAAGAAAGCCAGAGGCAGATTCTATGTAAGAAAGAGCCAGATTGTGGTTCCTTCATTACAGCCACTGCTTTGGTTGCTGTGTGGCTGGTAATTTACAGAAGACAGTGAGCCACTGGGGAGGCTGAAGCACGGGGTCAAGAGTTCAGGACCTGGCTGGGCTAGGAAGTGAGTTGAAGGCCAACCTGAGCAACTTAGTGAGAGCTTGTTTCAAAACAGGAGGAAATTGGGCTGGGGATGCAGTTTAGTGTGGCAAAGGATGTAGTCTAATTTCCGTTCCAGGCATGCACAGTAGAGATTCTCATGTATGCAGGACACCCCCAGGAGAACTTGTATGTAGAACACAGGCAGCTGGAAGAGCTAGCTGCAGTAGGAACCAGAGTGGGATGCCCTTCAAGCTTTCCCCACATCCTGAAGAGCAGTTATGTTCCCAAGTCAGATCCCAGGAGGAAGTCGGGCTCATGATCTGGAGCTTGAGGGCTAGCTGTCTCCTGATAATAAAAATCATGTATGCAATACCAGCTAGAGTCCAGAGGTCTCACTGGCCAGCCAGCCTAGCCTAGTTGGTGAACGAGCTCCAGACCAGTTAGAGATCCTGTCTCAACAAGCAAAGTGGCTAGCACCTGAGGAGAAATACCCAAGGTTGACCTGTGGTATCCACATGCACCTGGGTACACACAAATATATGTAATATGTGTATGTACACATACTATATATATACACACACATATTAGTACTATTATTAAACCCAGGACTTCACACATGCTAGCAAGTGCTCTGCCACTGTGCTATACCCCAGCCTTTTTAAAAAATACTTTTTATTTTAAGGCAGAGTTTCACCAAGTTGCCCAGGCTGGCCTTGAACCTGCTATCCTTCTGCCTTAGCCTCAGTTTGCAAGAGGAGTGAATATATACAGAGCATACAGGAAAAGGAGTCTGCCCCCACCTACAGGGCTCTGAAGGAAGGCTAGCCCAAAGTAAGGGAGCCCCCCACCTCAACCCTATTCTGGTCAAGATCTCCAAACCTTAGACTCAAGGTAACCTCGGCAGCAATTTCAGTAATAACACAAATGCAAACTTTAGCAAATATTTCCCAGACATAGGACATCTGGCCAGAGTCAGTGTAATTGGAAATGATGTCAGCTTTATCTCAGTGTCTCTCTCAGAGGGACAAATTGTGAGGAAACAGATATTCTGCTGGTTGATGGTAGAGGGTGGGGAATGAGCATGCTGCTTCACTGGCAGATGTCTAAGTGTGCGGTGAGTGGTGTTAATGGCTGTGGGGAAGGGAGACATGTGTGGGCCTGGCATTCCTTCCTCAACGCTGGGCAAGGTTGCCAATGAAGGACGCCTGCTGTCAGAAATTTGATGGAGAAGGATTCCTGGGTCCAAGGAGGAACCACAGTCAATGCTAATGCATCCTGAGTGACAAAGGAAGGCTGAGTTTGTGTGTGGTGTTCCTGTGTGTGTGCATGCAGGTATGTAGGACCATGTGGTGTGTACATGCATGTGGAGGCAGGAGGTCAGCCTCAAGTGTCATTCATTACAATCTGTGCACATTGTTTCCTCAGGGGACTGGGGCTCACCAATTAGGTGAGGCTAGCTAGCCATGGATCAACCTGTATCCAATACCCCAGTGCTGGGATTACAAGTGCATGCCACCACACCTAGCTTTTTATGTGAGTTCTGGAATCAAACTCAGGTCCTAGCTCTGCTGTATCTTCCTTGTCCCTCAAATGTTCTTTTATAATAATAATAATAAAAAAAACCGATTTCATGTATATGATTGTTTGCCTGCATGTATGTGGGCACCACTTGAGTGCCTGGTGCCCACAGAGATCAGAGAAGGACATTGGTTCCCTTGGAACTGGAATTAGAGACTGTTGTGAACCACTGTGCGGGTGTTGGGAATTGAACCCCAATTCTCTGGAAGAATAGCAAGTGCTCTTAATCACTGAGCCATCTCTCCAGCCCCTCAAATGTTATTTACAATTAAGTGAGCGTGTGTTTGGGTGTGTGTTTTTGCCCAGGTCAGCCTTCTTATTCTAACTCCACACAGACGCTGAACATGGACGGCTCTCCTGCCCTGTGACTACCTCAAAGGCAGACTCCCTCACATAGGGAGGGAGGACAGCTTTTAGATCCCTCTCCCTGTGGTTGTTCCTGGCAGCTGATGAGAGATGAGATTTCTCTGAAAGGCTCACCCCTTTGAATTGTGTTCCTGAGGAAAGAGGCCAGATGCCACATGACCGGAGCTTTAGAAAACTCCAGGCTTTGGGGGTGATGAGCGTGCAGAGCCTGGCTGCCTTCCATCTGCAACAAGGGCAGGGCCAGCGGGGAGTAGAGGGAGGCAGAGACAGCAAAGGAAGTGAGGGGTACAGGCTGCTTTCTTGCAGAAGGGAGTGTTTAATCCCAAATGGAACAGTTTGGGGCGAGTGAAGTCACCTTCCACAGAGGCTCCAGGAAGGAAGGGACTGAGTTGGCAGTGAGGCCGTCATGGGTGCTGTGGCGTTTCCTGAGCAGAATATTCACAGCATTCTGTTTTGTGTTCAAGGTTTTGCTTTTAGGTCTGTGGAATCGCTTAACTCCGCCACAGTGCAGAAACGGGGAGGTGGGGTGGGCTTCTTGCCGTGCCCACTTGATACATGAAAAAAGAAATATCCAGGGAGATGAAACAATTTCCCCAGGGTTTCACAGCCAGGAAAAGATTGGAATCTGGAATTGGAACTCAGACAGCTACACTGAGAACCTATTTTGCTACACGATAGAGGAAATGCTCAAATGCTCACTTAATAGAGAGCGAGGGAAGAGGAATGGATACAGGGGGAAGGAAGGGGGAGGATTAGCCAGAGAGGGAGAGAGAAAGGCCAGGGGGATGGCTTAGAGGGAAAGGTGCTTACAGCCTGAGAGTGAAGACCTGAGTTCAATTCCACAGAGCCCATGGCAGAAGAAGAAAGAGACGGGCAGATGGACAGATGGACAAACAGACAGGGTAACCGAGGCCAAGCCCTCATTTACTATTTAGCAGTGCTGCATATACACCCAGGGCCTCCCATGTGCCAGGCAAGCCCTTTCCCACTGAACTGCAGCTCCAACCCTCTTCCTTTTTATTTATGTCGCTTAGGCAGAACTTGAACTTACCTCCATAGCCTAGGCCTTGTACTTGCCATCCTCCTGCCTCAGTCTCCTGAGTAGCTCAGATGACAGGCCTGTACTTTGAGGCCTGGTTCTGCTAGAATTTTTAGAGTTTTAATTTAATATAAACACAGCTTTGTTAATGTGTGCCCGAATTTTATGGTGACATTGCCATATCTGATTTGATTGAATCTCTTTTTACGGCTCCAGGGAAGAACCATTATCTGTCACATCCCAGGAAGTTGGCTGAAGAGTTCATGGGCTGAGGCCAAGCGGCTCTGGGCAGCTGAGCTGAGATGCTAATCTCTGTTCTCTGACTTACACCCTTAGACCACTGTTTGGTGCTCCTGAGTTGTAAGTGGCTGGGTCTTCATTTACCCCCCAAACCCAGACAGCATGGGACCTCTGCACACCTGCAGGCCCTGTGTGCCTTTAGAAATAGAAATGGCTGAACATAAAGTCAGAGGGAAGTGTGGCAGGCAGACTGAATGACAGCCATCCCCCATGGGCTCTGGCATTTGAACACCCAGTCCCCAGCGAGTGGTGCTGTTGTTAAGGGAGGCTCTGGAAACTTTGGGGGTAGAACCTCACTGGGTAGGGGCTCTGAGGATTTATAGCCATGCCTTATTTCCTACATGTTCTCTCTGTTTCCTGTATGTGCACAAAATGTAATAATCTAGGTTTCTGCTTGGATCATGTGCAGCCATGCCTCTCCACCATGCTGGTCTTTCTCTTTAGAACCTGAAGTCAAAATATAGTCTTTCTTCTTGAAGTTCCTTCCAGTCATAGTATTTTATCACAGTCACAGTGAAGAAACTGATAGAGATTTTCTTCTAGAAAGTGCAAATTTCTTTCCAAAGAACCATTCCTTAGAGCTACCCAAAACCTCTTGTGCTCTTCTCCATTGGCTACACACTGCTAGCCTAAATGTGATGTCCTAAACTGCTACATAGACCGCACTACTGAAGGGTCTCAGCAATAAGAACACACATACATTAGTTTTGTTGGTTTAGTTTGAGTTTGAGGTGTGTGTGTGTGTGTGTGTGTGTGTGTGTGTGTGTGTGTGTGTGTAGGAGTTCACAGAAGCTAGAAGAGAATGTCAAATCCCCTTGAGCCAGAGTTAAAGGTGGATGTGAGTTGTTGCTGGTGATGGGAACTGAAGTTGGGTCCACTGCAAGAAGAGCTTGAACTCTTAACCCCAGAGCCAATCCTCTAGCCTCTCCATCTTGTTTGTTTGTTATTATTTATTTATTTACTCATTTATTTATTTACTCATCCATTAATTAATTAATTAGAGACAGGATCCAGCACTGAACCTGGAACTTAGTGTTTTTGCCTAGACTGGCTAGCCAGCAAGGCCCAAGATCTGCCTGTTTCTGACCCAGCACTGGGACACAGGTCCACACTGCTGTCTCTGGATGCTGGGGATCTGAACTCAGGTCCTCTTGCTTGCAGTAAGCACTTTGCCTGCTAAGCCATCTCCTCTGCCCCAGACTGGGATTTCAGTGCAGGCATGCTTGCCTACTTGAACCCAAGAAAGGTTGCTATAGTAGGTATAGCTTTGAGGGCCAGAGAGATGCATCGTGAATAAAGGTGCTCACCTCTAAGCCTGAGGATGGGGCGATCCAACTCCTTCAAGTTATCCTTTGACCTCTGCATGTGAGCCTTGGCATGTATTTCTGTGTGTGCATCACACACACACACACACACACACACACACACACACACACACACACGCACACACACACAAGCATGATATTTTTAAGGCTTCATTAAATGCCACAAGAATCTCTGGAACTTTGCTGGAGCATAATGAATTTCCACAGAAAATCCTCTTTGCCATAAAGTCTTAAAATGCAGGTCAGTTTTAATATTATGTGACCTTTGGTGACCCTAATCATTCATTGCATTTGTGTGACCTTTAAAAAGTTAGGGAGGGGCGCTGTGACAGCTTCAGGTTGTGAACACCTGGAAGAGGTAAAGGTGAGTCTCCATCACTACTAGTGGTGGTTTTTCTTGGACTTGGGATGCATCTCATCTTCCTGTCTGATCAGCCCATGACAATTTCTCAAGATCGTGCCTGTGAGTTTCCTGGGCCAGTGTGAATATCCACTGCTTTTAGACATGGGTTTCTGCAAGGACTGGGTGCTGAAAACAGTGCCACATGCTTGACTAGCACATGTAGAAAACTTGGTGTACCAGTCAGTTTTCTGCTGCCACGTCAAAATGTCTGAGATAAACAGAGGTGGAAAGGTTCGTTTGAAGCACAGCTGCAGAGGTTAGAGTCGTTTACTCACATTGTTTTAGGTAAGTGATGAGGCAGAAAGAGTATCCTGGTGGGTACTTTATGGCTGAAACTGCCCACCTCATGCCTCATGGAGCATGGGAAGGAGAGAGCTGGAAGCAGGAGGAGGAAAAGGAAAGAAAGAAGGGATGAAGGGAGGGACTGAGGACAAAATTGGCTCTTTACGGCTATAACCCCAGTGACTTGCTTCCTCTAAGTTTGACTAGGAACACCCCCCTCCCATAGGCTCAAATATTTGAATGTTTGGTCATTAGGGAGTGGTGCTGCTTGAGAGAGATTAGGAAATGCAGCCTTGTAGGGAGGAGGTGTGGTCTTGTTAGAAGAAGTGGGTCACTGGGGGTGGGCTTTGGTGTTTCAAAAGCTCAAGACAGACCCAGTGTCTCTCCCTCTTCCTGCTGCCTGTGTATCCAGATGTAACTACCTCTCCAGCACCATGTCTGCCTGAAGGACACCATGCTTCCCATCATGATGATAATGGACTAAACCTCTGAACTGTAAGACAGCTCCAATTAAATGTTTTCCTTTATAAGAGTTGCTGTGGTCATGGTATCTCTGCACAGAAATGGAACAGTGACTGAGACAAAGTCCGTCCCACTTCTTAAGGTCTCCACTACTTCCCAGTAGCACCAGAGACTGAGCCTTCCACACATGAGCCTTTATGGGACATTTCAGGTCCAAATACCACATCTTGTCTCCATTTTTGTGGTGACTCTCTTTATCTCTGTCTCATATGTATTGGTGTATATTTGCTTGTACACATGTGTGTACATATGTGTGCATATGCTTGTGGAGGCCAGAGGTTAATGTGGGGTGTCTTCCATTATTGCCTTCTGTCATGTCTCTTGAGATAGGATGTCTCACTAATCCCAGAGCACTAGACTGGTTAGTCAGGGAGCTCCAGGGATCCCCTGTCTCTGTATCTCCCTCTAGCATTAGGGTTACAGATATACAGGACAATGTGTCTGGCTTTTAGGTAAATTCCAGAGATATGAACACAGGTCCTCATACTTATTTATTACCCGAGACACCATCAGAACTCCATTTCTGTGAGTCTTAAATAACGTTCAAATGTAAGGCTTACAGTGCACCCAGAAGCAGAGTGAATGAAGACAGGACCAGTGTGGAACCACTACACCAAGTCAGCAGCCCTCCTGGTGAGGCTCAGCTGTTTTATCCCAGTCTGACGACTTCCTAGGCAATCCCAGGCTACTTTTTGCAGACACCAGATAACAGTGTCTCAAAGAGTTTGTAATCTCCACAGTGTGAGAGATCGTCTCCTAATGTCTTCTTAGTTACTGAAAATTACTAACGATTCATTGTTTTTGTCTATGAAATCATTACATACACAATTTTCTAGCATGCAGCTTGCTTGTTTCCATCTTCAAACACAATTTTATTTTTTAGAGCAGTTTCAAGTTCATGGCCAAATTGTACAAAATAGTTTATTTGTGAAATTTCAATACATGCATATCATTCATTTTGATCGTATTTACACTCTTGTCTCCCCTCCCCCCAGTTATTTCCCTTTCCTCATGAATGGTCCCCTCAACTTGAGCGCGCACGCACACGTGTGTGTGTGTGTGTGTGTTTGTGTGTGTGTGTGTGTGTGTGTGTGTGTGTGATGTAGAATGTGGATTCCACATCTGACATCTGAGAGAAAACATGTTTTTTTAATTTAATTTTATTTAATTAACTTTTTTATTTATCTTACATATTGATCAGTTTCCCCTTCCTCCTCTCCTCCCGTTCCACTCCACTCCCATCTACCCCTCTCCCCATCCACTCCTCCATTCAGAAAGGCGCAGGCCTCCCATGGGCTTGAATAAGACATGACATATCAAGTTGAGGTAGGACCAAGCTCCTCCCCCTGCATCAAGACTGGGCCAGGTAATCTAGCACCAGGAACAAAAAGCCAGCTAAGTGCCAGCAAGAGGCCCTGATCTCACTGCTAGGAACCTTGCAAACAGACCAAGCTACACAACTGCCACACACATGCAGAGGACCTAGGTTAGTCCCATGCAGTCCCTAACTGTTGGTCCAGAGTCCACAAGCTTCCACAAACTCAGGTTGGCTCTCTGTGGGTTCCCCATCATGACCTTGATTCCCCCTGGCTTGTACAATCTTTCTGCCTTGTTTTCTGGAGGACTCCCAGAGCTCAGCCCAGTGCTTTACTGTGGATCTCTGCATCTGCACCCATCAGTTACTGGATAAAGGCTCTCTGATGACAATTAGGGTAATCATCAATCTGATTACAGGAGATGGTCAGTTCAGGCACACTCTCCACTATTGCTAGGAGTCTTAACTGGGGTCATCCTTGTGGATTCCTGGGTGTTTCCCTGGCACCAGTTTCTTCCTAACTCCAAAAGGCTCCATATCAAGATGTCTCTTTTGTTACTCTCCTCCTCCATCCTACCCCAAGCCATCTCCTGCACCCAGCCCACCCAACAAATGCCCTCAAGTTCCATTCCCCCAACCCCCTGCACCCAGTTTACCCAGGAGATTTCTTCTATTTCCCCTTCCCAGGAAAATCCATTCATCCCTCTTTGTTACCTAGTCTCTCTGGGGCTGTGGATTGCAGGTTGGTTATCCTGTACTTTACTCCTAATATCCACTTATGAGTGAGTGCATACCATGTTTGTCTTTCTGGGTCTGAGTTACCTCACTCAGAGTGATTTTTTTTCTAGTTCCATCCATTTGCCTGCAAATTTCATGAGGTCTTTGGTTTTTACAGCTGAGTAATACTCCATTGTGTAAATGTACCACATTTTCCTTATCCATTCTTCAGTTGAGAGGCAGAGAGAAAACATGTTATTTGTCTTTCTGAGTCTGCATTGTCTCATTTATAATGATCTCCAGCCAATAACACAATTTCATTCTTGGCTGAATGAAATTCCACTGGGTACAGGTACCTCCTGTTTTGGTATCTGTTCATCAGTGACAGACGTCTAGATTAGTTGCCCTTCTTCCTTAAGTTGGTTTTACCAGACATTCATCAGAACAAAAAGAAAAGTAACGCATAGGACTCAGTGGTTAAGAGCACTTACTGCTCTTCCAAATGACTTGAGTTTGGTTCCCAGCACCCATATTGGATAGCTCACAGTTGTCTGATATTCCAGCTCCAGAGGATCCAGCACACTCTTCTAGCCTCCCTGGGTCATTCATATTCTCTCTCTTTGCATAGCTGTCTTGAAGTCCTTCAATATTAGAACATTCCTTAAGATAAAGGCCTCGTTCACCCAATAGCAGTTTCGATTTTTTAATCTCCGGTCCTGAGCAGTGTCTTACCCATGATGCACCCTTGGTCACTATTTCCAATGTTTTAATATCACAGATGGAGCGAGAATTCTGCGTGAGTTCTTGATGTAGTCCCAGATGCATCTTGCTTCTCAGTTGGAAATAACAGTTTTTGTTTCTGTCTGTTTTGTGGTGCTGGGGATGGAACCCAGGGCCTCCTGCATGCTAGACAAACACTCTGCCACTGAGCCACATTGCTGGCCCTCAACAAGAAACAGGAAACAAAGCAGTATTACTGTCTGGCACCAAAAAGTATCTTGGAGAGAGACAGAGTGACTTTGAAAGAGCAGAAGGGAGCAGAGTGGGTGAAGCCACCCCGGCAGGGCTTAAAGGACAGTCAGCTAGAAAAGATTCAGGAGGGGCCAGCCGGGAAAGCAAAGCAAGGGAAGAGCAAGGCTGAGCCCAGGTGAGGCTGTAGCTACAGTGGCTGAATTTCCACAAGTGAAGATGATCCCCTTGGGGATGATGGAGTCAGCCAAAGACTTGCCAAAGCCAATAAACCACCAGAAGAAACATCACCCTATATGAGATCAATATCCACAATGCACAGTGTCCCAGAGAAACTTGTGTTTAACTGGGCATTTTTCTTAGTTTAATTTTCCCTTTTCTTATGTATGGGATCATGGTCCATGCCTTGCTCTCATGTTCTTGTAGTCACACCTTTCAGGTTTCTGTGGCTGAAGAGACAGAATAATTATTGCATCTTCATATAATGGATCCATGTATGTAGCACCAATGATGGAGGATGTGTAATCACGGTTGAGCTCTGGAATCTTCTGCATAAGTATTTCCAAGCATGGGAATGAGTGAGGAGTAGACACCTGCCTCAGCGTGCCTGCTCCTCCATTATCCTTTCTCTCTTTCTTCTTAAAGGCTGAAAAGATTCCTGTTTTATTCCCCTTCTCCTGGTTTCTTTCTCCCCTCTCTCCTCTCATCCCCTCTCTGTCATCTTAAGGGACTGAGTGGACATAGATTCTCTGATCTCCTCCTCTTCCTCTCCTTCCTCTCTGTATTCTCTCCTTTCTCCCCTCCACTCCAGCTTCCTTCTCTCCTCTCTCCCCCATCTTCTCTCTCCTCCCTCTTCTCTCTCCCCGTGTCTTCCTCCTCTTCCCATCTCCTTTGCTTTTTTCTCTCCTCCACTCCCCTCTCTATGGTTCTCAGCACCTCTGCTTTCTCCTCTGCTTTCTCTTTCTTTCTTCCCTTCAATTGTATTTTAACAGTAGGTTTCTTTGGTGCCCTGTTAGGATATCACAAGAAAGAGGAAGTGAGCATCCCATTATTCATGTGCTCTGTTCTCCTTCCTTTATGTCCTGCTTTGTCCCTGGCTTTCTTGAGGGAGGAAACTGGCATGGCTACTGACCACAGCAGTGAAATTGTGCTCCAGAGCCTAGGTTTTTGAGTCTTGGTTGTAGTGGGTGCCATAAAAATGTAAATATAAGTATGAAATCACATCTCCCATGTTCCCATTGACTGTTCCTATGAACCACCAGAAATAAACATCAGAGTCCATGGCTGCCTGAACAACCATTCTGATGAAGAATTAAGACCTTGTTTGTAGAGCCTGGAAGTGAGTTGCATGCTGAAAACATAAAAACCAAGTGCAGACAAATAACCCAAGGACTGCTGTGGCAATTGATTAACCTCCCATTTTATGACACCTTTGCTGCACGGTGAAAAGTAAATTTGTGTTTATAAATGCTCTGGTGACAAGGGTCTTTTTGTCCCCGAAGAAAGAGATTTGTGTGTAACTGATTTTTACCCCCAGAGAACACAGAAACAGGGGAGGGAGAAAGGAAAAAGGAGCAATCAATCAGGAGAGATTTTATGTTCCCTATAAGCAAAGCCATACTTCACTTATGATGGATTGTGTTAGCAACTAAATTAGATTGCATGGGGGCTGAGTACTAATGTTGATATTTACAGTGCTTAAATATATTATCTGCCTCCTCTAAATGGAGCTTATTCATTGGTTGTCTGTTATGGGGGAAATACCAGAATAATGAGACAGCTTTTTTTCTTCTCTGTCTTCATAGTTTAATATCATGCAACTGTTTATTAATAAGATGTAAACCCCAAAGGATTTTTCTAATCCTATTCTAATATCAGACTAAATTTAATAAGATTCATTCTTCTCCCCACTGCATATGCCTCATCCATTCATTTATTCAACTAATATTTATCAAGGGCCCCTGATGTGATAGGCCTGGGTTAGGCTTATGGGAGTACAGTGTTGAAACAATACAGACTCAGTGTTCCTGCAAATGGGGACAGGCCTAAAGGGACCAGAAAGAAGGCAAGGTGTCAGGTTTGGAATGTGACCAGGAGTTTTAAGAGTGCTGACTGTTTCTCTTGCTTGATGACTTCATGGCCTGGAGAGAGAGCAGAGTTGTGGGGAGGGTTTGGAAATACTGGCCAGACTAGCATGCAAGGGTGGTCTCTTGGGGGCTGAGGGAAAATGTCCTGGCATTTTCTCATTGTAAGAACTTGTTGGCATTGCTGAAGTATTGCAGTGATGTACCTTGCTCCTCCATGGCTGAGAAGGTTTGCTGGACCCCTCTGTGGTCAGCATCCCTGGGTTCAGTTGCCTGCAGTAAGCAACTGCCAACTTGTAGCCCAGATGCAGGACACTGGGCCTTGCTGGTGGAGAGGTCAAAGATGAGGGGAGAATCTTCAGAAAGGAAAAGAGACTGCAGGCTTCCCTTTAGACAGAGGCCTGGCCGTGCTTTTCACACTTGAAAGGAATCCTGATTTCAAAGAGGAAGAGAGGCAGACGTCACAGAGGCTGTGCCGGGAACACATTGGAAAGTGCTTTGTTAGATGACTTGATGTGCTTGGAATGGAGAAATGCTAGTCAAGGCCCTTTTAATCACAGGTGTTAGCATGAATAGCATGCTTGTCAGAAATAGGAGTGTGTGCTGTTTTTGTGCATCTCTGAGCCTGTTCCCTTCCTGTTTCCTCTCTTCCCACACTCCTTCACCCAGTGTCTGGATGCATGATAGGTTCAACCTCTGTCCACTTCTTGTACTGGCAACAAAGCTTCTCCTGGGTTATGCTATAGCTTGTGCTGGCTTAGGCTTCATGGAGAATTTTTACATGCTTGTTAACTAGGTAGTGTTGTCCAGAAAATTCAGAGATAAGCTTTATATAGCTGTCTATTTATTCATCATCCATCCATCCATCCATCCATCCATCCATCCATCCATCACCTATACCCTAATCCATCTCTCCATCTGTCCATCTGCATAACATTTCCTTATAAATTTGCTCATTCATTAGTATTACTCCTTCATTCCCCTACCCATCCTTCAATCAAACCATTTATCTTCCACTTTTCCACTCATCTGTTTTCTCATCTACCCATTCATTTCTGTACATATCCACTTATCTACCCATCCACTCATCTGTCATCCATCCATCCATCCATCCCTCATCCACCCACCCACTTATCCATCATCCATCTCATCTATCTACTTACTGACCTGTTTTCCACTCACCTAACATTCATTCATCCTCTCACCCATCTACCCACAAATTCATCCACTTACCTTCATTCACTCAAATGTTTTAACCCATCCACTCGCCTGCTTACCCACCTAATCTCTCACTCATCCATTCATTCATCCACCCCTTCACACACCAACACATCCTCCCACCCAACCCCACCCTGTTAAACTAAAAACAACAGCATCAGTTTGTATTATCACTTCCCTCCAGCATTCTGTCAATGAAACAGAGGCCAGTCTCTCAGACTCTAGTTGAGGAATGATGACTGTAAATAAAGGTGTATCTCCGTGAGAGGAAGCAAGTAGTCTCCTGATTATTATACCAATCCCCTCTTTCCCATTCTCCTTGTAGAAGTCACAGTTTGCATTATGAGTCCAGGTTTAGGAAAAGGAAAAGTATCACAAGTGAATGAATCATCTGAACCCTAAGTGAAGACTTATTTTCCCTTGAACTCAAGATGTCTGTTGGAAATCACAGTGGCTATGGAGGACAGTCCAAACCCAAGGTGAGTGGTGCTCCTTGATGCCTTAAACAGGAGTTATGAAAATGAGTTAAATCTTGAAATATTGGAAGGGATGCATGGCTCATCTCATTCTAGCATCTAGAACAGGGTGGTTCTTCTGGAGAAGACCCAACCGAGTGCTATTTCATATTATTAAATCCACATTATTCTTGGTTTACACTACCTACCCCACCCTTTAATTATATCTTGTAAGTGAAAGCATGTGCTTTAAAAGAGAATTCTTCTAAAGCCATTTTGCTCATAGGGAGGAGAGCGTGTATGTAAATGGATCTATGCTTGAGGTAGTTCAAAGTGAGCATCTCTCGGTTTCATGGGCCCTGATTCTTCCTTCTCCTTTTCCACTTCCCTTTACTTTCAGTAGCTGAATCACGGCCACTGCCATCTGTTTATCTATTTCAGCCAAATTCACCATTCAGATAATGTACATTTCACAACTTAAGCCCACTTAGAGATCACTTTTCACCACTTAAAGAGCATTTCCCCAGGATTCCAGGAATAGAAAATGCATCCTGAGACCCACAATGACTTGATGAGGGAATAAAGGACTATCTGTTATGCAGCAAGAGTAAAATTATGCCATCTTTCCCCCGTGTTTACAGATGAAGGGCGTTCTGGCTTGATAAGGGGAAAAGATTTTCCAAATTCCTCACTGCCTCACTGAACTGATTGGATGCCACATTTTCCTGCCATGTTTGTTGTCTTGGAAACAGATATAGGACACTTTCAATATAACAAATAGATAATTGGCTTCATTAGGACCTAACATTAGGATTAGGGTATATATATATATGGAGAACAAAAAAAAATATCTTGTTTACTGATTGGGAAGAAGGCCTTCTTGCTGTGAAGTACAAAGTTTGACTGACTGGTGGATAGCTTCCATGTCTTCATCAGTCTTCCAGACTGAGACTGTAAAGTGAGAAGTAAACCATGCATGGTTACTTAGGATTCTGTAAGCTAGAGTCCCAAGCTTTGTTGTGTTGCTAGGCAATGCAGAATTAGCACCAGTATTAGGGAACTATGGGGCTGCAAGTAACTTAAGGCATAGGTATCAGAGCAAGGGTTAGATGAGGCAATTGATGTCAGGCACTCAGAAGAGTGCCTAGAGAATGGCAAGCACTCCCGTTGTTAGCTGCTTATTTCCACTGTTCCTGTATTTGTTATAGATCTATTTTTTTTGGCTTTGGGTATGAAGTGCCTCCTCCCACCAAAAATAACTTCTCTTGTGTTGAGGGGTTGTCCCCAGGGCTGTGGTTAGAGATGGGATTTGGGAAATTGATTGCATCATGAGGGCTTTGATTTCTGAATTGATTAATCCATCATGGGGTCAAAATATGTGACAATGGGAAGTGGTAGGAAACAGGAGGTAGGGCCCAGTCAGAGAGAATGCCTTGTGGAGGCATGAACTTGAAGTTTCTATCTTGTTCCAGGTTTCTCAGTCTCCTCCCCCAACCCAGCTGCTGCTTCCCTTTGCCATATTTTTCTGCCATAATGTTTCTACCCTACAAAAAATCTAAAAGTAATACGCTTGGATTGAGACATTTAGATGCAGAGTTAATTTTTCCTGATGAGACAAGGATAGGTCTATTCATCTCAGATGGGGCATCAAAGGACAAACCCCTGAAATCCAGTTGAGTACATCCATGGGCTATGGGATTTCTCATAAGAAGGTGGGAGGAAGGTTACTTAAAACATCATGGGCAAATGCAAAACAGTTACATCACTTGCATAGTCTCACAGTGCCTCAAGGATGTTGGCCTCATGAAGCCACGTCATGGAGTCCACTTTCAACTAACCTTTCACTTCTTATGTTCTCTAGCATCACCCACAATCACTTGCAGCTGGGAAGGGGGCAGGTCTTGGTCATGGATGGATTCCCAGGAGAGGTTCCTCTTTTAACTGAGAGCGTTGTGAGCTCCATTGCTATTACTACACACCTGGCTATCTCATGGCCCTGGGATTACCATGTCATCCCTGGAAGAAAAGGCCATCCTACAGCATCTCTGAAACCATGAGCCAAAATAGACTTCCCTCCCTTTCACTGGATTCACTCAGGTATTCTGTGATAGTGACAAACCTAAACCCCTGTGGAGTCAAGTTCCCTGAAGCAATTTCCCAGTCTTGCATTTTTTTCTGATATCTCTCCTACACCTCCTTTAGGCTGCCCCTTAACGGGGCAGCTTCAGACCCTTTGGTACTTGCTCTGTGCTGTGCTTGCAAGAGTCCTATATCTGGCTGTGTTGCCAAGCAACCTGAACCAACATCAGGCACAATCATAGGGTTGGGAATAACTTCAACCCCACTGTTTATCTGAAGACAAACTATCTCTACCAAAGATCCAGCTCTGCCTCCCACACTCAAGGGCATAGACTTCAACCACAGATCCCAAGTTCAATCATTCTTAGTGAGAGGCTGAAACCAGGAAACAGGTGTGTGGAAGCTTCCACTCTGTCTTTGCAGGGAGCCTTGGCATTTGCTGTTCTCTGTGCAGGAATGTAGCAGGTTTGGTTGGCATTGAAACCAAAATATATAACAGAAACAACCCAAGGGAAGAAGGGCTTATGTAGGTTCATAGCTTCACAAGGTGTCCATGTTCACTTAGCCCCACATGTGTGAGAACTTCATAGAGGCAGGAGTGCTTGAGGGAAGCTATTCACTTCTTGACAGACAGAAGCAGGGAGAGGAAGAACTAGAGGAATTGTCACAGGTGGGATACAAACCCAAGTATCCCAGGTAGGGGTCCGAGTCCTGAGAGCAGATAATGAAGCTTCTAGGTTTTTGTGCCTCTTTACAGTGAATTGTACAGATTCACGTATTGTTAAAGGAAAGGAGGTAGTTTATTAGGAAGCAGATGTGTGGGTGGGTGGGTGGGTGGAAGTAGAAGTGTGCCATGTCTCAGCTTCCTAGCCCCAGGAAAAGAAGGAGGGAGGAAAGAGGAGAGTGAGATGAGCAGCGACATTTCGTGACCTTTTATGCATCCTTGACATAGCATATGGCCCTCCCAAGCTAAGCAGTCTTCAGAGCATACTCTCTTGGTTGAGTGAGGCTTACATAGGACCAGGGCCAGCATTCTTTCTGCTGCCATTCCAGTTTGTGTATTAATCTCTGGATTAACCTCTTCCACTAATTTCTGTTCTCTTACCTCACAGAGGATGAAGCCCTCAGTGACCTGCCTTAACTCAGTTCCAGCTCCTGCCTGTCTCTACCTCCCAGTAATGGCACTGTCTTATAAATCCATCGGCAAACGAATCCATTGATCAGGTCATCTGTGTCATGCGTCATGGTTGTCTCTGGGAGCATCCTCACAGACACATCAAGAGATGTGCTTCCCTGATCATCTGCATCCTTAAGTCAGATAAAGGTGATAGCCCAAATCAGCCACTACCTTCTGCCTGGCAGACTTTATTCCTCTAGGTGGTATAGAGAGGAGACTGCTCCAGCCTGGTCCCCACACTGATCACGAGCACAGTGCCTATCCATAGCTACTGTAGCGAGGGACTGTTGGCATCACTCTTTTTTGGAGTCACACATGGTGAGTCAGCCGAATGGGTCTAGAAGAGTGAGGACCTGGTGACTGCCCCTCTGGACAGTAGACAGCAGAAGAAGAAATTTTTAAGGGCAATCATGCTCTTGATAATGGATTAATGGGTAAATAAATTGCAAGCCAGTATATTGTATTCCTAAATAATTAGACTACAACCTCAGTGAGCTTGCTCATGGTAATATCAGGAGATGGGACTAGAAGCTACCAGGTAGAAATGATAAGATTTCAAGTCTCAAAATACTTAGCTTTTGTTATATGATATATCTATATTTATCTATACTATATATGTTATATAATTCTGTGACGCATAACTTAAACGTATAGACACACATGTACAATATGAACTAAAATATACATATTTGTTTAGCGTATGGAAAGATGGCGAAGCAGTTAAGATCATCTTATACTTTTGCAGAGGACCCAAATTTAATTCCCAGCACCCACACTGGGTGGCTTAGACTGCCTGTAACTCCAGCTACAGGAGATCTGATATGTCTGGCCTCTGGGACACCTGCATTTATGTGCATACACTCACACACAGGTATGCACATACTTAATAAAAATTAAAAAGTAATATTAAAATAATTTAAAATGCACAGTTTCTCTGTATTTTTATGCTTCACACAGCACAGAGCATGGGATTTTCCACATTAACAACCAGTTATTTAGTAGATATCACATGGATATCTCATAGGGCATTTCAATTCTGAAACTAATCACCTGTATTAAGAATCGGAGTCTATGAATTGAAGGGCATCTCCTGAGACTGTTCCCACTTTAACTGCCAATCATAAACATTGCAGACCCACCACTGTAAAGCAGGATTCCTGCAACTCCATCCTTGAGTTTGATGAATTTGACAAAGTTTCAGGGAACTCAGAAAAACATATGTTGGTCTATTTATTATAAAGGATTCAAGACTAAGGAGATGGCTCAGTCAATAGAGTATGCCCCCAAAAGCCAAATTCCTATCATCAACATCCATGTAAAAGCTAGGCATGGTTCACAAGCTTGTAGGCAGGCATCGATGGATCCCTAAAGTTCATTGGCCAGCCTGGCCAGCCAAAATGAGGCATGCCAGGCCTTGACTGTGGCCTGAATCAGTGAGAAATTCTGTCTCAAAAAATAAGGTGTACAGCAATAGCGGAAGATACCTGGCACTGACCTTTAGCCTCTATATGTACATGCGTGCACATGGCACATAGTGACATAAAAGATAAACATGAATTTGCTCATACACCTTCAAGAACATATGAACACACAATACTGTGAAGGTTACAGATGAGCCTCAGATGCAGATATGTGTAAGGCCATGTAGAAAGGGCATGGAGTCTTCCCTACCTCCCCTGCAAGTATAATTAGGAGTTCAGCTTTCTGGAAGGCCTTCTTCTTTTAAATGAGGCTTCATTATACATGCACAACTGATGACATCATTGGCTACTGATGACCAACACAACTTCCAGCCTTTCTTCCTTCCTCAGTGGTGTGTGTTAGGGGAAGACTCAAAATTCCAGCCTTCTAATCACATGGAAGTTCCTTTTGGCAAGAAGCCCTTCTCTGAGGCTACCTAGGAACCCCTGGGTATCAGGGCATCATTTAGTTACTAGCACATGAAAAGACACATCATTTGAAGACAATCCAAGTTAGGACAATCGTGTGTCAAGAAGCTGGTACAAAGACCAAATAGATATTTCATGTTATAAGACACTATATCCCAGCCATATGGAGATATATATATATATATATATATATATATATATATATATATATATATATATATATATATATATATACTCTGTCTAGATCCAAAGGCACTTATTTCTTTATCAATCTTGGGAAGATTTATTTTTAGGAACTGTCTCTTGTAATTCTGAGGTCTGGCAAGTCTGGAAGTGGATTATAGAAAACCAGCTGGCAAGAAGCTGGTAGAATTTCTCTGATATCATATAAGGACAACATTCCTTTATCTCTGGGAAATCCATATTTGCTATAAAGGCCTTCCTTCAACTGATGAGACAAGGTTCATCTTCACTCATGAAGATTGTATGCTTATGTCAAGAGTTCATAGGTCTATGAAATGTATTCACTGTAATTCTGTAGATTAGTGTTGAGGTACCTGGACGCTCTCTCCCAGGCAGTTCACACTGAGTGCTGAGCAGCAGAGGCTTTGAGTTTATCTCCATGAACTTTGTCTGGTATGAACAGCAGGAGGAAAGGCAGAGGTGGTCATGATCACCCAGCAAGATGCCTACTCCCAAAGACTGAGTTCCAACTGAGTCTCCCCAGCCATCCTGCCTTCCCCATGCTGAGGGCAGAAGGGAGCAGGGAGATCAATATGGGTTCATTAACACTTAATTTAAGCTTCCTAAGCTAGAGCATGCCAGAAGGAGAAATGGCAGACATATTGCTTGTCCTAGGCATCAGCTATCATTAGCCCACCCCTCACCTGTTAGGCTTGTCATATTTCTCCTAGTACTCAGCACTGTTGACTAGTGGCTTCCACGCAAACTCCATCCTCACCTTCCCTGTGCAGAGCTCTCACGACGGGCTTCCTACCACTCTAAAGCTCATTACTTATTTCATGTCCAAGTGACTGTATTCATTTCTAAGCCATTAGATTGTGAAGAGTACTCTGGTCACCAGGGCAACCAAGAGTCTAGCATGTCCATCACCTCTCTAGTTGAGAAGGTATTTCCTTCTCTCTTCGGGGGGATTCCAGTTGTGTCTTTGAGTCCTTCCATTTATGAGGTCTGAGCATCCTTCACTTGTCCAGCTTCCATGTAGCTCCCTCACTAAGATCCTCTCAGTGTTAATTTTTTTTTTCTGTGCGCACAACATAGACATTTCCCAGCACAGCTGACTGAATGGTTACTGTTTGACAACCTCTGGCCTCTCACAAGCTAATGTTGTACCTACTGTACATCCCAAACCATTCCTCTCCTCTAGTATGTTTCTTGCACTTTTGCTTTTAACATCTCCCATTCTGATGTCTAAGAATTCAGAGTATTGGACAATGTCTGGGGGGGGGGAATGCATACATCCAACTTTAACTCTATAGAGTTAGACACTGATGGAAATGAAGTATTCTGGTAAGATGCCTCTCAGTACTATTGTTTGGCACCGTTGGAACATAATTGAGTATCTGATGTCATTTCAATGCATTATTCTGGAATTGTAAATAGAACTCATGGTTTCCCACTGCAGGAACCCATCATGTCCTATTTTGGCAGGAACCCATCATGTCCTATTGTAGTCATGCCACCCAAGCAATAGAAAAGGCAGGTGCTTGTCTGGAAATAGATGCATGTTTGGCTGGAAGTGATTGTAGGTGCATGGTGCCTGGCCTTGGCTTGGAACTGGTATTGCCCAGATGCCAAGGATACAAGTTGAATCTTCCCAGATGCTACTCTGACTCTCTGATCCCTCTGCCCTCCTCTCAGAGATGGAGATGGGGACATTGCTTTATCAGCTGGAGAAAGTAATTACTTCACACTGCCTGGGTCAGGCCTGACCCTGGGCTAACCACTTGGAGTACATCCTAAGATGGATCGTTGGCCTGTGCTCTCTGGCAGTAGGAGGAGGGGAGAGAGGAGGAAAGGGTAGTGTCTGAATGATTTACATTACACTTTTGAGATGTCAGTCTATAATTTCCAAGTGGTCTGATATTTTGTGGGAAATGGAAAGGAAAAACCTTTCTCCGCCCGCATCTCCCTTGTGTTATAAATGGAAGGCATCCCCCATGCTGTGCACTGTGAAGTGCTTACAGCCTCTCTAAAGGAGGCAGTAAAGCAGGACTCCTTCTATCCATCATCCTAGACAGACCAGTGCCCAGAGTGGACACAGATAAGCTAAGCCGGCCTTCATTCTGCCTCTCCGTTCCAGCCTCTGCTCTCTATAGCCAATCACTTATTTATTCCCAAGACAACTGCTGTCTGTTATAGCTTCATTTTGTCAGCAGCAAGAGTGTTTGGGTGAGGAGGGGAAGAAAAGAAACACCTGGAAGTTAAGAGGGCACTTAGATGAGCATCTGAACTTACACTGGAAATAAATCAGCAGCAGTACTTATAGGAATCTGTGATGTGGATTTTACAAGGCTTCATATTAGACACAGTATCTGAGCTATTTTGACAGAATACATTGGGAGAGATTTCCTGTTTCATGAGATGGAGTTTTTTTTGTTTTTGTTTTTGTTTTTTTCCCTTTTTGCCTTGAGGTACAACCTCCACGTCCCCGGAGAAACCCTTCTCCACAACTGGGATTATAGTCAAAGTGTGGAGAACTGAGGACCATGTCTGTGACAAGACACTCACTACAGGAAGAGTCTGGTTCTTATATAGGAAGAAAAATGAAAAGAAAATGACAGTCTCATTATGTAGACTGCTTTAGGGGTAAGGCACTGACGGTTAATGCTTAATTGTCCGAGAAACATTAAAACCAGGCTTCCCAGTCATTTGGGGAAGTTGAGGACAGTGAGCATCAGTGAGCACCAACCCAGCCTTTGCGTGAGCTCCTTCTTGTAGGAAACAAGAGTCTGTCCATCAGTGTTGTGGGGGTTTCTTCGCCCTTTCACTCATGTAGCTCTTTATATCTTTCCCTTTCAGATGCTACTTCTTTCATTAGCAATCTTGACGTGAAGACTGCTCTGTATGAGTGGGAGGCAGTTTTCTCTGTTTTCACCTTGGTATGAGTCAGGGCTTCCAGCCAGTGACAAAACATATCACAGAAACGGAAGAGAGGAAGGATTTATGTCGCGTCCATGGGCCACCAGCCTGTGGTGAAGGGATGGCATGGCCCAGCAGAAAGGAGAGAGAGAGGGCTGAGAATATAAATATGGCTTCCATCCTCCATCCCCCAAACTCACACTGCAGAAGGAGAGAGCCAACTTCTGCAAGTTGTCCTCTGGCTTCCTCGAGTATTCCATGTGTGCCCACACATGCACACAAAATCAGTGAATGAATGAAATAAAAATTGAATATATCCATGAACACGGACAGCTGCATTTGATCACTTTCCTCTTCCCCCTTTTATTGCATGTGGGTCATCAGCCTGTGGATCCTGCTGCCCACATTCAGAACTGGCACATCTTTCCCATTTAGTTAATGCTATCTGGAATTGCAGTCCCAGACACACCCAGAGGTCTGCTCTTTACTAATCTCCCTGGTCCAGTCACCTTAGGTCCAGGATACCTGCTTCCCCTCTAAGTGTGGGTATTCCGAAGCACTAAAACACAGCCCTATCTTTCAGGTGGCTTATCAATGGCACCTCCAGCCGCTGTTAGCCTTACTCGGCCTGTGGAAGGATTGGATGCTTACTCTGTGCCTGTCAAAATGTCTGGTCCAAACTACACACTCAGTGAACATGTATGAAAGGATGGTAAGGGGTAGAGGGAAGAAGAGGACAATGTGAAGAAATGACCAAGGGGAGAAAGAGAGGGAAAATGCCCTTGTTTCGAAGAAAGTGGATCCCTTCACATCACAGTGTGCTGGCACATCATCTCTCTTAAAGGGACAGGATCATTTGGCGTTCTTTGTTGGTAATGGACCTTCAGGTTCTTATGTCTGTGGAATTTCAAGGCCACAGAAACTCCCCTGAAACTTAGTTATTTTTGGAAGTTATAGAAAAGGTCTGTGCAGTAATGAGGCTATAGTTATAATTATACATTAAACAATTAAGAAGGCAATCTTTTTTTTTTCATAGCTCACTATCAATGGAAGGATTTTTCCTGTTTTTAATCCTATCATACTGTTTTAACAAATTTTCCCTTTTTTGTTTAAAAAAATGGAAGGTTTGTGGGCTAGGAGGATGGCTTAGTGGTTAAGAGCATGCATCATATTTCTGAAGGACTCCAGTTTGGTTCTTAGCACTCATATGTGCCTGTAACTCCAATTCTAGGATGTTTGATACCCTCTTCTGGCCTCTGTAGGAACCAATATATACATGCACATACCCATAAGAAGACAGACATGCACACACACACACACACACACACACACACACACACACTATAAAAAATAAATCTTAAAAAGTAAAAAAATATTAAAAAGCAATGAACTTTGCATTGCTAAACTCAGAAACAAAATTGTGGTTGAAGGAGATACCCTCATTCCTGGAAAGAATTTGATTGAAGATTCTATTCCTGCTTTACTCCCAGCTTCCAAACCCATCAGAAAAGCAATCACTTCTAAGGAAGACATGGCACGAAGGTCAAAAATTGGGCTTGTTACCATCACTTGGCATTGAGGACTTAAAAAAAATAATCCTAGCAAATACTTGTATTATTTACATGCCGTGGAGTGCCTGCTCTTTGACAACACAGATGAATGTAGCTCATCAAATCTGGCCACTTATGTGAGGAGAATCCTAAACCACGATGTCAGGAGTTCTAGGACAACAACAAAATGCCCCCATTACAGTAGAGCCATGTCAGAAATGTCCTTTGTTTTTGATTAATTTAGTTCAAATTCATCCACATGGAATGTCACAAAGGAACCCAGAGAAGCAGCTGGCTTTTGGAGAGGCAGATTCATGGGAAAGTTTGGTCATAAATTGTATAGCCGACAACCTTGACCTTTTATTTGACATCAGAGTTCAGAGAAATTCATTTTCCCACAACTAGTCCTCCTAAGAAGTTTTCACCTAAGTAATAAAATAACACAATAAAATATTGCCTGCACATCCAGTATCTCCATAACTTCTTTGGGAAGCATCCTCTGTAGTGCGCGTATAATTTAATATTTTTTCATCTAATGCTTAGAGTAAAGCATGCCATTAAATTGAATTATTTGTCAGGTTTTCATCTTGTTCCTTTGATTTTGATTATCCAGCATTTTCTACATCCTACTCACTAAATTGAAGAGGGTCACAGATTTTTTTTTGTGTGTGTGTGCTGAAATGAAATGTAACCTTGACATGGAAGGGACAGCAAAGACTTTTTATGAAAAAGATTTGATTTCTATAAAAATGAACAAGTGCTTTTTTGATATGTCAGCCAGAATAGATGTTGTTACCAGATAGGAAACCTAGTCTATGTAAAAATCTATTAGCACATTTTTAAGTGTACATAAAAGGGTTGTTGAATCCAGGTGCTGTATCAGGTCATTTTCTAGTTTCTATGACCAAATCCCCAGCAAGAAATAAGCTAAAGGATGAAGCATTTATTCTGCTTACAGTTTTGGGGGTGTGGCCCTTGATGTCAGGCAAGGCAGCGGGGGCAGGAGGGGCTGGTTGTGTCTTACTACTGCCAGGAAGTAGAGAGGAGCCAGGAAATGGAACTAGGTTACTAAACCTTAAGACTTGCCACAAGTGACCCACTTCTTCTCCTTAGGCTGTACCTCCTAAAGGTTCTACAACTTTCCCAAACATTGCCGTGCACTTAAACCAAATGATTAAACACATGAACCTGTGGAGAACCTTCCATACTCAAGCCACCCTTACAGGAGCCATGCTGGACAGTGGGGGGCCTGAACCAATCAGTCGTGCATAGCTGAGGTGTCCACTACAGCTTCTGATTGCCCCATCTCCAGTTTTCATATATATATATTTATTTGTGTATGCACCATGGTGTGTGTGTGTAACATGGGAGAGCCTGTTCTTTCGTTTTGCCATGTGGACTCTGGGAATTGAACTTTAGCAGACAGACTTAGCAGCAAGCACTTTCTCTGCTGAGCCACCTCACTGGCCTGACTGCTCTTCTCAAAAGGTTAGCTTACTCAGGAAGAATTGTTTTATGCTTTGCCCACTGAACCAGATGTTGAAGAAGCTTCAGTCTTCCCAGTGTGTTCTTAGTTCTCAGGAACAGTGACAAGCCTTGAGAGGGCTGCCTACTTCTGAGCCTTCATCTCTATATCACCTACTAACCTGGGATCTGGGAGATGCTACTCAGCTTGTCCATGGCTGTGACAAAATACCCAAGAATATCATTTTAAAGGAGGGAAGGTTTATTCTACCCACGATTGCAGGGCTTTCAGCCTCTGGCTGGCTGATTCTGTTTCTTTGGCTTGAGGTGGGGAAGGGCATCATGACAGAGAAGGTGTGGTAGGCAGGGTAGCTGGAAGGTAGAGAGGTAGAGAGGAGAGAGGGGAGACACACACACACACACACACACACACACACACACACACACACACACACGGAGGTATGACCTTCAGGGCTGAGGGGATAGCCCAGTTGATAAAGTACTTGAAGCATGAACATGAAGACCTGCTTTCAGCACCCACACAAGTAAGGCAGGTGCAGCGGCATTTGCAGCACCAGTGTTGGGAAATAGGAGTCAGGTGGATCCCTGGGCTTCACTGGCCATCCAGTCCAGCACACTGGCTGAGATCCAGACCAGTGGAAGACTTTATATATACACAGACACACTCTACAAAGACATACCTCCAAGGACCCACCTTCTATAACCAGGCCGGCCCCACTTCCTGTTTTTGTTTTTTGTTTTCCCTGAGACAGGGTTTCTCTGTGTAGCTTTGCACCTTTCCTGGAACTTACTTGTTAGTCCAGGCTGGCCTCGAACTCAAAGAGATCCGCCTGCCTCTGCCTCCTGAGTGCTGGGATTAAAAGCGTGTGCCACCACCGCCCGGCAAAAAGCTTTGTTTTGTTTTGTTTCGTTTTTTGTTTTGTTTTGTTTTGAGACAAGGTTTCTCTGTGTAGTTTTGGTGCCTGTTCTAGATCTTGCTCTGTAGACCAGGCTGGCATCGAACTCACAGAGATCTGCAGGCCCCACTTCCTAATAGCTATGATCTGTTCCTTGGTTCACCCTAGGTGAAGCTAGCACCCTCCAATTACCTCTCAATAGTGCCACCTGCTGGAGACCAGGCTTTTCCCATGTGAACTGGGGAACATTTCTCATGGAAACATTAGACTTCTGAATGCCTGGGATTGGTCCTGAGGCGCTGTGGGTGTCACCTCCCATCTCCTCTGGGTGAATCCACTGTAATACAGCACATCTCTGGGGAATGGACAGACCCAGGAAATCAGCTCCATGAAATAGATGCATTTTTATTTGTTAGGGTTTTTTATTGTAAGGGACAGAACCTCAATCCAACAAGGTTAAATAGAATAGAAATTAGTGTCAGGAATGGAAAAGGTGAGGGTGTCATGTTGTAGGAAACAGGCTTCAGGTACAGCTGTATTGAGCCGCTCAATTGTTGTGATCAGGGTTGTCTCTCCCCACCTCTCTTTTTCCCCCCTCACTTCTTTCTCCACTTCCTTTTCAGTGCCTTGCATAGTTGCAGGGACTTTATGTACGATATAAGCATGATTGCTCATGGTAACTTAAAAATCCCACACGCAAACATTTCACTCCCTCTGCAGCTCTAGAGACGCATCAGAAAGGTCAGGAAATGTCTGGGATGCAACTGGGGAGTCAGTCATGGGTCATCTTGTGGGTTGGTTTGCTATCATGAATTGATTCTTGCTAGAACATGATAGTTCTTTTAAAGAAAAAAATAGCTGCTCTTGGCGAGGGTAGTTGGGGAGACTTTAGTCATGGGGAGAGCCTCTTCACAGGGTGTAGGGGCACTGGAGTGGGTTTGGCAGTTGAGGAGAGGCATCAGACTCAACACTACATACACCAGGAAAAGTGGGATTTCACAGTCAGGGAGCAGAGTGGTGGGCAGTGTCAGTGGTTGGAAAATGACTAAGAGAAAGCATCGTCCATGAGGGGTGACTCAGCTAACCTGATCTAAGAGGGCCCTGGCTGACGCAGTGAAACCTGAGTGGTGGGTGTCATGGTGTCCTATCGGGAGTTTCTATTGCTGTGACCAAACATCATGATCCAAAGCAATTTGGGGAAGAAAGAGCTGATTACACTTGGTCATCACAGTCTATCTTTGCAGGAAGTCAGGGCAGGACCTGAAGCAGAGACCGGGTGCTGCTTACTGGCTTGCTCCCCATGGCTTGTTCTGCCTACTTTCTTATACAACCCAGGACCACCGGCCCAGGGGAGGCCACAGGGATCTGGGTCCACCCACATCAATCATTAATCAAGAAAATGCCTCACAGAATTGCCAACAATCTGATGGAGACACTTTTCTCAACTGAAGCTCTCTTTTTCCAAATGACTGTAGCTTGTCGAGTTAACAAAAACAAACAAACAAACAATGAGCAAAACAACAAATAAAACTAGCCAGCACTCCAGCATGCGTGGGGAAGAGGATTCAGAAGAGTCTCGTGAGTGGTAAAGCAGGAGTGGAGACTTCATCCATCCCCCTTTATGGGTGCCCCCCAGAAGAGACGGAGCTCTGTGGACAAGTATGAACAAGCATCTGGGGCCATGCTGAAGACTGTTCAGAGTGAGATTTGGAGACGTGATCTCATCCAAACAAAACACACAGATGACTACAGAGGGAGAAGCTAACTGATGCAAGGGTCATTTAAAACCAGTGTTTCCTTTGGGGCTGCAGAGAGGGCTCAGTGCTTAACAGAATATACTGCTCTTGCAGATGACCCAAGTTCAGTTCCCAGAACCCTGGTAGGACTGCTCACAACCACCTCTTAACTCCATCTCCAGGGAAAATGACACCCTCTTCTGGCCTCCACAGGCAGCTGCACCCACATGTACATACCCACAAACAGACATAGGCATACCTATACATAAATTTTTAAAAAGGAAAATAAACATTAAAAATTAAAATTAATCCTTCCTAATGTCCACATAGATGTACATGCTTCAATTGGCTTTGAGAAGTAGGATGTCCAAATTTTACCAAGTTTTCAGAGGTGTGATCACAGAGGCATTAATTCATCTTTTTAATACATGTTTAGTATTGCCTGCATTGAGTGATGTCCTCAACACCAGAGGACCCACACAGACCTGCTGAGATTGCTATTATTACATGTGGTATGTGGTGCTGGTGTTGGAGTCCAAGGCCTTGTGCATGTTAGGCAAGTGCTCTGCCATTGAGCTACATCATTGGTCCATTTTTGTGATCTGTAATTACAGGATAAGATTTACATCCTTGTGTTCTCAGCAGTTAAGAGCATGTACTGCTCTTGCCAAAGACCTCACTTTGGCCCTCAGCACCAATGTTGGGAGACTCACAACTGGTTGTAACTCCAGTTCCAAAGGATCTGATGCTGTATTCTATCTTCTGCAGGCACATATACACAGCTCCACATATTCACACAAACACATTTATGGATATACATAAACTAATGTTTAAAAGTTAATATTATTCCTTGAGATTTACATGCAATGTATTTTCATCATATTCACCCTCCTTTCTCCAACTCTTTCCAAATCCACATGACTCCCTTAATACCAACTTTGTTTGTTTATTTTTCCTCATCAAGGCTGATTTGTGCTGCCAATTCTTGGATATGTGGTTTTCCATTGGAGAATGGCTGACTTCACAGGGGCTACAATATCAGAGAAAACTGACCTGACCCCACTTCCTCTCCCTGCAGCTAAGAACTGACAATAACTCCTCAACTTGGGGGTGTAGATGCAACTGTCTTACTAATATAGAAACACAGAGCCAAATACAAAGTTGAGAGCCCCAGAGGTCAGAGCAATATCTAAGAGCTAAAAACTTTACCTTTCACTGTCGCTGCTGTCCTTCTCCTCTGCACGAGAGGCCTACTTCCTGTGTTGTGTCTCTGTCTTTTTATTGACTTTCTGTTCTGCCTTCTCATTGGTTGTAAACTCAACCACATGACCTCCTCATCAGTGCCTGTCTATATAGATCTCCAGGTCTTCTATGGTTGGTATTGAGATTAAAGGCGTGTGTCTCCATGCTGGCTGTATCCTTGAACACACAGAGATCTGCCTAGCTCTGCCTCCCAAGTGCTGGGATTAAAGGCATGTGTCACCACCGCCCAGCTTCTGCTATGGCTTGCTATTAGCTCTGACCCCCAGGCAACTTTATTTATTATCATACAAATAAAATCACATTTCAGTACAAATAAAATATCACCATGGTGGGGAGACTTTAAAAATGATTTGTAGCATTGATGGGGAACACACACCCCCACATTCTTATTTGTAATGTAAATCACACATTTGTGATTTCAGTCCATTCTACTCACCATAAAGTTGAGTAATCTGCTGTGTGTGTGTGTGTGTGTGTGTGTGTGTGTGTGTGTGTGTGTACTACCAGTTGTATATATGTGCAGGCATATATACACATGTGTACATGTACACATGGAAGCCAGAGGACAACCTTACATATTGTTCCCCCAGCATCATCTACCTGGATGTGGGACAAGGCTTCTCACTGGCCAGCCAGCCAGTCCTGGAGATGCTCCTGCCTGTCTCCCCTGCCTGGGGATGGTAAGTATGCACCACCACTCCCAGCTGTGTCTTAAGTGACTTCTGGGGCTAGGTCTTTGTGCTTCTAGGCAAGCTTGAGTTTTCACCTAAGCTCTTCTCCTGGAGTGGTCTTCTCTTCCCCCAAATGCTTCTATTATAGTTCTTGTGACATGGACAAAAGTTGACTCACACACCAGACATACCAGGGGACACACTGGTGACTAAGACTTGTTCTGACAAAGCTCCTGGCTGGGCACTGTGCTGCTAATAGCTTATTGTGGTGTTTCTTGGAATCTTTAGGACAAACTTGCTATGTTGGTACCATTGGCTGTTAACTCACCTCACAGATGGAGAAGCTGAGGCTTCTGTTCTGTCTTGGGATTCTCATTGTGGGAAGTGCTTCAGAGTCCTGTGTTGTGGGGCTGGGTCTTGAATTCTGTCCCCAGTACCCATGTGAGAAGCTGGGTGTAATAGTATGTGTCTATAATCCCAGGATTTTGGAGGCAGAGACAAGCACACCCCCAAGGCTTGCTGGCCTCCAGTCAAGCATAGTTAGTGAGATCCTGGCCCATTGAGAGACCTTGTCTTAAAAAAAAATAAACAGTCACACAGACATACATACACACATACTTCTGGATATAAAAATATACCCATCTTAGTTATAGGTGGAAACACAGCCTTTCTTTCCCACCTAAGACATGAAGTCCCCCTCTGAGAGCCAACAGATGGACAAGCTAGCTCACTGTCAAGTTCCTGACCTCCACAGAGTGGACAGATGAGGTCATCTGAAACATTCTCAGTGAAAGGTTTAAGAACAGAACTAGTAGGCCCAAGCCAGGGAACAAGAGAGGATCAATGCTCCATGAATGCACTCATGGGGCTCTGTCCAGAGGTGGGACACAGTGGACAGGTGACTGAGGACTGGCTAGGTCACAAGGTAGTATTCAGGAGGTCATCATCCTGGGAACGTGACATCTGATGTCATGCTTGCCCAAGATCACAGATCTCAGCAAGGTTCTTCTCAGTGTCTCAGTCACAGCCTGGCAAACCTGGGCTGCTAATTCTCTGCAGTGTCTTTTCATGGGCGACCCTGCAGGGACAACTATGCTAAGATCTTTTCAGGCCTCACCAGCCTTGAGGTCCTGAAGTTCAGCTTCTTGTAACACATTGTGCATCTGCCACAGCCTCTGTTCCCTGCTGGCCTTTTGGAGATTGCTGGGGCCACCGTGGCGCTGCAGTTGACATGGCAACTGGGCCAGGTATGAGCTCACATACACAGCGTTTATTGCTCAAGGTGTTAAAAAACAAATCACATCTTTAAAAGGTCAATGTGGTTGGGACTAACTATGTGAGCATGGAAACACAAAGGCTGGGGTGAGCTGGTTTATTATTCTTGGAATTAGAGAAGTCCTATGGCCTCATTGCAAGTGCTGGGAGTGCAGAAAGAGAAGCAAACTCACCTGCAATGCTGCAGTGGGAAACCCTCCATGCTGTGTGCATCCCTCCAGTTAAGGGACCCTCATGCCCCATCTTTGCTTGCATGTTTCATCATTCATTTTCTCTCTTCCTTCCTCACTGAATTGCATTTAGGATGAATGATGCTTTGTACTGTTTCTTTGGCCTCTCATCCCCAAATCCACAAGCACGGGAGTTAATCACAGATTTACTAGAATCAAGAGATGCAGCCTTTAGGGAATATGATGGTTAGTCACCAACTTGACAGGATTTTGAATCACCATATAAACATACTCTGGATGTGGCCATGAGGGTGTTTCCAAGTCTTACTGAGGAATGTGAGTGGTGTCATCTATGGTCTGGGGTCTGAATAAAAAACAAAGTGAGCTGATCACCCAAATTCATCTCTCTGCTTCCTGACTGTGGCTGTAATGTGAGCAGCCTTATACCATTGCCACCATGCCTCCTTCCCTCTTAGGACAGACTGTGTCCTCAAACTGTGAGCCAGCACAAGCCCTCCCTCCCTCTCTGCCTCAAGTTGCTCTGTTTGTGTATTTTGTCACAGCAGTGAGAAGAAAAGTAGCTGACACAGGAGGTGATGATGTTATAGTGACCGCTCTCTTACTTACAGGATTAGTGTCCTTAGAAGATGCTCTGGCCCTTTCTGCTGTGTGACAGCATATAGAAGGCACCATTTCTGGAGAACAGGTCCTGACTGCACACTGAATCAGTAGACAGTTTCATCTTGGATTTCCCAACGTCTAGGACTCTGAGCAATCTGTTTCTACTATGTGTAAATTGCCCAGACTCTGATGTTTTCATATAGCATCCTGAACAAGTAAAAGGCTGTGTCTGACCTGGCTTTAGGAGGAAGACATGGCACTTGTTGGGACAGCCAGCTCAAAAACCTAGATATACTTGGATCATTATGAGAATTACTGTAAGATACTAATGTTACCTACCACTAGAAGGTTGTTCTATGTCTTTGTGTGTAGCCTGCTAATACATGTTGGGGGAAACAAAGGTATACTGCAGTTGGTAGCTACGGTAGTTAGTTGTCTTTGTCAACTTGACATGATCTAGAAACCCCTGGGAAGAGAGAGGTTCCCAGTGAGGTGCTGTCTAGACATCTAGACCAGGCAGGCCTATGGACATCTGGGGGGATTGTCTTGATTATGTTCACTGATGAGAAGAGAAGCAGCCCACTGTGGGGGGTGCCATTCCTTAGTCTGGGTTCTGGATTGTGTACAAGTGGAGCTGAGCACAGGAAGCATGCACTCATCCTTTGTGCTGTTGGCTGTGATGTGAACAGCTGTGTCACCTCCCTCCCACCCTGACCACCCTATAGTGACAGACTGTAACTTGCAACTGGGAGCTAAAATAAACCTTTATTTTTTTTCCCTCTCAAGTTGCCTTTTTTTCCGGAGTATTTTCTCATAGCCACAGAAATGAAACTAGTACAGTAGCCCAGTTGGGCGGGTTCTTGGCTGCTGTGCATATAATCCAGTTCTTGGTCACCAACATTGAATAAAACAAACACAAAACCAAAAGCCACACTACAGTCATCCTAGCCGTAGGAGAAAACGCTAGTGCAGTAACGTTATTGAGTGTGTATGCGCTCTTTTTTTGAATAAGTTCCCCTCAGTGCACATGAGAGGACAGAGGGGAGTCAGGGTACAGGAGCAAAGTCTGCTACCCCACCAAGGCTCTGCTGCTTCTTCTCCATCATTTCTCTGTGATCCTGACCTTCTGTGGGTGGCCTACTGTATGAGGATATCCCCACCATGGTTTCCTGCTTTCCTTGAGTCATGGGGCCCAGGTGCTTCTTCCTTGCTGGGCTCTTAGTCTTGTGAGCCCATCACCACTGCCAGTGTGTCCTCTCCAGCCCAATGGGACCACTCTGTCCCCATTGCCAGTGTGTTCTCTCCAGTCCAATGGGACCACTCTGTCCCCATTGCCTATGTGTCCTCTCTTGCCCAATGGGACCACTGTGTCTCATATGCAGTGGTTTGGTTCCATGCTGATCTGTGTACCCAACACCATCACCAGCAAAATAGGAGTGATCCATAAGGGGCTTCAAGTCTAGAAAGAGCCTCCAAAAGAAATACAATGAATTCAGAAGACAATATTCTAGGGGAGAAATGAGATGATTATTCGAGATAACACAGCAGGTAAAGCAGCTATGGGTTGGGTCTGACTATGGTTCACCTATGAACAGGGATGTATGACTGCTTTCTGTGAAAAACATCTACAAAAATGTGTCCATCACAAAAGGAGAAAGTTAAACTTGAATTTATAATATAACAATCAAGAAAGATGCCTCTATTTTAGGCAAATAGTTGAGGGCTATGAACAGACTTTTGGCAACTGGCCAAGTTCCTTCTGACAGGGCTGTTTTTGTTTGTTTTGTTTTAGTTTTCTGAGTCAATTAGCTTAAAAGCCCAGGTGAAGACAACCATAGCCCCCATCTCCATTTGAAGGAAACCATAGGCTCAAATTCAAGCTACATGAGAACTCCTGAAACCTGAGGCTTCCACGATTCAAGTCATCTGCTTTGTCAGAAGCCAACTGTAGTTAAAAGGTGGACTCTGTGTGTGTGTGTGTGTGTGTGTGTGTGTGTGTGTGTGTACGTGTGTGTGTATATAGATATGTGTGCAAAAATGTTCCTCCTCATTCACTCTACACTTTGATTTTTTTGAGACAGGGTCTCTCACTGTCCAGGATCTCCTCAAGTAGGCTGGGCTGGCTGGCCAGCAAGCCCTGGGGATCTGCCTGCCTCTGCTTCCCCAGGCCTGGGATTACAAATGTGTTCTACAATATCCAGGTCTTTACGTGAGTGTCAGGGACCAAACTTGGATCTTCATATTTGTGTGGCAAAGCACTTTACCAAAGGAGCCACTCCTCAGTCCCAGGAGTTGATTTCCAGTGAATGTAGAGCATGGTGTCACCTTTGTCTTGGGTGTTTAAAAATAGACCAGGAAATGCTCCTCTGTGTCTCAGATGCCCTGTAGTTGACTGGAGAAGGCAGTTACCCAGATGAGAAAATGAAAGTCAACCAAAGTGAGTTTGGACTGGATCCTGGCACCCCCCCTTTCAGTTCATCCAAGGGCACCCCTAAGTTTAACAAGGTTCCCAGGGACTAGCTAAGACAAGCTCCTACCCTGACCCAAGGCTGCCATCACAGACTGAATGTTCAGGAGTTCAGGTCTCTGTCACTATTTTTAAGTTTCTCTATCTGAACTGTGAATCTGCTCACCATTCATGTCAGGGTATTTTTACTCAAGGGCTGTGGATCAAGGCTGTTGGCTGTTATTTTTTTCTCTAACCCTTTTAGGTATTTTAGGTATCTAGATGTTTGTGTTCTCTGCTGCCCCCTGTTGCTCTTGACTGAGAACAGCTGGGTTTCCTCTGAAGGCAATTCTTAAAATAACAGGGACTGAAGTTCTTTCAGGAAAGGAGGACATTGGGTTCCTGGCTGTGGCTGGCCAGTGACAGAGTTGAGCTAAACAGGGAGAAGGTGACATGGGACATCCAGGACTCGAGGACACCCAAAGGAGGAAGTGGACTGTTGTGAGCCTCTCTCCTGTTGCTGGGTTCCGCCATTTCAGGTTTCTAGTGTCTGGTTACCTTCAGTTATGCAAATATCCTGTTATTCCCCATTGTCCCAGGTCTTGAACTAGAACCTGGAGCTTGCAGGGTGGAGGGAGTGTAGGGCACAGTGTAGGGCACAGTGAATGGGGAGTGTTCTGAGTTCTAGGGTGTCTTAGTTTCTTTTCTGCCACTGTGGGGAAACACTCTGTCAGAAGTAACTCAAGCAAAGAAGGCTTACACTTTAGGGTATTATTCATCAAGTGGAGCTTGAAGCAGCTGGTCAAACTGTTTCCACAACTGTATCCATAGCCCGGAAATAGGGAACAATAAACTCATGCAGCTGCTCAGCTCTTGTTTTCCATTTATACAGCCCAGGATCCCTGCAGAGAATGATGCCACCTACTGAGGGCCAGTCTTCTCACCTTAAGTAAAATAATCCCCACAAGCAAGCTCAGAGGCCCATCTCCAGGGTGACTCTAGTCTGGCAGGTTGACAACACTATCACATGGATTTAGACTATTTCTCCAACTAGAAGCCAAAACATCATGTAGCTCCTCCCTACCACCCCCCACCCCTCCATCCCTCCCACCCCCATCACTGTCTGTGAGATTTGAGCTCTGGTAGGACCTGATTCCAGGTTTGGGTGAGAAGAATTAGATGATGACACTGTGCATAGCCCACCTGTCCTTCGTCTTTTTCAATCTTTACCACACGCTTGTGAGCCACTCTCCAAGAGAACCCCATTTTATAACTAGAAAGATGAGGGGCAGAAAGATGACTCAAAGGCACTTGCTACTAACCTTGGCAGCCCAAGTTGGATCTCTGGGTCTCACATGTGGAAGGAGAGAAACAACTCTTGCTAGATTTCCACTGACCTCCACACAAACATGGTGTGTGTGTGTGTGTGTGTGTGTGTGTGTGTGTGTGTGTGTGTGTGTGTGTTGTATGTTTAATATATAAGAAAGTTGTGTTTAAAAACAAGAATGTTGAAATTAAAGGGTTAAGCATTCCAATACAGGGTTAGCATAGCAATGGAAAGATGTTTCTGCTTTGTTTGTTTATTTTGTATTTTTTGTGGTTTTTGGAGCTGCAAACAATGTAAAACTCACTAAAAGAGACTTCACCATAAGGGGCATTGTCTTCTGTCATGCTTCTTCATGGTAAATGGCCACAGGGATATTTTGATTTGCTAATGCAGGAGTATTGCTGAGAATCACATTGAGTCATACCTTGCCACCCTGTATCTTGCATAGGCTTGCAGACCCCTCCTTTCATGGTAGAAGAAGGCTGCCACAGCTTCAGGTGTCATACACTCATACAGTCCAAATCAAAGGCCTTCTCCTTATATTAAGATCTGAGGAAATAGCTATTCTAGAAGATGCTTTATGCATAGCCTGGTCTAAGGCAGCTCTCTGAAGATTGCCCAACATTAAGGTGATGCTATTCATCCAGCCACATTCTGAAGTGAGTCACATGCTTATAGTACATGATGGTGTGTGACTTGTGGCCAAGCTTTAGTGGTAACAGTGCTGTTTATGGGAGGCAGAGGTTCTGCCATACTGGAGCACCTGTTCCTAGACCGTAGGTTTCAGTTAGAGTCTTTCTTGTGGTTGGTGGTCAGGTCTTCCTTCCTCTTATTTCCCCCTTTTTATTGTATGTATGTGTGTACTTGTGTGTGAATGTACATGCATATGCACAGTGTATGGGGCCAGAGGACAACCTCAGATGCTGTTATTCAGCTGATGGTCATTTTGGGGCGTGGCGGGAGGCAATACTTTCTCACTAAACCTGGAGCTCACTAAGCATAATGGGCTGGCTGGCTAGTGATCCCCAGGGTTCCCCCAATCTATGCCCCACAGCTCTGGAACTATGAGCACACACCACTCTACCTGGCTTTTAAACACTGATTTTAGGGAGCAAACTCGGGTTCCTGAGTGTCAGGCAAGCACCTACTGTTGGAGCCATCTCCTACCTCTTTCTTCGGCTCTGTGATTCATGTCCCTAACCCCCAAAGGACTTTCTACCTGTTTCCCTCCTCTCCACCCCAGTGAACACTGGCTTCCTTTGAGGAGAGCTGGCTTCACAGGAACCTGTGAACTTATTTGGAGGAAGAGACAAGGAGAAACAAACCAAGCTATTTGGTGCATTAAAAAAAAAATTCCTTATTTAGTTATGATGTCCAACTTTAGAAAGTGATAGAAGGGTTGGTGTGTTCACTCAAACGCCCTGTCCTGGCTCTGACCACAGCCTGATCTTGGACCACTCTGTCTTCTGAGTATACTGTTAGCTCTCCTGGGAGTGTCATCACAGAGACGCCTTTTTGCCAAGTGTATTTGTACAGTGCACAGGACTGTCTGGTTCTCACTAACCCTCTCTGGTTACAGTCATTTCTTAAATCTGAGTATGCCAGCTGTCAAAGATCAAGGATCTTCTAAGTTAACCTCATAGCTCCTGAGAAATGAGTTAGTGGCATGGTCACAGGGCCTCTGATTGTTCTGTCCCCTACCTCTCTCTTCTTCTGTCTTGATATTGGGATTCTGAGGTTGGTACTAAGGTCACACACTTGGAGATATCAGAAGGACCCACCTCTGCATGGAGTAGAAGGCTTCAGTATTTTTCACTCCTCAGGAGGAGCATCTTGAAACTCTACTGTTGCAGAGTCTGAGCTCTCGAATGACTAATTCATTATGACCTTGACCTATTTATTTGACTGAAGTGGTTAATGGGTGGATAAATAGACTCTGAGATGATATCTCAGTTTCCTTATGAAAACAGTGTGGTGGTGTGTGGGGGAGCTAGATAGTAATCAGAACTCATTTGCAGAAGTGGTTTTCTTTCCCCAATCAATTTGCCCAAATCTACCCCTGTCCTCAGCTCGATCTCTTCATTCATTCACTCACACGTTCATCTAATTTCAGGTGCAGTGCTGGGATCTGGACAAATGGACAGATACTCTATCTCTGGGGTTGGTATCTCTTGGCCATCTATATTCTATCCTTCTAACCTTCACATCCAGGACCTCTCCTTTTGCACTCAGATTTTGAAACAGAATATTTGGAAGTAGTCTGCTCTATCACTTGAATAGCATGTGTCCCTATGCTGTTTCTCTGTTATTATTGATCACCCTGCCTATGAATCCTCTACTGAAGAGTGTTTATGCAAGACCTCTATGATCCAGACCATCCTATTGGGTTTGATTGAATGCTTGGGCTGATGTGCAAAGGATCCTCTGATACTTCTCACAATGACAGCGTCCTTGTTCGTTGAGGACCAAGTACTCTTTGGGATTTCTGCTAAAGCATAAACCAAGAATGGGTGTAATATCCTTGGTTCCTGTAAGGCACAGAGCTCACAGCCTTGCTGTAGACCTGCTGAAGTCCATGTTAGTTAGTTGGAGTGAAATGCGGTAAAGTGAAAATGGCTGTTTTCATTATATCTGAAGTCATTGTCAGGGAAGTCATTTATTATTGTTTGCCAGTAAGAGATGGAGTTGGAAGAACACCATCATTTTAGTTAGGTCTTGTAATGGACCTAAATCTACTTATTTATTTATTTTTGTTTTTTGAGACAGGGTTTGTCTGTGTAGCCCTGGCTGTCCTGGAACTAGCTCTGTATTTATAGACCTTGAAGTTGCAGAAATTCCTCTGCCTCTGCCTCAAGAGTGCTGGGATTAAAGATGTTTGCCAACATGCCCCAATCTAACTCTAAACTCTATTTTATTACTTTAAGCACAAGCAGATGTTTGTCAAGCTAAACCAAGTTATGTTTAATCAGAGTGCTTCCCCTCTTTCGCGCGTGTGTGTGTGTGTGTGTGTGTGTGTGTGTGTGTGTGTGTGTGTGTGTACCTGTGGGGTTCAGAGAACAATCTGTGTGCCCCTTTGTTTGGCAGGGTCTCTCATTGGCCTGGAGCTCTGGGGATCCTCCAGTGTGGGGAATTACAAGTGTAGCATGCCATGTCCAGTATTTTCTTTTCCTGCATTCTGAGGGTGGAACTCAGGCCTTTGTGCTTCTATAACAGGAACTTTGCCAGCTGAGCCATCTCCCCAACCCAAGGTGCCACCCTTCTCTAGGGTACCATGGATACAAAAGGAGCAGTGCATCATGGTGCCTTCTGCCTTCCATCCTCTCACGTGAGGAGCGTTCTGTTCTTACAGAAGGAATGGGTAGAAGATCCGGAAAATACAGAGCTGAGACCCGCAAAACAAAATTATAACAGTAATTATGTGAGTTAAGTCTCCCAACCCCTGGGAGGTTGCTTCAAAAGATGATGCAGAAAGGGGAAGGTGTGGGGCGGAAATGAGAGAGGCTTGCCCCAGGAGGATCAGAGGCAAACTGGACAGGAATCTAATATCTGTCAGTAAATTTGGATTATGAGAGGAGAAGACAGATGAGGAGAGGTTCTATTTCCCCACCTATGAGGACCTTGGAACTACCACATGGTAAGGAACACATATTTAGGAAGTTTCCATCAGATGAGAAGGCAAGAATTAAAACAGGACCCACCCACCGTATGTGTGAGTGGTCACCTCCTGCCACCATTATTATTTAACATGGCATTTCATCTAGTGTGATCTATATCTTCAGAGGTAACTTTGACATCTGTGTATGCATTCATATTAGGAAAGTTTTCATCACTTTACCCTGTATTTGTTGAAGACAGCATAAGCTGGTCATGGTGATTTATATGTTTATGATCCTAGCATTCCATCAGCTGAGGCAGGAAGATTGTCTGGAGTTTGCAGTCAGCTTGGGCTAGGTAGTGAGAAGCAGGCAGGCTGGCCTGGGCCAAAGAGTTACACCCTTTTTCAACCGTTCCTCTCTAAGTTCCCTCAGAAGGTGGCATATATATTTCTTCATACTATAAATGTTTCTAAACCATAGTATTTTGGATACCATTTTGGATAATTACACAGTGTTCCATACCACAGAGCCCCTTCTTTGTTGGGTATTTCAGTGGTTACTCACATAAATATCTGTATGTTTAGCTTGTATCCACTGTTTTTCACAACTTCTAGACCAGCTGTAACAAAATTTCAGAGTTGACTTAAGAAGTATATAATCTCAGGAATTCACGTTCATTATCTATAAAAAATGACCATAAAATCTCTTCTTCTGACTCACTCGAGCAGAAAATTTACCTCCTAGTTATTTTGTTTTTCCTCCTTCAGCCTGGTTGCATCAGATGGTTCTTGCCTGTTTTCCTTAGGAACACTGCAGCGACTCTAGAACAATATGGAACATGCTGTCAATAAGGGATATGCACAGACGCCTTTCTGTCACACACATGTTGATTACTGAGAGCAGAGTGATTAATCCTCCTCTCTGGTGTGCCTTAGTAATCTTCCTTTGTCTCTTAGCAGAAATTTTCTAGATGAGTTTTTCTAGTGATACATAAACACATTAATCATTCGCTTCTCTAGTCAGTGTCCATCCATCCTTCACTTTATTCAACTATCCATGAATCCACGCATCTCTTCATCTATCCATCCATCCATGATGTATTCACATCCACATATTCCTTCATCCATCCATCCCTACTTCCTTCCATAATCTATGCTACCCTTCAATTCCCCATCCTTCCTCCATCATTCATGTATTCCTTCATCTATTGATGTATCTTTCCATCCCTCTCATCCATTCCTTCCATTATCTTCTACAATCTATTAGGGACTTTGAACAACTTGAAGATGCTATGCAGAGTGACCCAGTGTGATTGTATTTTAATTATACTTATATATGTTCTTGGGAGGAACTTGAGTCTCCTCAGCTAGTACTTTCTGTTTTTTGACAGACATCAGAGGGCTGGGTCAAGTGTCTGTTATTGGGGGTGGGGCACACTGATAAAGATGCAGGGATAAATTAGGTAGGGCAGGTGAAGATATTGTCAGCTTCAAATTGGGCAGTTTACATAAATGAGTGAAGATGACCATTGAGGGCTCAGAGCATCATGTACTTTGCACAAAGAACCTCGCTGAATCCTGGAGACTTAGCAAAGATATAACAGTGTATCAGCTTCCTGTAGCTACTATAACAAATGTGCACAATCTCAGTGGCTTAAACTAACGTGGTTTGTTCCCTTAGGGGTCTGGAGGTCATTGTCTTAGGTATATCTCCTTAGGTTAAAAGGATAAGATAGACAGGACACTTTTCCTTGGGGAGGTTTGAATGGGGTCTACTTCATAACTTTTCTAGATTCTAGATATCACCTGCTCTACTAGGTTCCTGACTTCCTTCTCCAACCTGAAAGCCCAAAAAAGAGGTCAAGTGAGTCTCACCCCATATTCCCTTATTTCTCTGTGTCTCTCTCCCACAGTTTCAGACAGCAATAGTTATATTTGTCCCCTCTTGGTAATCCAGCAAATATTCCTGTTGTTGAGTCAACCTGAATTACCCATTGCTATTGGCAGGTTTGGGGATTGCAACAGGGTGTTCTGTGGTCTGACTTCTTCTAGGAAGACATGAACAAATAAGGTACTGAAAATACACGGAAGGAATGATTCTACCCAAGTCTAGCTGGGTGAACAGTTAAGTTTTTAAGGGTTATTACAGAAACATGGGTGAGGAGTTACTTTTAAGAACATGAACAACTCAGAGCAACTGTGTCACTGAGAAGCCCACCCCAGCATGGTGGGTGACTCATGAAAGATGTGTCCCCAGAATTTCCCACTTGATGCATGTAGTTCAACAGGGTTGATAATCTTTCTCTCCCCTGCAGTTCTTTTATTGCTTGTTTAGCCTTAGGGGAAGGGCCTCATGACTTGTAAATTTCAGGATCTTTCTGAGACTTGTGAGTTTCATTTACTTTCAGACCCTTGTAGGTTTCTTTTATTTTCAGAGTTTTAAGGAGCCTCATACCAGGAAGCCAGGAAGTAATGTTTAAATTTTAACAAACAAATACACAACATCTATGTGAGGCCATTCTTTCAAAGACCATAAATTACTATCTATTCACTCTTGCTGCACTATTATCAATGACTGAGGGTTGAAACTGAGACCTGAACCATTAAGTGTCTGTCTCCAAAGTCAGCAGGTGCTAAAAGGTAAATCTCAGCCTGATGTGGATGATCAAAGGAGGTAGAAAAGTCTCCAGTTCTGATGATCTCATAAATCAATGAGTTTTACTCCAAGCTCTAAAGCCAGAGCTTACCATATTGACCTTTCCTCTTCAGATGCAGAACATAGCCCCTAAGGCTAGGTTTTCTGTTCTTTTGACAACCTAACATCTCTAATTAGCTCCAGGGCCTCAGAGTGCAGTAAACAAACCACAGAAGGACTTCTCTGTTTTCTGTTTCCTTATGGGGAGTCTCCAAGCTCTGCAAATGGAGGGTCTGCAGTGGAGGGAGGTCTCACAGTTGCTGGCCTCTTTATCTGTATCTTCTCTGAGGATAAAAGCTCTGAGTCCATCCCACCCCTCCTGGCCCCTGTTTACCTGTTCTGCATCACCTCACTGGGCCCCTCAGGTGTCTTACACATGCCCTTCCCCTGAACCTGTGAAGGCTGTTCCATATCCCCTCTGGGAGTGTTCATTAATCTAGAATAGTGGGTCTCAACCTGTGGGTTATGACCCCTTTGGGGGTTTATGTCTCTTTCAAAGGAGTTGCTTATTAGATATCCTGCATATCAGATATTTACATTATGATTCACAACAGTAGCAAAATTATAGTTATGAAGTAGCAATGGAAATAATTTTATAGTGGGGGTCACCTCATGAGGAACTGTATTAAAGGGCTGCAGCATTAAGAAGGTTGAGAACCACTGGTCTAGGTTTTCAATACTAAGTTTTCACTTCTCTAACTCCCCCATCCCCACTTAAATAAAATCAATCTGCCAGAATCTCTCATTTTACTTTTTTCCTCCCTTTGTAGATGTCACCAATTTTGTAATTAATATCTTTGTAAGAATTTTATCTCTTTTACAGAAGCAGAGTTCTCTGTCTATTGACATTTGACCCTTTCAATTAATTACATAACAGGGACTCAGTTAATACTTTTTGAGTAGATGCTTCTCTACTATGTTTGCTTCCTTATACATCCACTTACCAGACTATTTATCCAAATGTACACCTATCCATCCATTCTTGTATCTACATATTCACACATCTATACATCCATCTGCAAATCTATATACCCACCCACCCACCCATCCATTTATCCACCCATTCATATATCCACTTATCCATCTCCACACTTACCACATACATATTCACCCATCTCTTCACACTCATTATCCAACATCTATCCATTTTCCACCCACTTATTCATCTACCTGCCCATGAATCTACCCACCTATCTGCTCACCTTCCCAGTACCTATATAGCTCTCTGTCCATTCATCTATCCATCTACCTAGTATTCTACCATCCATCCATCCATCCATCATCCATCCATCCATTATCCATCCATCCATCCTTCCATCCACCCATCCATCCACATCCATCTATCCATCCATTCATCCACATCCATCATCCATCCATCCATCATCCATCCATCCATCCATCCATCCATCCATCCATCCATCCATCCTCTATCCCCCCATTCATCATACAGCAACCATTTTCACCTACCAACTCACTTACCCACTCACTTATTCAGCCTCTATAAAGACTTACTTGAGCTCACCGGGAACTCCTTCCTGATTTCCCCATCTTCCTTTCTGTTTTCTCCTTTATCTTAACTCCACAGTGGCATATCATGATGATACTCCCAGGAACCTTCTGAAGCATTTAAACATCTCTGTCTTGAAATTGTCAAGACTGGCAGTGAGAATCCACTTGAAGTCCATGAGGTCTGGAGGTAGTGACACATCCCTGGTTTACTTAACTCTGGATTTAACTGCCTTTTTGTTCCTTCTGGTATGCCCCAAATTTGCCTAAAGAAAGGGAGGGTCTGGTGAATTCAAATGCTATACAACTTCATTATAGCATGTTACCCTTCTGGTTTCTTCATTTTTCAAGGGAACTGATTGCCTCTAAGAAGGCAGTCTATTTGATGTCTTCATTGAAGGTTCTGGGAGGAACAGGTGTTGGGAGCTGCAGTTAGCCTCATGGTTTAGGATTTTAATGTAAACTGATTAAAATGAGCAACATGCTATTTTACTAAAGTAGTAGAAATTATTTAAAAATCCAACATATGTTCATGTCTAGACAAAGAGTGTGTCAAGAAACTCAAAGGAGTGTTTTCAAGTTATGGGATTCAGGGGTTGAATTAAGGGTAGAGATCAAATGTGACTTTAATCTTGTGTAGAGTGTTTTAGTAAAGAAAAGGTATTCATGTGTTGAATAATTTCATTGTAACTTTTTTGTGGACAGTGGGTATAAAGTGTGTGAAGCTCCTGAGTTCTGGGCACAGTAGGGTCATTTTTCTCCACTGTTCAAACCTGCTAGACTTTGCAAGGGTAAAACAATACTTTCCTTGTTGGGATGGTTTACACTCTTTAGCGGATGTCTAAGTTGATTTTCTAGTGAGTGGTCTTCTAGGCTGATCACCCCACTATGTCTCGAGCATACCTGAGAAACTCATTAGGGAAGAGGCTTCTGGTTTTGATTTAAACTTTCCTCCAATGGCAGATCTCCCTGTGTCTGGGCTGGGCAACTCCTTGTTGGATGCACTTGCCACTGAAAAGAGAGACCAGGCACTTCTCTGTGTCAGCTTCCTTCTTTGTTGTGCTTCTAGGAGCCACCACTCCAGATAAAGGGAGACCATTCAAAAAGTGACTCTCAGTGGGAATCCTGTCTCCACTCAGAGAGAAGCACCCAGCCATGGAGACAGTGTCTATGTAAAGTCCACAATGCCTAGACTGCCAGAGAATGGGGGATTGACCAGTTTGAGGCACACATATGACCCACACCTGTCCTCAAGCCCAAGCAAGGATGTGGTATGACTTTTCCCTGGGGAGATGACCAAACCTGTATTCACTTCAAATAGGACACTGATCACTGACCACAGAAACATATCTACCCAAGTCTAGTTTGCTGAAGAAATGAATTCATTGGGTTTCTTATAGCACAAATGACGTGGCAGGGGGTTTCATTGGCATGTCCTTCTGACCCTTGGCAATCAGTTACTTAGATGACCTGGGGAGGAGCCTCTCTCAGACAGAATCTTGTAACTTTCCGTGAATCTTATGAAGAACCTTTTCTCTCTAAGAGGAAAAGTTTGATTTCAGAGTATAGCTATATAACATAAGAGGATGGCCAGTTTGAGGTCAGCTGAAGCTATGTGAGACCCTGTCTCACAAAACAAAACAAACAAACAAAGAACAAACCAACTAAAAATAAGAACAGCCAAAAGAAGAGAGAAGAGAATCAGTCTTCAGGGTAATGGAGATACAGATGTTTGCTAGTACAGCAATACAGAGCTTCCTGTAGGGTACCAGGGAGATACATATGTGTGCTAGAACAATATGGAGCCTCTTTCAGGGTAACGGAGATATGGGTGTGTGCTAGAACAGCAACATGGAGCTTCTATTTGAAGAAGGAGTGAATTGTTTTAGGAAACAATGAAAGACAGTGCCACATCTGAGGCAGGCAGTGAGAACACATCCTGAAATTGTAGTCAGCTGGAGTTTTGATTCCAAGCCCTACCAAGTCCACAGCACAGATCACCAGCAACTTATCCCTTCTCCATCTCTGTTCCCTCATCTGAACTTGGAAAATAACAATTGTGTGGACCTCACAGTTCTACTGGGAGCCTTCTATGAAGTTGGGTGTGTAGGTCCTTTTGGTGCCTAGTCATGGTATAGTCACATATCATATAACATAACTTTCTCCATTTTCTGAGTTGTTGACAAAGATTGAAATTAATGAGGCTTAAATAAACTTGAGTAGACGTGGGCTTGCTTTCCATGTATAACACTGAAAGTAATTTTTGAGAGCTAATATGCCAATGAGCAAGGATTTGAGATTCTAGCCCTTCAAGGGAAGTAGGGCATTTAGAGCATCCCTTTATATCTAGGGCTGGGATGCCATGAAATCTACCCATCTTACTCTTGTCACAGATGACATCTGCACTTCAGATACAAGTTGACTGAACAGGTGGGCCAACCCTGATTAAGCCGTTCCAGAATCTTCTCAGTTCCCCTCTCATTGGTGGGTTTGTACACTAGAGAAGAGGCTGGCTGTATGAACAGCAGGGACAAGCGCTTCATGGTACCATTCATTCAGGAAGGCAGACCTGCTAACAAGCTTGAATGTGAAGGACAGTATTCTGCCTTTGCACCTCACCTTCTCTACCTTTCATGAGTCCTTTCTGGAAGGAATACAGAAAAGAAACCAAGGTGCACTGGCAGAGAACACCTAGAAGAGAATGAGGTGGAGGGTCTGGTTGTGGCCCTAGCTTCGGACCATTACTGAGATTCTGGTGTTTTGGAGGCTAGCATGAAGATATGTCCTCAATGAGGGTCAGGGGTGCTGTATAGCCTCCTAGTGTGACTTTCACCAGGGTCCAAATGAAGTCTAGCCTTCATGTTTCACCTTTGACCTTTGAGACTCTTGGTCTTAGCCACCCACTCCAGAGTAAAACAAGTACCTAATTGCCCCAAAGCTGGCTTTTTTTAGGGTTTAAGATGATGGCAGTACACTGGGATCATCACCATGTGTTGTTTTTGACTTTAACTCCACGTTGTCATGGGAACAGAACATGGCTTGTCTATAGTAAACAACCTTGCCATTGCTTTCCCCATGCTCTTAGTGTGCAGAAGTTATTTATAAACTCATGGCAGGAAATCCCAGGAGAGGGCCATTGTTCTGCTTAATTGTTCCCCGGGGAAGAGGAAGAGGAAAGAGGAGGAAGAAGGAAAGACAAACAGAATGAGATTTTTAAAAACTGAATTAAATTATTCAAAAATTCTTCCAAATACATTTTTAAGTTATGCAAGACCATGTTTCCTCAGCCATGCTATGCTCAAATGGACCTCAGGGTTTTGTGAAGGCTGTGATCACATTTGCTCAGCATTGTTCTCAGTGTCGGCCTGTTTTCCATAGACCTTCACCTTTGCTGGAGGGACATTTTAGCAGCACTTTTGGTGTTCCAGAAGAAACATGGCTTTGCAAATCCTCTGCCTCTACTTTCTCCCTGGAGGAAATTAAGAATCTTGGGAAAAGAAGCCTCTGAATCCATGAGTCATTTTCTCTTCATGCATTAGTGTCATCAGTGTTGTGGTTTGCCCAATAAAGTTGTTTACCCTGAGATATCCAAGGGCTGTCACTATCTCCTTATCAGGATAGGACAAGGCTTTGTAATGAACAATGTGTCTGGTGACCCACTGTGTGTCAGATTTGCTGACTTTATTGTTCAGTGGGCTAGCCCAGCCTCACCTGGGAAAGAGTAGACCAAATGCCCATTCTCAGTCCCATCGAAACAGCCCTTGTATTTGAAAAAGGTCCTTTGGTAAGTTGGAATGGATACGAAAGTTTTGGAATTCCTTGGAAATTCCAGTCAGATTACTGTCCCTAGAATAGCACATCATCATTTGGCTTTGTGTGGGGATGTATTGACTTGTTTGTGTAGGTAACATATACGTGGAGGTCAGAGAACATCCTCAGCTGTACCATGCACCTTCTTTTTGAGGCAAGGTCTCTCACTGGCCTGAAACTTACCAAGTAGGCTAAGCTGTGTGGCTGGTGAACCTCAGGGATCTATCTACCTGTCTTGGCCTCCCCAGTGATGGAATTACAAGCATCCCATAATCATGCCTATGTTTTTATAGAGATTGAATCCACATTCTCATGCTTGAAAGACAAGCACTAAACTAATTAAGCTGCTTCCTCATGCTTACATGGACTCTCTGTTTACATACACAGATTTTCCGGCCTTACTCAGAGTCTCTAGAGTGGTACCTAGGAAGCTGGTGCTTAGGATAGTCCCTCCCTGAGCTAAAGTGTGAAAGCCCATGCCTTGTGATTGTTTTCATTTATCTCATGCGATCCATGAAACAGTGTGAGTCAACAGGTAGAAGATAATTTGCCCAAGGATGTGTAAGTGGCCAAGACAGGGATTTGAACCTAGAAAATACCGGGACCTCACCACTTTTTGTGATACCTAGCTCATGCCTCAGGTCTTCATCTGTGTTCTCTGTTGCACCATCACACTCCAAAACCTCAAACTTTTCTTTTTAAAATGTCTGTCTGTCTGTCTGTCTGTTCGTCTCCCTCTCTCTCTCTCTCTCTCTCTCTCTCTCTCTCTGTGTGTGTGTGTGTGTGTGTGTGTGTGTGTGTGTGTACCTATGAGTTTCTCTCTTGAGGTGGGAGAGAGAGGGGAAAAGAGCCTTGGGTGTCAGTCCTTGCCTTGCACACTTTTTACACGAGGTAAGGCCTTTTATTGTTCACTACTGTGTGCTCTGGCCTGCAAATGTCTGGGTATTTCCCTGTCCACACTTCCCATCTCACCATAGGAACAATTTGATTACAGATGCACAGTGATGTAGCAAACTCTTTTACCCACTGAGCCATCTGCTAGACCCTAAATATTTCCTTTGTTCTATCACCCTATCTACCATTAGAATGGAAACTGTAGATTTACACGATATGTCCATTTCACTGTTGTCTCATGTTATGTTTAGAACCTTTACCAGGTATCAGTCAGTTTTGGAAAGGCAGGTAATTGGGCTCCACCTTCAAACAGGTGCACCTGAGAGTGCATTTTTAACCAGTTCCCACTCAAAGCTCTCCCCATGGGTCTGGAGCCTCCTCTTGGAGTACCAAGGTTTTACTGTACTTTTCAGAGGCAGTGGGAGTGGTGGGAGTACCAAGGTTTTAGTGTACTTTTCAGAGGCAGTGGGAGTGGTGGGAGTGCCAAGGTTTTAGTGTACTTTGCAGAGGCAGTGGGAGTGGTGGAGAGAGTGTGTGGGGGAGGCGGAGGGCGGGCCAGAACTTTGTGCTTCTTGATGCCCTTCATCTCCTGGAGTTCCACACACTTTGCAAACTTCGCCTCATTAATCTTCCCCTCTCCGGGAGGGCTTGGGAGGCAGAAACTGCTACCTTTATTTCACAGATGGAGAGGCAGCAGTGCCGAGGGGATGTGACAGGCCCAAGGTCACCTAGTGAGTCCATGGGATGAACCCAGAATAGAAACTCGGCCGCCTGCAACAAATCCTGCACTCCTCTGGCTCCTGTGAACCTTGCAGTCTGCACACTGCCTAACCCTCTTCATGGCCTCTCTCTAGCCATACCCACAAGCACTGCCTCCAGAATTAGTTTTGTGTCTGTGACCCCCCCTCCAGACCCAGACCCAAGGTTAGCACTAAATATCCTTGAGTTCCTTGTAGCATGCATGCACTTTGTAACGATTCCAAGTCAAGAGCAATCACTTATAAAAACATTAATTCTGCTGAAGAGCGGCCTCACTGCTGTGTCTTGATTGCTGCCAAAGGCTGAGCAAATCTCTACGCACCCTTTCTCTTTGTACCTTTGAGTCTGGTGTGTTCATGGCTCTATGGTCACTGACACTTGTTGCAGACCACAACTTAATTGGGAATGGAGGTGGGTTGGTTGGTAGAATCATCACTGCACCAGCTCCTGCGGTGATTTGGTTCAAACCCATGGTGGTGAATTGCTAAGTAGAGAGAGGTGGACTGGCTTCACAGAGCCACCTTCTCTGGACACTTTGTGAGTAACCTAGCAGAGCTGCTGATTCAAGGGAGGGCTTAGTCTGCTCCCTGAGCCCCGCAGTTCTGACGGTTTAATTCAACAGACCATGGGCTAGGTGGGCGGATTCCCAGTTCCACATTAGGCAAGGAACATTCCTCCATCTGGCTTAGAGTCTGTTGAGTTATTGGACTGTGATGGGCAGTGTGCTTTAGAATTTACATAAAAGGAAATACGGTTGAACTTGATTTGTTTCTTTTCATTAACTAGCCTGCCTCCCATCCAGGGGGAATGGATAAATCCATTTGGTTCTGACAAAGCAGAAACTGGCCAACGTAAGCATTAGGATAGGGCACCATTTGTTTGAGTTAAACTGTGCATACTGGTCCACTGTGCTTTGGGATATAGGTGATTTCACCATGGCACCATAAACAGCCTCCCTAGGCACCAATATGTGGAAATTGATAATTAGGTCCTGTAGTTTGTATTGACACAAAAGGGTTAGTTATGACTGGTTATCATTTATATCCATGGTTATCAATTGAGACTTGAGTCAATTTTTTTTTCATATGAAATATTCCAAAGAAATATCTCTGTAGAGGAATAAAGCAGAGGGTTGCTTGTCAGGTAGTGGGGGAAGAGGAAATCGAAAGACATATCTATTGACTGGAGGGTATTGGGACTGGACAGAGGTGGTTGGACAATGTTGTGAATGTTCTAAGTGCCAATGAACACCTCACTTTTGAATAGTAAGGGCTTGTCTTACAGTTCTCCTACACATGTGGTTATTAAAATTTATAGAAGTGTCTGTGGAGTAGGATGTTGAGTTCCTAGGCCAAATGCCAAGGAGTGGGATAGCTGGGTCATATGGTAGATTGATTTTGAAGGTTTTGAGAATTCTCCATACTGATTTCCAGAGTGGCTGTACCAATGTGCACTCACACTGATGGTGAGTGAAGGGTGTCATTTGGCACAACATCGCCAGCATCTGTTGTCAATTGTTTTGTTGATCTCAGCCATTCTGACTGGGCTGAGATGGAATCTCAAGGTTGCTGCTTTAATTTGGACTTCCCTATCTGCTAAGGTTGATGAAGACTTTTTCGTGGTATTTCCTAGCCAATTTGTATCTTCTATTGAGAACTCTCCATCTAGAGTACTATCTTATTTTTATTGGGTCACTTGGTTTCTCAACTCTTTTTTTTTTTTTTTTTAGTTATTTGAATATCCTGGATATTAATCCTCTGTCAGATATATAGCTCAAAAAAGTTCCTTTTAATTTTGTGGGTTCCTTCTTCACTTGATTGATTGTTTCCTTAGCTATGTAGAAGCTTTTTAGTCTTCTGAGTTCCCAGTTGTCAGTGGCTAGCGTTGGTTCCTGGGCACATGGAGTCTTGTTCATAAAGCCTGTTCTGTTCCTATATCTTGTAGGATACTACCTGTGTTTTCTTCTAACAGTTTAGTGTTTCAGGTTTCAAATTGAGGTCTTTGACAAACTTGATATAATTTTGTGCAAAGTGATAGATACATATCTAATTTCATTCTTCTGCATGTGGACATCCAGATATTGAAGATGTTGTCTTCTCTCCAGTGTACATTCCCCCTCCTTGTCAAACATCCCATGACTGTAGTAACCAGTACTAATGTTGGGTCTTCTATTTTGTTTTTGTGCCAGTATTATTCTCTTTATATTACTATAGCTCTATAATTGATATTGACACCTGTAATTAGCAATTTCTCAAGTATTCTTTTTGCTCAGGTCTGCTTTGGCTACCTAGAGTCTTTTCTGGTTGTCCAGTACAGAGTGTTTAGCCCTGAAACCACATACAAACCCACAACAAAAACAGACTCAGTAGATTTTACTTATAGATTTGTGCATGCGCGCGCACGAAAACACACACACACACACACACACACACACACACACACACACCAATGCTAAAAGGAAAGGGGTTATCAATTTGAAAGTGAGGAAAGGACATGAGTATTTGGAGCAATGGGAGCTAGAAGACACTAGGAAGAGAAGAGAGAGTGGGATGGATGCAATTCAGTTTCCATTAAAATGGATTGAAAAGAATATTGCATGAGTTAACTAAATAAAAATAAAAGGGAAGAAAAACTTCACCCACCTAGAATTAAATATGGAAATTTTTTCAAAAAAATCCCTTAGACAAAGTGAAAAAAAAAAAAAAACTACCACTGTTCATTGTTCCCCTTCCTTTCCATGGTGGCAGAGGTCTTTTATTTTTCCTCAGTGGACCTCACAGAAAACAATACAGTTAAAATGGGAGCATTCGTTTTGCTTTGCCAGCAATGCTTATGGAACCTGGTTGAGGTTCGCATGTACCATGTCCCTCATAGACTTGTGTGTTTGACCTCTCGGTATACAGCTTAGTATGTAGCTTAGGAAGTTGTTGAACCTTCAAGAGGCAGACCTTCACTCACAGGGGAGGTGAGTCACAGGGTGTGCCTCCTGTTCTGTCTGCTCTCTGCTTCCTCCACTATGGATTGTGAACCCAAGCAGATCTTCCCCCCTAAGCTGCTTCTTGTCCTGTGTTTAGTCACAGCAACGAGAAAGGTAATAACTGTGTTTATGCATGCCAAGTATGCCCTCTTTCCCCGAGTGACACCTCCATCCTAATGAAGTAGGTCTGGATCATTGTTTCTCCAAGCAAGTGGTACAACTTGGAGTTGTTGAGGATTCAGGAGTGAAGGCGGTATGGAGAGAGGGATCTGTGCAGTGTAGGACTTAGCAATTTCAAGGAGTTTGTATGCTTATTCTTTCTTAGGATGGAAAGCAGACACAGGCATCAGGGATGAGATAAGACTGACAGCTTTAGATGAACCTCAGTGGAAAGCAAATCTCACTGTTTGGTGCTCCTAACAAATACCCTAATGCTTTGGGCGATCTCAGGCCCTTCCATCCACCACTCACACCTCGTGGTATGTGCACAGGAATTTATGGTGCATCTGAAGTTCAAGACAATCATCTCAGATTCATTTTGTCCTCATAAAATATTCATTGTCTATTGAATTTCTCTTGTAGGTCCCAGGATTTACTGGCACCATGAACTTGAGAGCTGGAGCAGCCCTGTAGTGGAGGGACTGTGCAAGCATCATAAAGAAGCTACAAGTTAGCAATCATCATGAACTTGCCTGCTTTTACAAAGCTGAATAAAAGAAGAGAGCTAGATTTGAATCTCAGATGGCTTGAACACCAAGCTTGTAACTTTAGTAATTGGTCATGAGGGAGCAGATCTTAAGTATTCTTATGCAGTCAAAGATTATGGAGTGCCTGGAGGTACTGGTGGCAAGCTTCTCTGTAGGTCCATGGGGTCTTTGCTGTTCACAATGGTGAATGTACCTGCTATTCCAAGGTGGAGCTCTTCTTGCAGAGTTTTAGAACCACTTAGCACTTCAGTTCCAGCTTTATCATTTGCTGTATCCAGGTATTAGCAATTGGACCTTGACCAAGCCAAGCAAACTATGGCTTCTTCTACAATGTAATCAAATAGTAACTTCCTTATGAGGCTGTTATCAGAATTCCAAATACTGATACCTATGAGAATATCACATCTAAAGGGGGGTGGCTTCCCCTTTCTCACTTCCTACCTCCAGAAAGAGTCTTAAAGGACTTTGCAGAAACACCTGCCCCTGTTGGTGTAGGCCTCTGCATCTCAGATTCTCTCTCTCCACTGAAGACAATGGTAGGTGTCACAGATCATTAGCCGGTGTAGGATATCCTCATCTTAAGCACAAATTTCTTGTGCGTGCCATGTGTGAATTAGGTTTTGTTAAAAACAGCCTGAGGATGAGGTCATGGCCAATACTGTAAGATTCTTTTCCTATAATCATGAGGAACCGAGTTCAATCACCAGAACCTATGAAATGCCCATCTGTAATTTCAACACTGGGATGGCAGAGACAGAAAGATCACTGGGGCTAGTGATCAGCCAGCCTAATGGACTCAGTAAGCTCCAGGTTCATTGAGAGACCCTGCCTCAAAAACAAGATGGGGAGCAACAAAGGAAGACACTCAGTGTTGACCTCTAGCTTCAACATTCATGCATACACATACATGAATTTGTACCCACACAAACACATGCGCCTGAGGATGCACATCCCCCCACAATTTATACACACACACACACACACACACACACACACACACACACACACACAGAGAGAGAGAGAGAGAGAGAGAGAGAGAGAGAGAGAGAGAGAGAGAGAAAGAGAAGGTAACCTGTAAATAGGTTTCTTTGGCTGTAGTAATGCTTGTATGCTATCCTGTACTCTGCTGTTTTAATGATTTCTATTGCCCTGGAACCCAAACCCAAGGCCCAGTCATACACATATACTCAGTCTCGTTTGGCTTTGTCAGCAGGAGCAGTGAGACCTGCTGGGCCGGGCTGGCCACTCCTGGAAGCTGATAACTGTGCCAGCACCGGAAAGAGACACGCTGCCATGGCCAGATGCCGAGGCCTGGTGTGGGGTTGATTGTTCTGGCTTGGGAGTGTTCTCTGAGAGCTCTACTTCCTCATAATTAAAACCCAAGATGCTGTGACTGTTGCACTTGTCGGATTTGTTTCCTACACGTGTAGCACAGTGGCCCGATTTCATTTCCTCATAATTAAAGTGTTCTGAACAGCAGTGTGAGTCCTGACCTGAAAGAAGTTATTAGAATGATCTGCCCTCCAACAGCAAAGGCATACACCAGAATTGCATGGAACTTAAACTGCTTCTGCTTCCTTCCTGCTCTCTTTTTCCTCCTTCAAACAAATATCACAGCATCATTAGACCCAGACTATTTGTTAATTGCTCTAACAGTGTGTAAACCTGTTCCTTTTGTTTTGAAATAGGGTCTCCTATTGCCTAGGTTAGCCTCAAACTCAACTATGTATACAAGAATGATTTTGGACCCTTGATCCTCCTACCTCTACCCCCATCCCCCAGAGATATGATTACAGGTGTGCTCCACCATGCCTAGTTATTGTGATGCTGGGGATCAACCCAGAGCCTCATGAATGTTAGACATGCGCTTTGCCAACTGACTCACATCTCCAGCCCCAACACTGTATAAACCTGTTTTATTGTGTTTGATTGAGACACCGTCTCACATTGCTGAAGCTGACCTCAAACTCACGATGTAGTCAAGAATGCCTTGAACTCCTGTTCCTCCTTCCCCCATCTTCTCAGTGCTGGGATTACAGGCATGTGGCTTCATATCACATTTATTTATGGGGCACTAGGGGTCAAACCCAGAGCTTCCAGAGTGCTAGGCTAACGCTTTATCAATTGAGCCACACTCCTAGCCCCAAACCTGAATTTAAAGTCTTATCTCAGATTTAAGGGGATGCCCCAGTCTCTGTCCCTTTAAGTTGTCTGGGGCAGGTTTCCAACAGATATCTGTGGGGGACCTCTTCTTTTGCACAGAGTTTCCCTTCTGAGTGAGATGGGTTCAAGAGATGAAGGGTCTTTTTCCCTCTGATGTACCACTTCCTAAACCGCTCTTGTTCTGTGCCCTTCTCCCTCACTCTGTCTCCTGCCTTCACTTTAAAACATGGCTGCCATCCTTTCTGAATTTGACGAGAAGGTTAATAACTGTGTTTGTCTCGGTTGTGAAGTTTGTTGCCTTTGCCTGGACTGCATGGTCTTGGTTGTTCCTCTCTCCCAATTGTCACTTGGGAGTGAGCTTCTACCTTGGGGTACCCAGTCTTCTCTAAGCCGGGTATCCTCAGTCATAAAATAGAGTTGGGCTTGGAATCACTCATGGCTATTTTTCCTTTTCCAGAATCAGTGGAGTGAGGCCCTCTCCAGAACCCTTACTGTGCTCAGGACCCTTGCGACACTGGCCCATCTAGGAATAATGTCCTCATAAGCTGTTGTAGTGTGCTGGCCCTCTTGGGACTGTGAAGGAAATTTCAAATGGAGATTCATGTTGGAACACCAATGCTAAATTAGGAGCTAAAGGACACAGTTGTGTGTCATGTATGGGATCATGTGGCATGAGTGTTTGGGATTTCCGAGATGAACCCATGTCACACTGATTATGATTGAAGACTGGAAGTCTGAAACTTTTGGTGTGAATCCAGCCCATGACAGTTACTGATCTGTGGTTTCAGGAAAGTTACCAGACTCTGGACATCAGCATCCTGTACACACAAGCAGTGGGAGGAGCAATGCCGGTACTATCTCCTAGAACTATCTCCTTTTCAGTGAGAGTTAAATGAGATGGTATACGTAAAAGATCTCACACTGCCTGATGCACTGTCACTACACAGTAATACAAGGATGTATTGAATTGCTACACTAAGTGTCAACTCAGAATTAGCTAATGCAGTGGCAAATACCTGCCAGTGCCCAAGGGCTCAACAGCATCAAAGTAGATGGCTATGTCTTGCAAAATTTCCTAGAGCTGATTCTAACAAAGACTCAGGCTCCTTCCGTCTTTAGCTTCTGTAAGTTTCTTGGCTTCTGAATCATTATGGAACCATCTAGCCAGTAGACAGGAGGAGAAGGAAAACCATGAGTCTTGAGGAAATCTTATAGGCCCAAACTAGGATATCATTTCTTTTCTAGGATATCATAACATTCTGCTGGGCAGAGCAAGTCACATGACCTCCGTGTAACCACAAAGCAGGATAGGAAAGAGTCTCCTGGAGACTCGGAGCAGCCAATCTACTGAATTTTTGGTGGACCTTTTTCTTTTTTAATGAATCTGGCCTTTTCGCTCCATTTTAGATTGGACAATCCTGTTCTTTTGATACTAGCTAACTCCTCCCCCCTCCTCTGAGGGTCAGCCCAGCTAACCGTGTCTCCCAATTTTAAACACATAATATTGAGCACTCTAGAACTTTCCATCTTAGAATACCAAACTATGCCCTACTTGGTAGCACAGCCTCCAGCTTCCTAAGCCTTCTGTTTAGGAAATTAGTTTATTTTTCAGACAACTGCATCTTTTCTCTTTTTTCTCCCTTTAAGGAATTAATATGGTTTTTAATTGACCAAGAAGAAGTACATGCATTATATTTTGAGATATAGAGACAGTATAGATTGAGTGTACCATTTAGAAACTGCCTCTTACGTGTACCCATGCTGTCATACTGTAATATTAAGAAGGGCCCTTGGGCCTTATGATAGCAATGTCTACTCTGAGATCCAAGTGTTACCATGTTGGAAATAAGGTAATATCTGAAGCAGGTTTTTTAAACAGCTTAATAGAGGTATAATTTACATAACATAAAATCTACATGTTTTCATTTTACAATTCAATTATCTCTAGAAAATTTACAATCTAATTTTAGAATTCTGTTCTGTCCTCCAAGGGAGCTCCTTCCTGTCTATTTGCAATCCATCTCTGTCCCCAGCCTGAGCTCCAGGGGACCACTGATCCTAGTTCCTGGCAGCCTCATTCAAAACAGTCCACACTGTAAACAATTCCCACATCTGCCAACTGGTGAAAAGTCAGAAAGCAGCAAAGCTTTCTGAGCCCATAGAATAGAATTTGTTTCAGTCCAGACATATAGACAAAAAGAAAAAAATAGAACTCTAGGCTGGGGAGCTAACTCCGTGGGAAAGCACTTGGCTTGTAAGCAGGAGGACCGGGTCTAGATTTCCTGAGCTTATGTGTGTGAGCGCACATCTGTGAGCCCTGTGCTCCTGTGGCAGCTATAAAGGAGATGGGCACTGGAGAATCCCTGAAAGCTCACAGGCCAGTTGGCCTGGCATGTAGTACAGTGAACAATAAAGAGACTCTCAAACAAGGTGGCAGGTGAACCCAGATGTCCTCTGATTTCTATACAGGTGCTGTGGCATACGCACACACATATGCACAAATATGATCATGCAAACAGACACATACACACACACACACACACACCATATACACACATTATATATATATATATATATATATATATATATATATATATATATATATCTGTTACATATAACTGTTACATATATGTACCAACAGTTAACGAAAAAAAGGCTATGAATTGAGAGAGAGCAAGGAACAGTATATGGGAGGATTTAGATTGGAGAAAGGAAGGAGAGAGGAATGATGTAATTATAGTATAATCTCAAGAAAGAAAAAAAAAACAAACAAACCAGAACCGTGGCCAAAGTCCCAATGTGGATGGACTCTGGAACATGACATTCACTCATCATGCCAATAGGAGTCAAGTTCAAAAGACCCATGTTACAGGATTCAGCATATGACGTATACAAAAAAGGAAATCTGAAGTCCATTTTATCACGGTTTGCACTTGACAAAAGCTTCTGTTTTCTGTTGCAGAATCCCCAAGCCTTGATGCTCTCTCTCTTTAAAATGCCATGGCTCTAGGCCAGCCTGATTCAGTTCTGCATTAAGACTTTTCTCTCCTGGTGATGCTAGGTTGAATCAAGTTGACAGTTGACAGTTAAAACTAAGCACACCAGCTAGGGACTTCCCTTGACAGCATGCTTTTGGGGTGATTGTCTTGGTCATTACTTGATTCAGGAAATCTCAGCCCACTGGGGAATGGGTGGCACCTTTCCCCCAGGTAGGGGATCTTGAACTGTGTGAGAGAGGAGAAAGCTAGCCAACCGCAGACAAGTAAGCAAAGACACATATATTCTCTTGTTCTCCACTCGGAGTATAATGTCACTAGCCTCTTGAATTTCTGCATTTGTTTCCCTAAATGATGGGCTGGAACTTGGAATTATAACTTTCCTTTCCTAAAAAAAAAAAAAAAAATCATGGCTACCTTGTTTCTTCCCAGATTTGCTATTGAATCTGTTTCTTCTCTTGAAGGAAGAAATTCAGAAGCTAAGAAAATAAAACATCTCATAGCCCCCCAGTTTCTCTTTCCTATATGATGAGTGACTTTTTTTTAAAAGTCCACTTGGGCTAACATCCGTTTTTAAGTGGAAACTGGGAAACTGTTACAATGTGTGATGGGACCTAGTGGGAGGCAAGGGGGTGGAAGCTGATCATTTGTTTTAGACATAAGCCATTGTGGTGCATGATTTGTCAGTTGCTAGAAGGTCCTCGGCAGTCTTGTTGCACACTGAGAGCCAGGCTGTGTTGATGTGTGTAGCTCAGAAGGGAAAGTAGTCCGAGTTTTGTTCTTCAAAGTTATCTCACACTGCACATTTTTGGAACTGAAGATAAGGCTGTCTTGGCCTACTTAAGATTGGTGTCCTGGAGAGGAGTGTCAGACAAGCTTCTAGGAGCCACACTGGCATAACCTCCCCCAACACAGCATCTCCTGGAGATGAGCAGTTACATGTAAGATGATGTCTGTGAACACTGGAGAACTCAGTGGACCAAGGGCTCAGCAGTGTGCCCAGTTTTGGCATAAAGGCTAACGATTGTGTGCGGCTAGACTACATTATCATCTTACTAATGGTTCAAGCAGGTGGGCTCAAAATGAGCCCCCAGGAAACATGGAGCATATGCTGTGTTAGTATGATAAAGGATCACAAACATAGTGGCTTCGCAGAAGAGACTTTTTGGTAGTTGTTTTTGTTTTTTGAGACAAGGTTTTTTGTTTTTTGTTCTTTTTTTTTTTTTGTAACAGCCCTGGCTGTCCTAGATCTTGGTCTGTAAACCAACCTGGCTTTGAACTCACAGAGGTCCACCTGCCTCTGCCTTCTGAGTGCTGGGACTAAAGGCATGGGCTACCACACCGGGCATTTCTTCCATTATTCTTCTAGGTTCATCTCTCCCAAGTTAGTGCCACTGAGCTGTAGTTGAGATATCTACAGGACTCGTCCTGGAGGATTTATGGCAGTGGTTCTCAACCTTCCTAATGCCATGACCATTTAATACAGTTCCTCGTGCTATGGTGAACCCCAACCATAAAATTATTTCATTGCAATTTCATAATTGTAATTTGCTACTGTTATGAATCATATTGTAAATATCAGATATGAAAATGGTCTTAGATGCCCCCTATGAAAGGGTCTTTTGACCCTCCTAAGGGGGCTGTGACTCACAGGTTGAGGACCACTGCTCTGGCGGGCTCTCTGCTACTTGCTGCTCCCTGCCATTGGTGGCTGCTAGTATAGACTAGCTCAGTGTCTCTACCTCCATTATCCAACTTTCTCTTCTGCATGTGTTACATTGCCTGTCTCACTCTTAGAAGAACATCTGTGATGGTCCTTTGAGCCCCCACTGGATAATCCATCAATACCAAACCCATTTCAACATCCTTTGCATACCACAGCTGTGAAAATCTGACCTTCTGAGATACCACTTGCAGGCTGTGGAGATGAAGACCTAATGTCTCTGGATGCCCATTTTTCAGCTGGATGCTGTAGGTTAGAGACGACCCTTGATTTCCTTTTGCAGGGTGGTGAGGTTAGACTTCAAGGTTTTGTCTTAAGGGGTTATGAAAACTCCTCGATTGTTTCCCCTTGAAACAACTGCTCCCTCCTCCTCCTCTTCCTCTTCCTCCTCGTCTTCTTCCTCCTTCTTCTCTTTCTCTTCTTTTCCTCCTTTTTGAGGGAAGCTTATTGTAGACATAAAAGTACCTGCAGCACAAAGCAGGTGTGGAGCCCCATGGGCTGATGGGTGGTAGTTCTGTTTCAATCAGTCATCATGTCAGATATCAGGCTTTGTGCCTCTGTTGATTTCAAAATGACCTACAGGAAGGTTCCAGTAGGAAATGCTGGGTCTCTTCTGCCTTCATTTCTTCTTGTTCTCGCTGCTAAAAGCCTTTCTTTTCTTCTGTGTGTAAATGTGCAGGTGTGTGTGTGCTTGTGTGTACATGTGTGTGCTTGTGTGTGTGCATGTGTGTGTGTGTGTGTGTGTGCATCTGCAGGTGTGTGTTCATATACACGTGTGTTTGTATGGAGGTCTGAGGTCAACTCTGGGTGTCACTCCTTAACAACCATTTATCATATTTTCTTTTTTCAGAAAAGACCTCTCATTGAGCTGTGTTAGCTGGTTAGAGAGCGCTGGGATCCTCCTGTCATTGCCTCCCATGCTTGAGGTTACAAGCATGCACCACTACATCTGGCTTTTTATGTGGGTGCTGGGGGATTGAACCCAGAATCTCACATTTGCATGGTGATAGCTTTACTGACAGAGTCATCCATTTCTCTAGTCCCCCAAGCATTTTTCGTCTCTTATCCCAGGAAGGATTGCAGGATTTGTTTGTTTTTCAATTGATGAAGTATAATGTAGTTAGTGGATGATATATTTGTTGTAGAGAACTTTTCCCTTTTAGTCCAAACTTAAATTTCCCAGTGTTCATTTGCTTTCTCTATATTTGAGTGCACTTAAAAATACATTTGCAGTCACGATTGCCTGGGCAAGTTATAAATCCTAGATATTAGAATTTTTATGCTTTAGAAATAATAAATGAGGGCTTACCAATTAAAGATAAAAAATTACTTGGCTGGGGATAGTAGAATATTTTATCAGTATTATTAAAATTTAAGGGTGGCTGAAAATGCCACAGGAATCTTTGTTCAACATTTTAGTTTAAAAAGTTGGCTTAGGGATAAGTTACATTCTTTTTTCCCTCTCAATTTTACATCAAACAGGATGTGACATCAATTTTTCATGAAGGATCAGAACTCTTGTTGGGCTGGATTGTGCGCAGAGCTTCAGGTCAACTGGAGGCAGTGCTGTCTTTACCCTCTATATCATCCGGAAATCCCTTACCATGTATCTGGGTTGCCAATAATTTCACTCGGTTCTTTCTCAAAAAATGATGATTCCACATGTGGGATTAATAATTACCTCATATGGCTTATTATTTAAAACACCAGCCGTAAAGCTTAGTATGGCCAACCATGCCATAATCCCTGAGCATGCCTGGTGGGGCAGGAGACAGGTGGATCCCCTAGCTTTCTGGCCAGGCAGCCTAACTGAAACAGGAAGTTTCAGGTTCAGGAGGGGACCTGCTCAAAAATAAGTAGAATTGTGTGTGTGTGTGTGTGTGTGTGTGTGTGTGTGTGTGTGTGTGTATGTGTGTGTGTGTATGTGTGTGTGTGTGTGTGTGTATGTGTGTGTGTGTGTGTATGTGTGTGTGTGTGTGTGTGTGTGTATGTGTGTGTGTGTGTGTATGTGTGTGTGTGTGTGTGTGTGTCTATGGCTAGCCTAGAGCTCACTATGAAGACCAGGCTGTCTTCAAACTCACAGAGATTCTCCTGGCTCTGCCTCCAGAATGCTAGGATTAAAGCCTTGGGCCAGCACACCCTGAACAAGGTTACCACACCCAGAACAAGGTGGGATTTTTAACCAGCTTGATCATGTGCTGATCTTGTCTGGGTAGCCACAGCTATAGTGAGCATGTGTAGACAATGTATCTGTATCTAATCTACCCCCAACTCCCTGTTCTAACATCCCATCACATTGCCCTCTTACCTTGATGACAATCTTTTATAATTAATTACTAACAACAACAACAACAACAACAACAACAACAACAATAACAAAACCCCTCACTGAACCCAGTTAGTGCTGCCCACGTGTACATGACCTGGTGTCATCCACTGAGGCATGGGAACCTACCAGTGGCCACATTCATAATGAAAACTGACTCTACCCTCCATAGTCATTAACTGCCAATGGCTCCTCGGGTAAGGGTGGGGCCTTGGGAATTCCTAAACTTGTCATAGAATAAATAAAAATTAAAAAGGTTTAAAACAATAGAAAACAGTCAAAGTTAGTGCTGACCTCCACATATCTACACAGGCATACACACATGCACATATACCCCTCCCCTCACACACACACAATGAAAACATCACTAATAGCACATCTGCTGTATAGGCCTAAGGACCTATTATGTGGATGATCAGGATAGGTATTTTCCTTCTGCTTTGTGTTTTTCTCTATTTTCTTCATTAGGTTTTGAGAGCATTCTCCCTAACAGCCCTCCAGGCTCTGCCTCATTCTCTGTAGGTCACCGTGACTTCTTCACAGAGTCATCACAGTTCTCCAAAGCTTCATAAATAACCCCTCTTGGAAATTGATGATTTCTGGTGAATCGCACAAAATCTCAGGGCCTTGCTTAAAAAATAGAAACATGAAAAGTAAAATAAAAGATTGTCTTTTCAGATGTCCAGCTTGTTAGGGAAGGCAGAGTTCTGAGCGCTGCACATTCTCAATTGCTGCCCAAGTTGTGTGTGTAAGTTGTGGGTTCTAAAGCAGTCATTTGTTCAATTGTGTGGGCTTCATGGTGGATTCAAACAATGGCTTGCTGAGCTGGTTGGAAAAACCAAGCCCCCCAATTAAGGTGGATCCAGAAGAGTGTGACATCAGTCTCCATCAACTTCAAGTACTTTTCTAGGTGAAGGCCATTCTCCAGTGGCCTGGATATCCTCTCAGACCCAGAGAAGTGGCCAGAGCATTGGCTCTCAACTGTGTGTGTCTGTGTGTGTGTGTGTGTGTGTGTGTGTGTGTGTATGTTTACCTCCAAAGGACATGTGACCTTGTCTGGAACCATTCTTGGTTGTCATAGTTAAAGGCACAGTGGTGCTGGCATCTAGTGGGTAGAGACTAGTGATGCTGCTAGTCTAACATCCTGCTAACATCCTGCAGGGCAAGAGATGAGCTTCCACAAGAGAAAATCAGTTACTCCCAAACATCTGAAACATTGTACTCCTGAGTTCTGAACTAGAGGAAGGGTGATGCACATGTCGCCAGAGTTGAGATGCTTCCAGGAGGTCCCAGATCACAGTGGGACAAGCATGAGTTTTAGAGGACTGGGAATATTTTTGTGGTTTACCTAGAGCTGGGATTTAGGAGGAAGATTCCACAGTACAGGAATGTCTCATGAAGAGTTAGGAACAATGATTTGTCAGAAGGATGGGGTGGGGAAAATGAGACAGACATGGAGACAAAGAGTGAAAGGGAATGTCACGGAGGGAGGGGAAGGGGGAAGGGGGAAGAACATGAATGAGAATGAACATGAAGCTATTTCATGAGGACAAACAGCAGCCTGGGAATGTTTGTCTTTCCTAAGAGGAAAGCACACACACTGACTGGGATGGACCTTACTTCAGCAGCCAGAATGGAAACACCAAGTCGTCCCCTAGCATGTCATCACTGTAAGTGCATGGCCACTGCTATCCCTGTAGAGCACACATTAGCCTGGGAATAACATTGTGTTTCCAAGGCCCAATCTATAGCCCAGGCTTTCAAGAACTAGTTTTGGGGGCAAATTGGGAGGGATTTATTTCCTTGAGGCCACTGAACCTTATCTGATGATGAGGGTATTTCTGAGAGAACTCTCTCCACTTGGACTGCCCTTGCCAGGATATTGTTGGAAAGGGTGCCAAAGGTGTGTGGAACCTCACAAAGTACAGTGCAAAAGCAGTTGTAAAACAAATCCCAGTAACTGTGGTATTAAAATGTCTCTTCTAAATAAACTGTGTGTTTCTAATGAATAGTTTATGTTGACAGGGCAGAAAGCAAATGTGACAAGGTCATTATAAGGGATTTAGTTTTAGGGCTGTATGTGAAGTGATTTGGAGTGAGGAGAAACAAGGAAGACCTTTGTGATTGCTGGAGTAGAGAGATACTGAGATGATCACCGAATCACAACAATCTAATGAATGTAATCTTCCCTAAGGGATTTGATAGAAGGGTATGAGTGAACAGAAATACTTCACCTAAGAATCTAACAGAGGAGGAGTGGTTTGGAACTTAGGAAACATGTGCTAAGGTGCTGGGCTGGACCTGCTTAGTGTGATTGGATCCCAGTATCCATGTAAAATGTTACTCATGACAGCATGCACTTGCAACTCCAATGCTGGGGAGATGAAGGTAGGAAGTGGGGGTACTTGTGGGGCAGCTGCTCTAGCCAAAACAGTGAATCCCAGGTTCACTGAGATTCTCTCAAAAATAATAGTGGAGAATGGTTGATGAGGATGCCCTGACATCAGCCTCTGGCCTCCACATGTGCGCATGTGGGTAAGTCATGAACATGTACACACACATAAACCACACACACACACACACAGAGAGAGAGAGAGAGAGAGAGAGAGAGAGAGAGAGAGAGAGAGAGAGGGAGATCCTAAAGCTGTGATTATTAACAGATGTTAAAATATAAACTCTCCTATTTTGCATTTGATTAAAAATGTAGTTCACATGTAAACCTAGTTAAATAATTCACAGGAAACACTTGACCTCAAGAAAGACTGGTTCTGAGGCCATTGCAGTGTATTCTAGTTCTGCAAATAACTAATGGTATGCATTAAGCTATACAACATTCATCATCATAAGATGGTAATAAGTTGTGTGGTCTTCCAGGACTTACACCATAAAGGTCTGTGGTGGTTTACGTGAGAATACTCACATAAGCTCATCTATTTGAATGTTTAGGGAACTGTTTGGAGGAGGTCCGGCCTTGGAGGAGGTTTCATCAGTGAGAGTAAGCTTTGAGGTTTCAAAGGCCCACACCAGGCCTATGGCTCTCTTTTGGCCCACTGTCTATGGGTCAGTATGTAGAGCTCTCAGCCGCATGATTGCCCACCTGCTGTCTGCCTCCTGCCACGATGATCATGGACTAGCACTCTGAAACTGTAAGGAAGCCCATAAGTAAACGCTTTCTTTTATAAGAGTTGCCTTGTGTCTCTTCACATCTACAGAACAGCATCTAAGACAAGGTTCTATAACATCACAAACACAAACAATGGACATTTTCTAGAATCCCACAAGTGTTCACAAATTAATGTAACAAACTACTGAATTCTGGCAGAAATTGCAGTTACTCTTGATGTATTAAGTATTTGTCACTGGGATAGTAAAAGTACATTAAAAGATCAGATCCTCGGTGAATTTGGGGAGCAGAAGGTGGAGGAAATCCAGATTTTCATGCCCAGAGTCTGACAGAAAGAAAGTACATGTCAAAGAAAAATGATGAGAAGAATCTTGGGAATATAACATCAGGGAAAAGGTGTGCTAGCTACATACAGTGAGGATTTATATTGAAAAATTGTATTGGTGTATGAGTCTTTTTGGTCTTAGCTGTGTGTTTGCTTTTCTAACTTCATTTAGACTGAAAATGGCTATATACAGTTTTATCCAACGAGGCTGTGCCAGTCAGTTACTGGCACTGTGGTGCTATGTAAGAAACCATCCTAAAATGTAATTACTCATGTGTTTTTCCCTATGGATCTGTACATTTGTGTTACTATGAGTGTGGTGTGGCTAGCCTCATTTGGGTTGCAGACTCCCAGCTGTGGGATGAGGGGGTAGTCAGGAATCTGTGCCTGGACCCTTGTGTATTCTTTCTGGGGATAAGTTTCCCTCATGGAGAATCACAGGTGGTGGATAAGAAGGCACTCCTGGTCATGAAAGCCTATTTGAAGTGAAGCTTTCACCACACCCCATGACATCCCATTGGACAAAGCAAGTTCATGACCAAACCAAAGCTAAGCACCCACATGGTCACAATAGTATAGAATATGGGGTAAAAATGTATTTTCTTATTTATTTATTTATTTGGATTGTATGTATGTGTGTGCATGTGTGCGTGTGTGCGTGCATGTGTGTGTGTGTGTGTGTGTGTGTGTGTGTATGTGTACGTGCATGTCACAGTGCCTTTGTGGAAGTCAGAAGATAACTTGTGAGAATCAGTTCTCTTTGCATGTGGATTGTCGGGATTTAACTCAGGTAATCAGGTTTGGTGGCAAGCACTTTTACCCAGGAAGCCTTCTGGTGACCCCAGGAGTGTATTATTATCACTTTACTTCCCTGTATGGAAGGGAAGAGTCATAAGTAGTGGCCCTCTCATCCATAGAGACATAAAAAGCAATCTAGATGGAAATGCTCTGGGGGAAGACATGAAACCTGAACCAGATGCAGTTGGCACTGCCTTCTTGCCCATCCTCTCCTTTCCTGTAAAGACTTGTTGGTGGTAACTTGCCAGCAGTCTTGTGATCACAGTAGAAAGACCAGAAGCATCACAGTTATGTGCATTTGATGCGGTCCAGCTGCTGAAGCAAGGGCTGAAACCAAGCCTCTTGCTGTGATGGTACTTAGTCCTGGAAATCACTCCTGCCACAGCAGTGAAAATCAGTAGTAGGGGCAATCTATAACGTACTCTCTTTGTAAGCACGGGGGCCTCCGTTCTATCCCCAGATCCCATGTAAAATCACTAGGCATGGTGGTGTACCTGTAATCCTAGCTCTAGGGAGATCGAGGTGGGTGGAAGCTTGGGGCTTACTGGGCAGATAGCCTACATAACTTAAGTTTCAGGTCAGTGAGAGACTCTGTCTCAGGAAATTAGGTGGTTGGCTCCTGAGGAATGACCCAAAGCTGACCTCTGGCCTCCACTGTGCATGCACACATGTACATCCATCCACACAAAATAAGTGGGCAACTAGGGAAAGTCATACTATTTGACATGGGCTGAAATGAGAAAGGGGAGATTGAGGCAAACCTTGGGCTGCTCCAACATTTGAAGGCCATGAGCAGAATGGGGCTTGCCCCCACTCCCATTGTGTTAAATATATTTGAAGGGTTCAGAGCTTCCTGAACCATTCTCCCTGTCTCATTCTGTACAGGTATTCACTCCTCCACAGGCTCTTTACCTTTGCACCTATCCAGGAGAAACCCATGTCACCATTGGCATAATAATACTGTTTGATTAGGTTATCTGAAACACTCAGATTGATGCCCTGCTGTTCCAAAGAGAGTGGGTTTCTCTAAAGAGATTTACTTAGAGCAGTGCACAGCTGTATTTAGACTCTAGCCACCCCAGGGAGAGAATCTTTTATTTACCACGTTTCCTGGATATCAGTCTCTAGATGGCTTATATATTCTGTATGATTTTTGTTCCTCTCTCCATCTGTTATTGTGTCATGAAGGAAAAAATGTGCTATGGCAAGATGATCTGATGAGCTGATGTCAGGGGAGAAATGACCCATTACTGAGCCACCTTACAACTGGGGCACATAGATTCCTGGAAGAGTATTATTCTCTCCTACATGGCATTAAATTATGGGCTGTCTGTGAAATTGAAGGTAGTGAGACAACCCTGTGGTTAGTACTGTCCTTTGTCATGCGTGTCATGTTTGACCTTTACTGTTTCTGGAATGAGGTCGTTGACCTTGCCACTGTTTACAGAGCTGACTCTCAAGTATTCTTAGAGTGGCCTTTGAGGGAAGTGTGTCCCTCTAATGTTGCTTTCAGTTGAGTCTTGATGAGCGTGTGTGTGTGTGTGAACATGCAGAGGCCGGAGCAGAACATTGATTGTCTTCTTCTATCCTTCCTTGCCATGTTGTCCTGAGATAAGCCCTGTCACTGAAATGGAAGCTTACCATTTCTGCTAGGCTAAATGGCCATAAGCTCTTGGCTCCTGTCTGTCTCTGCCTTGTGTGGGTTACAAGGGTATGCAGCTATGCCAAGGTTTTTATATAGGCCCTGGGGATTCAAACCTAGGCCCTAAAGCTTGCTGAACAAGTGTGCTATCCACTGAGAAATCTCCCCAATACCCTGACATTGCTTTTGCAAAACAAATGATGAGAACTGCCTGCCTTTTCTATCAGTGTCAAGCCCATTTGTCTCAGAAACTTAGAGTTGGGGATAGCTAGCATCTTTCTTGGTTCTTGTGGGAAATGATCCATATACTGTGGGTAGAAACTTCAAATTTGAAGACTTTGCTGTAGAATACAGTATAATAGGTAAACACTGAGAAGGATCATGTAGACTATTAAACTTTTTTTTCCCTAGAGAAAAAGCTATTTGTTGTCATGATCATTTTATGAAACAAAATAAAATGTAGCCATATAAAACAGTAAGGATATTGTGCCAAAGAGATCTTTAAGTGGATTTATGACTGGTTTCCTGCTTTCGTTGTTTGTCTGTCAAGACAGAGCAGTCAACTAGTAAGCAAATACTGTGTCAGCGCAACAATAGCTTCACCTGACTTGAAGCCAGTGTGTTGGAGAATATTATTTTAAGGTGTATTACTTTTGTTTATGTTGCATTTGTTTAACTCTGTGAAGCTGTGTTATTGTGCCTGTCTAAAGCACCTGATGGTCTAATAAATAGCAGACAGGCCAATAGAAAGGCAGGAAAAAGGATAGGTGGGGCTGGCAGACAGAGAGGATACATAGAAGGAGAAATCTGGAAGAGAAAGAAGTAGCCAGAGGAGGAGGATGCCAGGGCCCAGCCACACAGCCACACAGCAAGCCACAGAGTAAGAGTAAGATTTACAGAAGTAAGAGAATGGGAAAAGCCCAGAAGCAAAAGGTAGATGGGATAATTTAAGAAAAGCTGGCAAGAATCAAGTCATAATTAATAATAAGCCTCTGTGTATGATTTATTTGGGAGCTGTGTGGTGGGCCCCCCAAAAGACCAGAAACAAACAAGAACACCATTGGTCAGCAAACATTCCCTTCCAAACAATCTTAATTTTTGTTTGTCTTGCTATGTAGCTTTGACTGGCCTGGAACTCACTATGTAGACCAAAATAATGGCCTTGTACTCATAAAGAACCAGCTGCTTCTGCCTTCCAAGTGAAGAACAAGTTTTTCCTGTTGTTCACAGGGCATGCAATCTCCCTATTGTTTCTTATTAAAATTGTTTCTTGCAGAAATTATTACAGACCAGGTATACAGTAAGAGTAATAAATTATTTCTGGTGCAGGTGGTCTTAAATCCAGTCAGAAAGCAGTGCTACCACTGTCCAGCTTCGCCACTGTTAGACCAGGGACACATCTTGTCTGTCAGGTCAGAGGAAGGGGGTAAGTTGGAGCCAAAGTGGCACAGGAGGAGAAATGGAGAGTGAATGTGCTCAAAGTTGATGATGGACTTGTATGAAAATATCATAATGAAAGCTCTTAGGTATATGCTACATATGCCAGCAAAAAGACTTTAAAACTTTTTGTTTGTAGAGTATGCAGTAAGTGTGGCTTCCTGAGTCTTCTGACTCAACCCTTGAACTAATGTTCACGTGATAACTCTGGAGAAGTCAGTGCATTGCTTTCCTGAGCTAGGACATTCTCCTTGGCCACCAAAGTTATTTTAGAAATTGGAAACGAACACAAATAAGACATCAATATTCTTTTCTAGAGACACATGCCATTTTCTCACCCCTGAAAGAAAGCAGGAATTACAGCAAGGGTTCCTGCCTATGGGTTGACAGTCACAGTTGCTGTAGTCCCATTACCACATGCCAACACATGAAGACAATGTAGATGGGAGAGCAGAAAACATTTGAATAAAGTTTAAGTAAGGCTTTTGGCTACTTTCATGTGCTCATAGCCCAACTGATGGAAGAGGAAACAGCACTTCCTGGTGTGTGTTGGTTTGGCTAAGGAATGTCCCCATTGACTCATGTATTTGAATACTTGGTCTCCAGTTGGTGACAATTTGGGGAGGCCATAGGAACTTTGGGAGGTAGAGCTTTATTGTAGGACATCTGCCATTGGGCATGGGCTTTGAGAGTTGATAGCCACCCTCCACTTTACTGCTGATTTCCTGGTATGTCAAAGAAATGTGACCAGCCAGCTTCCGGCTCCAGTCTTCTGCTGCTGTAGCTTTCTTACCATTTTGGAGCCCCTTCTGAAACCATAAGCCTAAGTAGACTCTTCTTTCTGTAAGTTGCTTTTGGTCATTGTGTTTTATCACAGCAACAGAAAAGTTGCTAAACACAATGAGGAAGATACTGCTAAGAGTTTAAAGAAGAAAGGTAGCAGGGAATTGATGAAAGGAAGATGAGATACAGGGGAAGAGAGGGCTAGAGACTGTAGAAAAGGCATTGTGATGACCCTCACTGGCAGGCAGGCATGTAGAAGGCATTATGATGACTCCTGATGTAGGGGCAAGACTCTGTTGAAAGCAAGGGATGAAGACCCTCATGACATCCTACACCATCTTCAGGAAAGCCCCAGTGTGACTCTCCCTTCAAGGTCTTCTTGGGGTAGTTGTGCCTAAGTAAGAGCTCACATGCTGAGGATGGTCATTCAAGTTTAAGGAGCTCTTTGGGAATCCACAGAATGGAAGATTAATCCAGAGATGTCATTGCTGAGGATTTGTGGACATATCTGTAGGGAGATGAGACCCACTCTGAAAGTGTATGAGAGTTACCTCCAGAACTTGCACCACAGGCACCCTCTGTTCATATGTTAGTTAAACATGTCAAGTGATCAGAAGCAACACCTACATTTATGAGTGGTATGTGTGTATCACGTGCTATGGTTGAAATGGGTTCCTTCCAACAAGCAGAGATTGCCAGTGTGATAATATTAAGTGGGACTTTCATGGGTGACAGTGTGATGAGACTTCCTCTTTCATGAATAGTGAATGGTGTAAAGCCCTTGTAAAGAAGGCTTCACATAGTTCAGGCAGCTTACCATGCTGCCTTCCCTCCATGGAAAGCACAATGTTCCTCCCCTCCAGAAGAAGCAGCCCTCACAAGACAACTGAATATATGGACATCTGTACCCATTGCCCCATGTTGCCCATCTCCAAGGCAGCTCACATTTCAGAAGTACCTTTATTAAGTGACAGTGAATTAGTCTGATACCAGAGTTGTTGAGGTCAGCTCTGTATCCTGCAGCCCTAACAAGAGGGGTTGGTCCAATAGGTCCAGGTAAACAGACAAGTCACAGTGAGAGCAGAGAAAGGTTTATTCAATGAGGATACATTGGGGAGACCAAATAAAGAGGTCCAGTGACCCCCTAAGTGCATATTTAGGATCCAGATAAAAGGACTACATTTCAATGAGGGCCACAGGTGTACATAACTAAGCAGTCCTGGTCTAAGTGTGATCCTGTCCATCACTGGCCCATTGTTGCTTCCATTATCTCTGGAAGGTGATTTGGCAAGTTGAATAGATAGCATGGCATGGTAGTAGCTTGGAGGCAATATATTTTCTACATTAATTAGCCATGTGCATCTATGTAATAATCAGGGGCTGTTCACAGTACCTTTCTCTACAGGATAACTGTAGGATTGTATAGGAGGATTGATTCTTCTGGGTGGTATAAGACACTGGTAGGTATAAGACTCAGTCTGTATCACTATTATTTTTAGTCTTTCTTTTAATTTAAAGTCTTGATAGTAGAGGAAATGCCTCATTAATTTATGTATCCTCATTAGTTGTTTAAACCCCGATGCCTAAACCTATTGTATGTATGCACACCTGTTCGTGTTCTCTCCCCTCCCTCCCTTCCTCCCTCCCTTCCTCCCTCCCTCTATCTCCCTCCCCCCACCCTCTCTCTCATAGGAGGCTTTTGTACATTCTGAGAATGCTTGAATGAACAAATGAACTAGAAGAATTTCCTATCCTGTTTCTTTGGTGGTTTTACCATTTTCTCCTCTGCATTTCTAAGATGGAACACCTTGCCTTGCAGCCCTCTTTGGCCTTGTGCAGGCTGCTGTGGTTTCTCCCAGGCTCCATAGTGCTGAGTAGAGCTTCTAGCATCCTCCTCCCTCATTAGTGATTGACTGACAGTAGAGATGAGGGAGCTGTGCTGATTCAGCACTCCTGGGCTTCCGGGTGCTTCCTTCATGAAGAGAGGACAGTAACTCTATCTTCCTAGTTAATGGGAAGAGAAAGCTGTAGGGCCTTTGTCATTTATTCTGCAGGGTTGCAGAATGTGATCCCCCCCCCCCCCCCCCCCCGCACTGTGTGTGTGTGTGTGTGTGTGTGTGTGTGTGTGTGTGTGTACACTGTTTAAAGCGCCAAAGTATTTGCTAATTAACTTTCGAATACACAAATGTGAATTATTTAAAGCACTGGAATACCACAATCAGAAGAATGAAGGTATTTTTCAGCAAACAGACAAATTGTTGGAGCCTGGGGATATTGCTCAGCTAATAGATGATTGTTTAGCAATGGATGACATTCTGGTTTCAAGCCTCAGCACTGTATAATTGGGGTGGAAAGGCAAGAGGATCAGAAATTCAAGCCTGGGCTATATGTAGCCCAGTCTCAAAACAAGAAAAAAAAATAAACAGTCTGAAAAACTACAAGTAACACTACTGTTGTTTCTCAGAAAAATCTTCGATATGTCTTAGAGGGATACTTTGGAGATATTCTAAAATTTTAAGAGATTCTTAGAAAACTTAAAACAGGATTATCACAGGATTAACGAATTCTATTTCTAAAAAGTTGAAGGTGACAGCCCAGACCTGGGGCTGTGGGTAAGTGGAGAAGGTTTCTTAGCAGATGCATTTGATCCCAGAGCTACACAACAAACTTTAAAAGAGAAGTCAGGAGCCCACAAAGTTATTTTTATGTTAAGGTATAGCATACTACCAAGTATCCAAGATGTAGAAATTACTCATCTATCCACCCACAGATGACTAGATAAACCAAATGCGCTCCACACATACAGTGGAAAATTACTCAGCTGTAAGCCCCTATGGCACCTGATACATGCTAGGAATGATGTGGATAAACCTTGAACACAAAGTGAAAGAAGCCAGATGTCAGAGGGGACCACTGGAGCAGTCAGGTTCCCGGATACAGAAAACAGGCTGCAACACTCCAGGGTCTGGGGTGGGAGGAAGGGGTTTCTCTCCTTGTTAAGTGTGCACAGAAGCTTCGTTTGAAAGGGTGAGGTAGAGTTGACGGCAAGGGAGCACGCACAGCCTTGCTGACGGGACAAACAGCACTGCATTCTCTGCATCAACATAAATCAAAGGTACGTTTCATATGAGCACTGTTTTACCACAGTAGAAATTGAGGAAATGGGGCTGATGAGGTGGCCCAGGGGTGAAAGCACTTCCTGCCACACTTAGCAACCCTTGTTGCCTTTTCAGACCTACATGGTGCAAAGACTGACTTGTGAAAATTGTCCTCTGACCTCTACGTGAAGCCATAGCACGTGTGCACACACATATGTGAGATAAAATACAATGTAGCCAGAATAAAGAAACAAAATTTTCACTTTTAAAAAGGATAAAAAGGGGGCTGTGGAGATGGCATAGTTGGTACAGAGTTGGGATTCCAGCACCTGGGAAAAAGTCAGGGACACCATGCACAATTTTAATCCAAGCTCTGGGAGGGGCCAGATGGATTCCTGAGGGGCACTGGCTAGTCTGCCAAGCCTAGCTGATGATCCTGGGTTCAGTGAGAGACTCTGCCTCAAAATACAAGGTGGACAGTTCCTAAGACATATAACTCCACTGGTACCAACATGCTCAACTTTTCCTATGTGGGTTCAGAGAGCTGAACTCAGGTCCCCAGACTTGCAAGGCATGTACTGACTGACTGCATCATCTCCTTTGGTCTACAGTTGTTTTCTAATATGAACATTTGAATGAAATTCACTAAATGGAGAGGACACAGAAGGAAGTGGAAAGTGAGCCTTTGAAAGGAAGCAATGATCTTTCCCATTGATAAAGAAAAGCAATAGCCTAGGCTTTCAAGATTTTCTGTTTGCTAGAGCAACCAGTGACCTCTAGGATTTGCTGAGTCTTCCTCTTCATTTGCACTTGGATATATTATTACCCAGTACTCTAAAGGGAGGATTATGCTTGAGTCAGAAGAGAATGTGTACAGTGTCTGCCTGCTGTGTGTGTCTCATTGGTCAAGGGTCAAGATCATGAGAACTCTAAACTAGCTCTTGGAGGCCCTGGATTCAAAGTAAATAGGAGGAAGGAGCTGGTGGCAGCCAGCAGAAGTATGTCCCCAACCTGGATTGATGGTTGAGGTTGATCAGAGCTTGCAGGATATGGAGTAATGCAATTACTGTCCTCAGCTGGTTCCCTGCGGGACACTCTCACACATCAGTGGCAGAGGGTCAGGAGGTGATTTTCTTCCCTTGCTATGGCGAGGTACACAAATCTTCCTACTGCTAACACCAGGACAGAGATTTTTATAAAGGATTAGGGGGGTGATCATTTAAAACAGGCGATTTCTAGTTAGATACCTGTCGCTGTTGAAAGCGAAGAAGGCCGGGGGAGTCTTGGTGACTGTGTGTGGGTTCAGCCTCATCATCTTGTAAACAATTTCACGTCATCCTTCAAAGAGATTTTGTCCTGTGACAAATGAGAAAAGAATTTTGTGATTCATTGAACAGATCTTCAATATGGTGTTTGTCTGCATTTTCTGTGTCTCCTTGGCCAGGAAATCAAATCCCAGAGATTAAATAACCCATTTGAAATGTAATGGAGAATTACATAAGCTGGAGAGTTACAGCGTGTGAGAACGATGGTGGTCAGGGTCTCTGGGTAGCTGAGCACACCACCTGACTGTTAGAGGAGTATGTCAGCGCCCCCTCCTGCTGCCAGGATTCACAGGGTGACAATCCACAGGCCTGACACAGTGTGGAACATGTCTCTGTGCCAAACTCCGTGCTGATTATCCATGGTTTATCTAAATTTTACAACTACTTAGAATAGATATCTTGTTACTTAGTCTTGGTTTAGAAAAAGGAACATAGGGTCAGAGTGCAAACCATCATCCCTCCGACACAAACACTTCACTCCATGAGCTGGTGTTGATGCTCGGAAGTTCTGGGAGCTCCTGCTGCCCTCGGTAATAAGACACAAGTGTGGCTGCTCCACTGCTTAGACAGGAGCTGGTTTCGTCTGATTTGACTTTTTGTATGTGTGTTCACGTGTGCATCATGCATGTACAAAGGAGTGTATGTATGTTTGTATTTGGGTAAAATCTCTCACTGGTCTGGAATTCATTAAGAAGGTGAGGTTGGCTGTCCAGCAAGCCACCCCGATGTCCCTCTCCCACCTCCCAAGTGCTGACAATACATTACTCCCTCATGGGTTATGGAGATCTGGCTCAGGTCCTCCTGCCTGCAAGCATGCCTCAGCATGAACCATCTCCCTAGCATTGTGTGTGTGTGTGTGTGTGTGTGTGTGTGTGTGTGTGTGTGTGTGTGTGTGTGTGTGTGTGTGTGTGTGTGTGTGTAGAGTTTGCTTGTATGTTTGTGTGTATGTAGTATAGTATTTGTATATGTGTGTGCAGTGTTTATGTATGTGTGTGTAATGTAGTTTTGTGCATATGTAGTGTTTTTGTGTGCAGTGTGTATAGTATTTGTGTGTGTAGAGTTGTATGGGTGTTTCTTGTGTGTAGTGTGTATAGTATTCCTGTTTGCAGCATGTATTTGTGTGTAGGTTTCTGTGTATAGCATGTGTAATGTTTTTATGTGTAGTAGGTATGTAGTGTTTTGTGTGTAGTGTGCACATGTGTAGTGTTTTTGTGTACATAGTGTACATAGATGTAGTGTTTGTTCATGTCTACCTTTTTGTGTGTGGTGTATAGGTAGTATGTGTGTGTAGTGTTTTTCATGTATAATGTATATGTAGTATATGTGTAGTAATGTTTTGTTGTGTAGTGTGTGTGTAGTGGTTGTGTGTGGTATGTGTAGTATATGTAGTGTGTATATGTGGTGTGTTTTGATGTGTAGTGTGTGTAGTGGTTGTATGTAGTATGTGTGGTGTGTGTGGAGTGTTTTTCATGTGTAGTGTGTGTGGTATGTGTAGTGTGTATATGTGGTGTATTTTGGTGTGTAGTATGTATATGTGGTGTGTTTTGGTGTGTAGTGTTTATATGTGGTGTGTTTTGGTGTGTAATGTATATATGTGGCATGTTTTGGTGTGTAGTTGTGTATATGTGGTGTTTTGGTGTGTAGTGTGGTGTGTGTGTGTGGTGCTTGTGTATGTGTGTTTACTAGAGAAGTACTAACCCAAGGCATGGCATCCATATATTAATGAACATATGTGTCTGTGAGGGGAGAGACCAGACACTGGCCCAGGAACTAGAAAAAGGGAGTGATATTAAAGAAAACTCTCCTGTTTTCAAAGAAATTATTTTCTCATGGAGAGGCAGATGGCAAAGAAGTGACCACCCAAGAAACAGGCCACAGCCTGGTAGAAAAGAAATGGTCCTGAGTATAAGGCAGGACTATCTTCCTGAAAAGTTGGCGTTTTTCCTGAGCCTTGAGAGAGAGGAGGGATGCCATGCCAACTGCTATGGAAAGAGTCCAGGGCGGAAGGATAGCTGTCACAAGACAGTTATGAGTCTGGCCTGGTTAAGAACCTGGATAGGGCTGGGGAAATGAGCTGTATACAAAACACTTGCTGTGCATGTGTGAGGATCCCCAGAACCCAAAGAAAAGTGAGGCATGTGTGACACATGTGTCTCTAACCCCAGCAGCTGGGACGCAGAGAAAGGCCAGTCCTTGGGACTCACTGACTTGGTAAATGAAGCTGCATCAGTGACTTCCTGGTCCCTGGGAGAGATCCTGTATCTACAACATAAGGTATATGATCTCTGGCGTCTATCTATCTGTCTGTCTATCTATCTATCTATCTATCTATCTATCTATCTATCTGTCTATCTACACACATGCACCTGTAAACACCTATGCACTCACACACATACAAATACAAACATACATGTACACACACATAATAAATAGATAAACTGAATAATAGTGAGGTTTGAACTAAGGAAAAGGAAGGCAAATCTTGTGAGATCCCACAGCTAGGTTTGAAGGGCCAGAACAATGGTACCCTATAGGCTAGATGACTTCCCCCTCTCCTTAAAACAATGTGTGACTTTGCCTGTCTGCATGGCTTTCCTCCTGCTCTGCCTAATTAAGCTCCATTCATCTGGGCCGTTTAATTTCAGAAATCTTTGAGCCAGGCCCTGACGTAGGCCAGGCAGGGGCTCAGAGACTGTGCAAATGTGTCTGCCAGCCTTAGGAACATGAGCTTTTGAATTCTAAAAGTGAAAATGAAGTTGACCTTGCAGAAATGAATAGCAGGCTGGACGGTGGCGAGCTGCTAAAGAAGATTCATGTGGGACCTTTCCAGATCATTCTGAGCTCCAGTCAATTTCAAACCATCCTGCATCCTAGCAAGGACAGTTTATGGCTTTGTTCACATCATAGATTTAGAAATCAAGACCTGAGAAAGGTCATGCCATTAAATAAATGTCCAACGCATGGGCAAGAGACAGGCGCTAATACTGAAGTCTCAACTGAGTGCATTGACTTCTGCCTTTTTACCAATGACTTTGATTTTCATTTTCAAACCTTTAACAAAAAGATCTCAATGTTTTGATGAAAAAATGCTAAGTTTTTCACCTGAGTAGTTTTCACTTCAGAGAGTTAAATGGGGAAGGACCTAGGATTGAGGAGCTTGTGGGTATTAGAGAGTTACCCGAAGTCTTCTATAGCCCAGGGATGCTCAGGCTTTAATGTGCTGAAGGATTCTCTGGAATCCCATTGCCAAGTATAGTGGCCACCAGCCATATGGCTTCTGAGCACTGGCCAAGTGAATGGAAAGGTACCCTAAGCAGCAAATACACATGCACTTTTAAAGATGTATTCTAGAATATGATGTAAAATACTCATTTGGGGGCCTGGAGAGAAGGCTCAGAGCTCTTACTGCTTTTGCAGAGGACTCAGCTCAGTTCCCAGTACCCATATCAGTCAGCTCACAACCTCTGACTCTAGCTCCAGAGGATCTGATGCCATCCTCTAGTTTCTGTAGGCATCCCGCACACATGACATATGCTCACACCCATGTGCACAAGTCTGGGGGCCACATGTACACACATGCATACATCACTCACACACACACATACACACATGCACACATGCACACACACACACACACACACACACACACACACACACACACACCCCTTGGATCCTAGAATAACAATAACAAAGAAGAATCCAAGCACTAACTGTTGAGGAGGATGCTATGTGTCAGAGCTCCCATGCATTGCTACTGGGAATGCAAAACCATGGAAGCATTTTGCAGTTGGTTTGGGGGTAAGACCTGTGCAGTCATCTATCACCCAGCCACTGGACTCTTTCATAATGACCTCGGGAGACAAGAGCACACAATGTCATATGCACAATAGGATGAAGCAGTGAGGTGTTGAAGCCTTATTTCTAGCATCAACATCTACCACAAAAGCTCTGCTAGAGCTTGTTCAATGGAGCACAGTGCTGCACTCCACCCATGTAGAACCTGCACATGTTCCTATGACAGAAGAAAGCACGAGGGGGGTGGGTTGAAGAGTTTGCATTCCTTAGAGAGAAACTATGCAAGGCCACTGGAATTCAGAGGAGGAAACGGGATACTTGAAACATCCCATCCAACTACTCAGTCACAAAGGAAACCAACCTACCTGTGGGGAGAAGGTTCCCAGGGCAATAAGCTTCTTTCTTCTTCCTCAGTTGAAGGCTAGTGCAGAGTACATCAGGGTTCTTTGTGAACTAAAGCCTATTAAGCTTCTATTTGGCAAAATACAATAATTATACTAAACAATACAGGCTCCTGAAAACTAACAAGCAGGCTCAGTTGTCATGAAGGCAGATCAGTTTTAAGTAAAGCTTCTTAAGTGTCATCATCTGTCAGATGTGCATGGAGAGTGTTCTACATGTGCCCCTCACTTTGAACACAAACCTCTTCCACAGCCACCCAAGGAGAGTGCAGACCAGTTCAGGGCATGCTGATATCCCCAGCCTACGGTGGCCTCTCCAAGACCATGAAGGGTGATTATATCTTGATGAGCAGAAGTTTCTTCCTCTCTCTCCACAGAAAGCTAGTGATAGGAAATGAGCTTTTTACAATGCAGGTTAGACTAGCCAGTGAAATACTTTTATGATCATAGACAGCAGCCAAGTCTGTGTTGGTGTGGTAGATGGTGAAGGTCTAACTGCAGCTCGGCCTGCTTTCCTCTGCTTTGTAGCCTATCTGCAATGGGTGAGTCTCAGAATGTGCATTTGGGGATGAGGAGATAACTTTGCATCAGCACCAGACCCCGAGTTCAGGTCTCTAGTGACCATGTTGAACAGCTGGGCATGGCAGTATGCTTGTAACCCCAGTGCTGAGACACAGACAGAAGGATGCCTGGGGCTCACTGGGTAGTCAGTCCAGTCTAATCAGGATGCTGCAGGTCTCAATAAGAGGAACTATCTCAAAAATCTAGGTGTGTAGTGTCTGACGGATCTCAGACGACCCTCTGGTCTAATGCACATGCATATATACTCCTCCATGCATGGACACACACAAAAGAAACTGAGTTTCAATAGTAGGTCTAGGGCAAGGGGTAAGGGGCAAACCCTTAATGGAGAAGACCACACAATAATTACCTTAAGTTTCATCCATCATACAGCCTGGGCTGGTTGGCTAGTAAGCTCCATGGGTCACCTGCCTCTACCTTCCTGAAGCTGGGATTAAAGATTCATGCCACCATGCCTGGCTTTTTTTCCACATTGAACTGATGCTTATGCTTGCAAGGCAAGCACTATTTCTGACTGAGCCATTTCCTTAGCCTCAATTATTCCAGTTTTCATGTGTTAAGATCTATACACTGCAGGGCTAGAGAGATAGCATCCAGTAGTGTGAACACACTGCAATATATTCATTTATTTACATGTGTATCCATTGCTTTTTCTGACTTTCAGGACTGTGCAGATTTTTGCTTTCCTCTTAGCCTTGAACCCAGGACCCTGTGATAGTATCTAGCAGATACTCTGCTTAGCCAGGAAGCTCATGGGGGCATGGTTATATCTCCATGATAATGTGGGAATCATAAGGAATCCCACCTGGTCCCATGAGCTCAGGCAATCTGAGAGCTTCCTGCAGAAATGGTGGGTTAAAAACATGGTATTGGTCTTGCACTTCTTGGACTCTGTGCTGGAGAGGCAGGAATTAAGTAGAACAGACTAACTGGGAGCAATTCATACTCTCTGTGGTCATGTCATCCTTGTGCTTGATATCAGGGTACTACTTACATCTCTGAGAGGGTCCCCTTTCTGGCACTGTAGTCCTAGGCAGATGACACTGGCCTTTCAGAAGCCAGGTGTTAAGATCTGGATGGCTGAGTATCAAAGGAGAATCCCACATGTTTAACTCTAGAGGGTATCCTTGTTACCAACTAAGAGAAGATGACAGTATCTGCATTGAGGGAATTGCTGTGCTTGGAAGTACCTAACTCTGTGGAAGAGCAGGTGCTCTTGGCTGGGACTCAAGGCTGCGTCTGATGGGGTGAGGGAATGGGAAGTCCTGGAACTCAGGATAAAGTCTGTCATTGTTTCTGACATTTTGCTAAGGGCGGACAGTACTTGGAGTATGTACAAGTTCATCCCTTGTCTTAACTGCCGTCATATTTCTGAGGCATATAGGAAGGGTTATGGATCAAGCAGGTTCAGCTATGATGAGGAGTATTTGGATATCATTACTAGCCTGTATGCCTGCAGTGCTAGACAACAAGTAGGGAAGAAGTCGATGTGTTTTAAGCTGGGAATTTAGCCTATCTGTAAGAAACATGGAGGGTCTCAGCTCACTATAAGCCATAGGAACTCAGTAAGTTTATATTGTCATTGTTGATGTTGGAGAAGGAATATGATGGTTAGCTTTAATCGTCAACTTGACATAACCTAGAATCACCTGTGAAGATGAGGGACTGTCTACATTGGGTTGGCCTGTGGACATGTCTATAGAAACAGCAACAACTGTTAGTTGACATGGAAAGACCCACCCCAATGCGGCTGGCACCATTATATAGTTATGGGGCCCTGAACTGCTAAGCATACCCACTTTACTTATAATTTCAGAGTTTTGAGAGGAAAGTCATGGAGAGGTCTAGCTGAGCAGAAGCAAGCCAACAAGTGAGAATGCATGGATTGTTCTCTCTCTGCCCTTGCCCTAGAGAGGATATGTCTAGCTGCTTCAAGTTTCTGCCTTGACTTCCCGACTATGATGGACTGGAACCTGGAATTGTAAGCTGAAAGAAGGCTTCTTCTTTCTTCAGGTGCTTTTTATTGGAATAGTTTATCTGTTTTCTCACAGCAATAGACATTATCTAGGATATGGTGTATGCTCTACTCTGATCTGTAGCTCCAGCCCTAGTGGTATGTTTGCATAATAGAAAACTCCAAGTATGGCTGAGGTAGCAGGGCCACTGTTGATATTAGAAGCTACTTTTGGGGGACATTTTTAAACTTTCTTTGGCACTATATTGACCAGATGGTCATTAATGTATATAGTAATTATATACAGGGTAGTAGGCTAAAGGTGGAAGCTGTTTGGCCAGGCTGAAATTCCAAAATTCCGAACACTCCTTTTGTATTTTGTATTATTTTAGAATATAATAAGTTATATTTATTGGCAAGGAGGCCAAATCTTAACTCAAAACTCATTTATTTCCCATATATTCTATGTGCACACAGCCTGAAGGTGATTCTATTAAACATTTTTAGCGTGGTCTGTGACCTGTCACCAGAGGTCACATGCAGGATTTTTCTACTTAGGGTATTATGCAGGGTTTCAAAACTCTTTGAGTTCAGAGCACTTTGGATTTCCAATATCTCATTAGAGATGATCGGCTTGTACCTGCCATCCCATCAGTCAAACTCCTATGCTCTACCCTCCTTGGGTTGGGTCACTATCACGTTTTCACCCCTCTGTCCATCAACTTTCCATCACTGTGACAAAATGCCTGATGAAGACAAGCTAAAGGAAAAAAAGTTTATCGTGGCTCATGGTTTCCAAATTCAGTCTATGGTCAGCTGGCTCTATTGCTGTGGTTCTGAATTGAGACAGGGATCTAGTGACCATAGGAACCTGTGACTGAGGGGGCTGAGCACCTCATGGGAGGTAGGTGAGAGAAAGAGGTGTGGGGACAAGTTGTAGCCTTCAGCGCATACCATTTCCACAGTGCCCTACTCCTTCCAGCTCAGTGCCACTTCCCAGCAGCTCATTTGGCCACAGAGCTGTGAGTTCATCTATTGAAGAAGCACCCTGATCCAGCCAACTCTGAATAGCGCTGCCTACTGGAGACTGTCTTTAACAAAGCATCCAAACCTTTTCACTCCTAGAAGTACCAAAGTGGATTTGCCTCTTGATATAACCTTTCCCTGGCAGGCTGGATGGGCCTAGTTGAACACTGATGGCGCTTGGTACAAGATGTTACTTGTCTCTGGTGTTGCCAGGTAAAAAAGGCTTGAGAATGTTGGAGTGATTAGAGGAAAGAGTTCACGGTGAATTCAGCTGCTAGGGCTTCCGTTTTCCTTCGCTCTGATGCCTGTTTCCCAACCTTTTCTTTTCTTTTTTTTCTTTTTTTTTTTCTTTTTTTGATTCTCTGGGACAGACCTGCTGTTGAGAATGCTCAAGCTCTGTGCATTTCTTCAGTGCTCAGTTCTAAACTAATTTGATGTAAATTATACATTTGCAAGGAGTGTTCAGAATAACCTGTACGAGGCCCACGAAGACACAGCGCACAAAGGAAATGATGGTGTGTTTTATTCATAAGGATGCATTGCTCTTCAAAATTCTCACACAGTTCCCCACATACCGAATGCATCACCAGCCAACGTTTGTGCTGCTGGCTTCCATGTGGAGAGCAGTGCTGTTACTTTTAATCATGGAAGTTTATTTTGCGGTGAAAACCTTTTGTATAATATTGAAAAATCCTTGTGTTCCTTGGAAGCTATTGCAGCCTTCTGAAATGATCATTTTTAATCATTCGCCTCACAAAACAATTTACCAGGCAGTGGAGGATAGCGAACCATAAAGTTTAATTTGCCTTTTTTTAATTGAGTTGTTAATTAGCACCCCTCTGCCTTTGGAAATCCCTCTTTGCTTTGTTGTTTTGCTTCTGATCTGAGACATTTTGGAGAATCTCATCTATCATATCTCCTCTATCCAGGTACTTACTGAATCACATCAATAGCTGATTATTTTCTAAATCCGGCCAAGCTGCCACAGTTGCATACAAATTTTGTAGGTGGTAAATAATAAGACAAGGAAGACTGGTGTTCAGTGGATTGGCTTATCTGCAATTGATTGAGTCCCTACTGTGTACTGGACACATTTTATGCAAGTATGTACATACAGGTTCATGTGGACTCATGGGGATTCATATACGTGTGTGTGTGTGTGTGTGTGTGTGTGTGTGTGTGTGTGTGCGCGCACACGCGTGTAGAGGTTAACTTCAGGTGTCATTCTCAAAAAATGTTAGTTCAGTAGTTCTCCACCTGTGGGCGGTGGCCCCCTTTGGGGGTACATGGCCCCTTTGAGGGTCAAATATCATATATCCTGAATATCAGGTATTTACACTGGAATTAACATTTCTCAAGGCTATTAAGCATGAGGCAACTGTTGTTATTTCCTGAGTGATATGACCGTTCCAGGAAGTAATAAAGTCTAAGTAACGAGGAACATGGGACCTACTTAGTGTCACACAGAGGCAGGTGAGAGCCTGGCTCTATCAGTCCTGATTCTATGGTCTGTTCCAAGTCATTCACTCACTTCCTTATCAGGGAGGGATGCTGTATGTCCTTTGACTGAAAGCACATTGGGATTAAAGCTGCACTGAGGTTAAGGTTGCTTACAGTATACAGTCTCAACACAGCAGCCAGAGAAGGGTCGTTCTCTGGACTTTGTAACAGGTGACTAGAAGGAAGGGAAAAGGTTTGGGAGAGTATAATGGGGTGGGTGGGTAGAAGGAATATGGCCAGAGTACATGATATAATTGAAAAAAATAAAAGGTCATTAGAAAACCTATCACTTGTACAATGAATATTCATTGGCTAAAAAGGTATATTAAAGATGTGCTCTCACATTACAAGTTCTGAGAGCCCAATTGTTTCAACCTCTGAGTAGGGAAACAAAGCAATACAATATAGCCAGAGAGATATTGTCTCAAAACTTATCAGTATCCATATATGTCTTTAGATTTTAAGGTATAGATGTTATGTCTATCCTTTTCACACAGGCCTTTCTTCTTCTCCCTTTCCTTCTCATTCTACTTCTCAGCACCTATTTTTGTTCATGGTCCTTTTATCTCATTCTCTATGTTTATTCTGACAGCTAGCATGTCAATGGCACTCCATTTTCAGATGGAAGAAAGAAACCAAGTAAGGAAAGACTAAGGGCAGACTTGAGAAGAATTAGGGTAATATCCAAAAGGGATGAGGCCTTGGCAGGTGTGTCTAGAAGGCTCTTCAAAGATGCTGATTAGGATAAAGTAACAGCTTCCTTAATAATGGTATATCCCTCTTAACTTGTCTTTCAAAATAGTTATTTCCTCCAACTTGTATCCATATGGCCATCTCCTCTAACTTGTCTTCCAAAATGGTCGTCTCTTTCTCTAATATCTTTAAAATGTCATCCTCCTCCTTAACTTGTCCTTTCAAATGGCTAGCTTTTTCTCTAACATTTTCAAAAATGGCCACTTCTCTTCTCTAACTTGTCTTGTTAAATGTCCATCTCCACCTTTAACTTCTTCCAAAATAACCACTACCTCCTCTAAAGTCTTCCCAAATGACTTCTTACTCACTTTTGATAGGTTGGCTAAATGGCTTACTGTTCAGTAATTGTTTAGTTCCAGTAGAGAATCCAGTCTTCTCCAGCCCACGTTAGACCTCTGTTCTCTCATGCTCTGTAAACTTCTCTTTCAGAGGTAACTCTTCATAGACATATTCATCAAAATCTCCAAATAGCTTTGGTTCATTGGATTGAATGACTGTTCATTTGGTAGGAGGAGCAATAATCAAAGAGAAAAAGAGAAAATGGCTCTGACTTCAGTGTGATCACTGCTTATTCTTCTCTAGCATCTTTCTCTTAATTATTCCCTCTCAGGCTATTTCAACTTCATTTCTTTTGGTGGATCTTTATTTTGGTCCAGAAAGTCTTTAGTCTTTATGTAACTTTAGAGCTTATGTTCTTTGAGCTACAGTTCTTTCAGACTCTGAACACACAGCCACTGTGGTTTGAGTTACCCTCTCTTGTTGCCTGGTACCTCCTGGCAGCTCCCATTGTTTAGCCTCTGGGCTTACTACTCTTATACTATCTTCAAGTACTTCAGGGACTTCCTGTAGTCCCTGCCTCATCTCAGCACTCTCTCTCTTCTCCCTCTCTCTTCACAGTGGCATTAACCCATCCAGCTTCTGCACTCTCTGCCTTTTTATGTTTTTCCTGAAGCCAAGGCTGTGTGTTACCATTGACTTCTTCCTCATTCTTTCTCCATCTTGAATTTTTATCTCTGAGGCATGAGCTCCATATAGGCATCCTCATAGAATATGTTCCTCAACTTGAATACTCCTTCACCTTGCCCTACTTTTACGAGCATTTTGGCCACTCACCAAAGATGGCACCTTTGGAAGGCATCTTTAATTTCCATATAGTCCCATCAATCTCTTTATGTCCACCCCATTGATCCTCCCAAATGCATCACTAGATGAAAACAATGGTTACTGTTTTATATGAGATACACTTGAGAAAGGAGAAGCTCATTTTTTGCTTTCAGCTCTACAGATAGAACCTTGACTGTTCCCATCATTATCTGTACAACAGTTCCTATGGCATTACTTGCCAAGAACTTACCCTTAATACCACATTCACCTGCATGGCTCCCCCTTCTGTGTTCTTCTGTTTCCTTGTGTGTCCTATTCTCTACCATTGGTTTCTGTCATTGTTTTATTCATTCAGCCATACTGATGGTAGAACTCATGAACTCCTGCTTGCTAGGTAGGAGCTCTGCTACTGGTCTACGCCTACAGCCACCATTTCTGTCAATTTTTATGTCTTCCTGTGTTCTCACTTAATCCTTTCAGCTTTAAGTCCTGTTCAGTTAACACCCAAGGATCCTCCAAAAATATCAGATGGATGAGTTTGCTTTTTATTTTAACCATAGTAACCCTACACATGGGAGAAACAGCACTCATTTCTTAAGCATCAAGAAGATGAATGAATGTGTGAGTGATGAACAATTGAATGGATGAGCAGGTGAATGAATGAGTGGGTAAACAATTGAATGGATGAGTAGGTGAATGAATGAATGAGTGGGTGAACAAACAAGTGAGTGACCAAGTGACTTGGTACATAGGCAGAGAACTCATTTCTCTTTTCTAATCCCTGATGGAATCTAACCAAATCACTGCCTCTCCTCCAAACTTTTCTACTTCTTCCTCCTTGCTTTTAGCAGATTATTTTCTCCTCAAGTTTTGCTTTTTTTGTCTGTGGGTTGTATTTGTCATTCAGGACCCAGCATGTTTTTATTATTATCTCAAAATGTTCAATGACTTGTCCGAATGCATTTTTCCTTCTCTTTGATTCTTTAAATCTCTTTTGTTTTTCAATCTGAAAGTCCTGGACCATGGTGGCACCATTTTACAGCATGATTTATGATCCACATTTGATAAACACAAACTGAGCCTCTCTCACCCAAAATTCCCAAAGCTCAGTACTAGAGTGCTTGCCCAGTGGGCATGAGGACCAGGGATTGATCCCCAGCACTGAAAATAAGGAGAGAGAAAGAAAGAGACATGTGTAGGGGGAAGAAAAGACTCTCCTAAATATCTTGACTCTTTGTGCCCAATATGAAGCTGCCAGAAATTTCTACATGACAGAAACTTGTGCCATGCACAAAATTTGTATGAGTGTCTTACAAAATTTCCTTTAAACTACAATGTAAAAGAAATACATAAAACATAAATGAATTTTATGTTTGACTTGAGTTCTGTCCCTATGTTAACTCATAAATATGCAGATTTCTCTAACTCTTAAAACACCTAAAACCCAAACCTTTGGTCTCATGCATATCAGATGAGTGATCGTCACCCTGTAGTCTGGTAAGTAGGTGAATTACTAGCACAAATACTGTGGGGGTGGGGAGTACAGATAAAGGCAGAAAGGCTAAGCTCCACTTAGTCAGGTCTAAGCTGTACTTTGTTCTAGCTGTTCCTCTTCCATTTATTATTTACCAACACTTTTCAGGAATAACATGGAAGAGAAAGGAGCTGTTGTTGAGCACACTGAAAAGTTGATTTGAGGGTTTCCACGGCAACTGAGTTGAGTTCAGAGTTTTTCTATCCCTGCATGTTTTAATGAAAACATTTCCTCAGCAGTTATAGATGGGCTTGTGTACTCGACAAGAAGTGCTTTATCTTAACATACCATTATGCTCATAAGTCAGATTGATGGCATGGAGCATTATTTCATCAAATCTCAATACCTTCTTGTGCTTGACTTGCAAGAACTGATTCCAGTGCTAACACAGTGAAGGCTGCTCTTGTTTGAGGAACAAAACGGCTCTGTAGACTCACGCCTCCTCCTTCTGCTCTTGAGATGGAGCCTCTTGAGTTTTAGCCAAAGGACACTCAACACAGGCACAGCCCACTCTGAGTTTTTCTTTGAGGCTAATTTCTCTAATCATGCACACATCCTGCATATTGTCAATAAAAATCAGTAACTCTTCTGCCACATTAGGGTGTCTTAGCAGGTGGTGGTTTCTGTGTGCTTAGGCTATAGGGAACCCTGTTGTATAGTTATTCTCATCCAGATTGCAGCAGTCCCTTAAGAGGAAGGAGGGAGGCTTACAAGGAACTCATAAGACTCTCTGATTCCACTGTGGGGTTCTACAAGTAGTCAAGAATTGATGTGGTTTTTGTGCCTTGTGGCCCCTCAGGCCAGGCAATGCTGCTGCCCATGTCTAAAATGGACCATCCCACCTCACTTAACCCTATCTGGATAATCTTTTACAAGTATCCCAGGATGCTTGACTCTTTGGCAAATTTAGATACTGTCCATTTGACAATCAATCTTACCTATCACACCTTCTGTAGTTTTGTGGCTCAAATGAGCCTCTACTGGTAACAGCCATTAAAATGTCCTACACTGGATATGTGAGTATCATACTTAAGTAATTCTAGTTTCTGTCTGAAGTCTTGTGTTAAAGGTGCTTCATTAGGTATCTTATCCATACCTGGAAATGGACAAAACTCATCATGATTTGTATAAAAAAAATGGTGGTACTATTTTGGTGAAGTCCTGAAGATTTCTTTCAGTTCAGAGATTCACCAAATTACTCTCCTATAAGTGTGTTTTAATAGGAAATCTCCCAATACACCTATTAAAAACATAATGAAAACCTCCTGTCTTCCATTAGGCTCCAGGGCTATAAATGACTTGTAATTTGCAGGAGATTGGAACAGCATTGAGGAATTATGGTGACAAAGTGAGACACTCATTGGATTTTCAATTTTCTGATAGAATTCCATGTAATTTCTTGTTAATGCGTCTGCAGCCCAGGGAGGTGACACATGTCATGGCTCAAGCAAGATCACCAGCTCCATATCACTGTGTGGTTGGGAAAGCATGTTGTCAGCTTTTGTTGTGGGGCAGGGGACAGAGAGGTGCCTTTGTTTGGCCTTGATGGATATTCCATTATATACAGTCCCCTGAACAACAGCCCATAATTTCTAACAGCTCAGATAGATGTCTTGGATGTTTGACATTTGACTTCACATATTTACTAGAACAAACTGTGAGCAGTCACTTCTGTGCTAGCACTTGGTAGAATATAGAGTTTGGCCTCCCTCTATCTGGGTCCCCTACTGGATCTATTGCCTCTTGAAACAAAGGCTGTATGCTCTGGCAAATGAATTCCCCTTTGGAGGAACCCAAAGCAGTACAAGGCATTGTGCCTGTGAACCAGGGAGATAAGGCCTTGAGTTTTATATAGAATATTGTATATTATCCACAATGTTTGGTTTAGGTTCAAGCAAGCCAGCTTCCTTCTCAGAGAACCCAAGTGTCTTTATTTCACCTGGAAATGGGAGCCTCTTGTGTCTTGCCCGTTGTCAAGGTTGCTGACATACATCTGTTGTTTCAGACCTCAGGGGGGGGACACAGTAATAGAATTACAAATAGACAATAACACTTTGCAAGCTGGTTTTGTAATTTTTAAAGTAATTAATGACATTGTTGCACTTGGTGTGTGGCCCTGACAAGATTTGCACTCCTGGGGCAGGAATTTTGATTTGTTTTTCACCTGACTGAGGATGAATTTGCACTCATTTGGCTATGTCCTCTCTCCTGGGGTGTCCTCTGTGACCAGAGGTGTGTATTGTTCTGCAGCAGGCTTCAGAATAAGATGATAGTCCAAGGCCACCTGGTAGAGTTGAGCTAATTGGCTTTATGAGGGACCATGCTGTGCTGCAGCTATGGTGCTGAAGAAGCCAGAGTTAGGAGCTGAAGATGGCAGCGTGGATAGAGTCCTTGCTGCATAAGCATGAGGTTCAGAGCTCTGATCCCTGGGAAAATCTGGATATGGTTGTACATATTTTCAACTCCAACGCTAGATGTACAGAGACAGATGTACAGACATCCTTGGAGCTCACAGACAAGCTGGTCTAGTTGAATTAGTGAGCTCTAGGTTCAGTGAGAGACCCTGTCTCAAAACATGTTGCGAGAAAGGAATACATCTGATGTTGACCTCTAGCCTCTATGTAAACATATGTGTGTGTGTGTGTGTGTGTGTGTGTGTGTGTGTGTGTGTGTGTGTGTGTGTATGCACTCCATCTCTTCTTTTTACCCATGTGACAAGAGGTAGTTACTAAATTCCTGTTGGGAGTAAGCCTTTGTCTGATGCCCTGTGTGGGGCATGGCAGGAATAGAAAGAATACATATTTTACATTCATAAATATTGGCCATCTTCCTCCTTCTGCTCCAGAGTCATGTCAGAACAGCCCCTTCACATATAGGGATCTGGCTAAAGCTAAGTGAGAAGTCTACACTTTCTGTGTATAGAATTTTGCAGAAGTCTTCATGAACCAGCATGTAAACATTCTAACAGGTGAAACAAAATGTGTGTGTGTGTGTGTGTGTGTGTGTGTGTGTGTGTGTGTGTGTGTGTATGTATGTATATGTATGTGTGTATGTATGTGTGTGTGTTTCCAACTGTGGCCACATGTGCTAACCTCAAGGATCCCCAGAAATTAACAACAACAACAACAACAACAACAACAACAACAACAAACCTCAGGGGGCTTGGGAGATAACTCAGAGAAATATTTGTGTTACAAAACATAGGACCTGAGCCCAGTCTCCAGACCCACTTGATACAAGCCAGGCATGGTGATACATGTTTGTAATCCCAGTGCTGGGGCAGTAAAGCAGCTGGATCCCAAGAGCTCTTTGAGCAGCCTACCTGGTTTAGCCTACTTGGTGATCTTCAGGCAAAATTAGAGAGCCTATCTCTTGGTGGCACCTGAGCAGCAGTATGGTTGGCCTTTGGTCTCATTTGTACACACATGTGCACCCACATACCCATGAACACACATGTACATTTTCATACACATAAATTTAAAATACTTTAAAACCACCAATTAACTGAAAAAGGGCAGTGACAAGCTAGATGAGAATAGGATGATCTTTAAGTTGGAGTCAGGTTTAAGATAAATAGAAAAGCAACAGGGACTATAGAGAGAGTGCCTTTGGATATGTCTGACCAAGAAGCCCCATGTGCAACCCCATGCCATCTCAATCTCTTCAAGTGGCACCACTGTCTACTTAGTTAATGGGGCTGCCACCTGGGCATTATTATGGTCTTGTCTGTCCCTCCCAGTCCACCAATAAGTTTTACTGTTCCCACCCTAAGAGGCACTCCCATGCCCATCTGCTTCCTATTGGCCCATCACTTCCAACTTCTTCTGGATCTGATTCTTCTGGATCTCCTGCAGCTATCCCCAGAAGTGATCATCCCGCTCAACCAACACTGAATTACCATTCTACTAGTGAGGATTTCTTGTTCTCTGTAGTGCTTAGGGTATGAAGTGTCTTGAGTGCTCATGTGTTGGAGGCTGGTTTACTAGTTGATGGTGTCACTGAAAGATGATTGATCACGAAGGCACTAATTATGGACGGTGAATCCACTGGTGAGTTTTTACCCCAACAAACTATTAGATAGTGGAGGATCTAGGTCACAGAAGACGTGTCTTTGGAGGATATATCTTGCCCAGACCCACTATGTGTGCTCTCCCATTACTTCCTGGCTGCCACAAGGTGAGTAGCTATGGCACTCCATTCTCTTCTTGCCTTGATGTTCTTCACTAGCATCCTAAAAGCACAGGGAACTGACAGTTCTGAGATGTGAGCTAAAATGTGGATTTCCTCCTGTAAGCTGACTTCTTTCAGGTATTTAGTCACAGATACAGAAAGTTGACTAATGTACTCCTGTGTTAGGCTTTCTGTCCATTCCCCAAGCTCACCCAAATTATTTGAGCCTTCACTTTTGTTCTCCCCAAGCCTCTTGAACACTCGATCTCACCTGCTTGCATGGAAGTCTCATTGTTCTTCAGGTCTCAGCTCAAATCTTACCATTTCACTCTGTGAGTGTGTGTGTGTGTGTGTGTGTGTGTGTGTGTGTGTGTGTGTGTGTGTGTGTTTTGAGACAGATTCTCACTCTGTATCCCATGCTGGCCTCAAACTCATGGCAATCCTCCTGCCTCAACCTCTCTAGAACTGGGATTACACATGAGTTATCATGCAAATGTTACTGTCTTTGTGTGCATGTATGATATATGCATGTTTATGCATGAGTTCACTCACATGTGTGTGTGTGTGGAAGCCAGAGGCTGATGTCAGGCTATCTTCTGTACTTCCACCCTTAGTTTGTCAGACAAGACCTCTCACTGAGCCTGGAGCTCATGGAGTTGGAGTCTCATATTAGACTGGGTGGTCAACGAGCCCTCTGCCCCTTTCCCCAAGTACTGGTATTACAGACATGTATTTTATCCATTGAGATATCGCTCTTTCTCCCTAGCCCAGATCTTTTTGTCCTAAAGTTAAGAGTGACGTATGCTAATAGGGCCAAAAGAAGCCACATGCCTGTCATAGAACCTGTGCTCATGGTGGCCTTCTGAATAAATTTCGCATTAAGACTGACTATGTTGTGAAAGATTCTGATAACAGAATTATAGCTGCCTGTTAGAAAGGAAGCCAAAGATGGAGAAAGCTGGAGCTTTCCAGAGTGAAGGGTATTTGGCATACCTCAGTTTATTTAATAGAGAGAGACTCTCTATCAATTAAATCTACAAGGGTTGAGATGAGATGGCATCCATTGGTATTTGGAGTCCTTCCATGGAATATGAAGTAGATTCAGAATTCAATAACACAATCAGAATTAAGTTCCACCCAACTCCAAGTAATGATTCATGTGCCATGAAATTTTTCATTAAAAAATTCCAAGGCTCACAAAGTAAAGAAAAAGGAAAGGGGCCTTCTACCCTTCATTTGTTCCAACCATTTCCTTGGAGCTTCAAATGCTGATCATTGAAATGGGGCCTTGGAATTTTAAATCAAGTTTTACTTTGCAAATTTAATGAAATGCAAACAAATACTTAGCAGTTCTAAAGGGCATGAAGTCATTAAGGCTTCTCATTTTGTTAGGTGCTTTGGGGAGTCTCTATAATTTTCAGAGTGAAATCAATTAAGAGAGAGAGAGAGAGAGAGAGAGAGAGAGAGAGAGAGAGAGAGAGAGTGTGTGTCTGTGTCTGTGTCTGTGTCTGTGTCTGTGTGTCTGTCCTTGTATAGTCAGTGAATAGATTGGGTAGAATTCTGGACTTCAAGGTCTGTTGCATCCTTTATTAGCCGACTGTCCTTGAGTAAATGACATACCCTTTCTTCCTGTATAAAATAGTGAGAGGTGCAGCTTGCTGTGAATGTCCGTGAGTTATGCCACATCTCTATTCTTAGAATGATCCCAGCTTGGTTTGATGCTTTAACTGGACTTGTTAAATCCTCTTCTAATAGTGGATCCTGCATCTTCCTTTTGCATTAGCCTCTAAAACTCTGCAGTTCCTTCTGATTTGATGAGCTTGTGTGAGGCGCTCGTAAACATCCTTCAGTGAGAAACCTCCATTTGTTCTTTTTTCTCCATGTTTGATCAGCTTGTGTGTTGCTGTGTTCCCATCTGCTGGGCCAAGCTGAGAGCACTGATACTTTTTTTTTAAGCACTTTCTTTATGTTCTCCCGTATAGCCACACCTTGAGAGAGAAGCAGTTTAGGCACCATTGCCTTTGAGACAGTAGAAGGCCCTTGTACTTGCTCCTGAGCAGTGCTGGGATAGGAAGTATTTGGAGAACACTGATGGCCTAATAGCTTGGTGAAATGAGAATCTTCATGAAAGCAGTTTGCCAGATGAAAATTGCTATACAAATTACGTCCTGATTATGTGCACCGAACAAAAGATTTCTTGAACAGTAACTGTGGTGCAGGTGGAGATAAAGAAATCCATCAAACCCTGATGAGTTCCTGGCGTTCACATCCACAGCTGTACCTACATGTGAACGTTCCTTGTCTCTGATGAGTGAGCCCAGTTCTCTGTCCTGTGTACTGTGGTGAGCAGGACATGGAGCGGGGGGGGGGGGGGGGGGGGGGTCTGATTACTGTCATGGCTTATGGGGTGTGATGGCTGGGAGGGAACAGCTGAGGCTGACCGAGAAGATTCTATGAGAATGTTTAAGGTGTGATCAGAGAGGGGTGCATGGAGGATCTTGGGGGTCATGTATGTTCCTGGGGTTATTACTCCATCAGGAAGGTGGTCCAGATATCTGCAGTCTGTTACAGGAGGTGAGAACACCACTGACTCACTCTGAAAGGGCTGGCAGAGAGACTGAGGGGGGAAACTTAAATTGTAGGAGTTTCAAGGCACAGATAAACACTGCCCAGACATGGCTGGGACCTCAGTTTCTAGAACTTTTTCTCTGTTTTCTACAAAAATAAAAATAAGAGGATCCCACTGATGATCTTTCTTCTGTTTTCTCCCTGTGGCTGCTGGCCCCTTTAAGGAGGCTGTAACCTCTTTCTCTTCATTCTCTCTCCATACTCTGTTTTATGCATGGCATAACACATCCACCTAAAATTATCGTATGGTTGTTATTATCTTTTCCCTGTCTTTAGGGACACCACCAGACAGTGTTTATTGAGAGCAAGGAGCTGGTTCAAGTTTATCGCTCTGTACCTGGGAGGCCGCTGCATGTTTAGCACACAGTGATCTAACACTTGCATGGGTCTTATGTGAGTGAGGGATTTTTTTTTTCTGCCCCCACATATTTCCCACGAACTTTTGGTTGGTTTGAGATACAGCCTAATTACTTCTATTCTTGCATTCTTTTCTTGGTCTCCCCAGGTTCCTCTGAGCTCTCTCAAGTCTCCTTCTCTTAAATGGTGGTCATATTCCCCAGGAAAGAGACAGAGGGTCTCTTGTGAAGTCTACAAGTAGGATGTGAGCACAGGGCACAGAAGTTGCGATTTTGGCTTCTTTTGTGTGCATGAGTGTGTGTGGTGTGGTGTGGTGTGGTGTGGTGTGTGTGTGTGTGTGTGTGTGTGTGTGTGTCTGTGTGTGTGTGTCTGTGTGTCTGTGTGTGTGTAGGCCAGAGATCAACCTTGATTGTCATTCCCTAGGAAGCTATCTACTTATCTTTTGAGATATATCTTTTCAACATCCTGGAGCCTACCCAGTGTGCTAGACTGGCTAAAGGGACTAGCCATCCCAAGCATGGCAAATATGGCTCTGGTGGACCTTGCCTTTCTCTCCCATGCTCTCTGCCCTGCTAAAAACCATTAGATTACATTCCTAAGGTTAGCCACCAAGGTCTCTTCCCTTATATTGGACACTTCTCCTTCTGAGGCTGACTCCCAAGATCCACCTCTCAAAGTATTGAAGTCCAACAATCATAAGCCCCCTTTGACTACCCTAATCACAGGTCCAATTAAAATTAAATAACTCATCCTAACTTGGACCTTAGGCAAATGCCTCTGTTCTATTCTGAGACAGTCCTTTGTCCCCCTCTAGGACAAACATTGCATCCCCTACCCCTTGTTCCTTTCACCTTCTCCCTCATCCTCTATTTCCTGCCTTTGTCTCTTACTCCCTGCCCATTGTTCCTTCTATGTGCTGAAAACTTGGTCTTGGGGTATCCTGGGCTGATACTTGTCCCACTGGCTGGCCAATGAGCCCTAGGATTTGCCTGTTTCAGACTCCCGGATGCTGGATTATAAGTGTGCATCCCCAAGTCTAGTTCTGAGGCTCAAACCCTGCTCCTTATGTTGTGAGGCAATTGTTTACCAGTAGGGCTGTCTCTTCAGCCCAGCTGTGGCTTCTTACTCATCAGCTCCCTTTGCCTCCTCGCTCTCCCATCTGCAAGTTACAATGCAGATTGAGTTAGTCTCCTTCCTTCAGAAACCTGGAAACCATTTCCTGTGCAGAATTGCATTGTCATCCTCCACTCCCCAGTGTTTGTGGCACCTTCTAGAAGTCTCCTCTGTATGATAACTCACAGCCCAAATGATTACCTTCCTGAAACAGAGGTGTTTGTTGGATGAGGGGTGGCACTAATGAGGTTCTGCTGTGAGTCAGGAAAACACGGAGTGGGTGGGAAGTAGAGGCAAGCATGTTCATTTTCTAGGGCTCACTTGTTCCTCTGACTTTGCTGTGTGACAGGGAGGGGACTCATCCAGCAGCCCCATCCTGTGGGCTGCAGCTCAGCTGACCTCCTTCTTAGAACCCTTGAGGAACTTAAGATGGAGCAGAAGTTGCTTCCTTCAAAAGAGCGAGAAAGGTTTAATTTAGATGGCTGAATGTCTGTATGCTAATGAGCCTCTCTTGCATGTGAGGAGCCATTCCGAGGATTTCTAAATAATTTTCACACTTCCCCAACTTTATTTAAATTTATAATAGCCATTGTGGTTTTTCCTTTATTGCTCAGTTGGGTGGATGGGGTGCTTTGAAGATTCAGGTTTCTAACAGAGCTGACAGAACACACTAATAAAATCATGCGTCATATTAAAATGTAAAATAGATGCTGGTGTCCTATTGTCTGAGCCAATCAGATGGAGTAACATAATTAATGGAGGCTTTGGTAATTAACTTACACCAACAAGCAGCCAGGAACAGTTTACTTGTGTCCTTTATAGCAAAGTTTTTAATTAGTTTACAGACATGGTTTAGTTTGATCCCTCCCATCCCTTCTCCATCCTCCTTGTTTCCCATCCTGCATAGCCCTGTCCATTCCCAGCGCTCCTCCTTCCCCTGTGATACCCTGAGTGTTCTGTCACCAACCCATCTCTCTCCTAAAGCTCAGTTTTCTCCTCCAGTGGGTCTCTTTCTCGTTTCCTGGGCTGTACATCTACTCATTCACACACACACACACACACACACACACACACACACACACACACACACACAGGCACACGTTAGAAGCTAAGATCCATGTATGAGAAAGAGAATATTCTGTTGTCTTTCTAAGCCTGGTTACCTCATTCATTATAATATATTCCAGTCCCATCCATTTTCCTCCAATTTTCATAATTTTCCTGTCTCTTCTCATCCACTCCTCCTACCTCTCGCCCCCTCCTGTGCACGCATGCTCTCATTGTATGCTTATGTCTGCCTGCATGTACTCTTTGTCTCTTGTGCTAGCTGCTGTTTTCCTCATGTAGATCTGTGTCTGAAAGTTGTAAGTGGATGTTGCAACTCCCAGAGGCCTGTTTACTTCAAGCTAGAAGCAAGAAAGCTGCCATAATTCAGAAAGAAACTTCCTGCATGAGATGAAAGTCAGCTCAGCTCAAGTTTGGGTCGGAATTTAGGGGCCCCACTGGAGTGTTTATACTTGTATCTGTAGTCCAGATAAGTTAGAAGAAATTGTTCCCCATGGCAGGCCATGAATCTAATTACCCTGGAAACACTGCTCCAAGAGCTTGATTGAAAATTGCTGGACAGTATTTGGTGGTTCTGGCTTCCCTGCCCTCAAATCACACATGACACACAGATAGCTCTCCTCACATGGCCCACGTGGAGGTAAATCATGTGTCCCCAGGAGAACACAAGGTGGATGGAGTCCCTGAGGAGGACTTTCTTGAAGAATGAGAAAAAGACATTGAAGGCCAAGGGTAAGTTAGGTTAAGACACAGAGCAATTTGATGTAGGTTTTGATCAAAGAACTCTCCACATGGCGGAGGGATGGCTCAACTTGGAAAGCCATTACTCTGCAGTCACAGGGAGCCGAGTGTAGTGGCCAGAACCTGTGTTTAAAAAGCCAGGTGTGATGGTATACGTTTATAATCCCTGCACTGGGGAGGCAGAGACAGATGGATCTCAGCGGTTTCCTGACCAGCCTGCCTAGCTTGCTTGGTAATTTCTAGGCAAATAATAGACCCCGTCTCTATGAAAATGGTTGGTGATGTCCGAGAAATATCAATCAAGGTTGCTGTCTGGCCTCCAAATGTACACATGTGCCTGTGTGCCTACACCCATGTCAGGTGATTACAAGTCTGTAACTCCAGCTCCAGGGATATGTTGCCCTCTCTTGGCCTCTGAAGGCACCTGCGTGCATATACACACATACACACATACACACACACACATAAATAAGACACTATGGGTTCAAAATCAGTAGAAGCCCATTGTTGTAGTGACCCATGGGCCTGGTGATAGTGTGGACTATGAGGTCAAAATGCCCCTGGATCCTTGTCTGAAGCTGACCTCGATTTAACCTGTGACATCTTTACCTTCATCTTCAACTTGCTCATCTTTAACAAGGAGCTGATGATGTATCCCAAGGTCACTGAGAAGATGATGGTGAAGGTCATTAACATCTGATGACTATGACAGTAATTACAGGCTAGGGATGACATGTTGAATCACCAGGAGAACTACTGGGGCAACTCACAGCATGTGGGACATTGTTTCTAAATAACCAAATGCTGGGTCTCTGGTGGCACAGGCCAAGTTTTGATTTTCTGCTATGTCTTCAGTGGAAAGTAGAAAGAAGACAAATGGGAACCAGGGACAATGAAACAATGAACACAATACTACTGAGTGAATCTGTTAGTCTGTGTGTTAGAGATGGGGAGTGAGTATAGGGGTGTGTGTGTGTGTGTGTGTGTGTGTGGTGTATGGTTGTGTATGTATCCCTATGCATACATACATGCTTGTATATGTATATGGGTGCAGGCCAGGGGTCTATATGAGGTGTCTCTCAGTCATATTTTTTGATGAGGGGTCTCTTACTGAGCCTGGGACTCACTATTTTAGCTGGTCACATTGGCCAGTAAGTCTCAGGCATCATCCTGTCTTGGACTTCCCAGCACTAGGATTTTAGTTGTGCTCTACCACAGCCAGATTTTTACCTGGGAGCTGGGAATCTGAACTCGGCTCCTCATGCTTGTGTTGGCAATGCTCACTGCCTGAGCCAGCTGTTCACTCCCCTGGCTGGGAAACTGGTGTTGGTGTTGGGATCAAAAGGAGAGGGACTGAGGGGGTAGATACAAAGGTCAAGGAAGAGATGTGATGGCAGGGCCGAACAAGGACAATTCTAGGGATTTGGAGAGTCTGAGAGGTAAATGCTGCAATGAGCCTACCTTTTGGTACATGGCAGCCTGTTTGTCTAAAAGTGAAGGAAGCTGGGGTGGGTCTTGTCTAATGGTTACTTTGGCCCTTGTGATCTGCCCTACATCCCTCTGGGGCCTCTGAGAGATAAACCGTAGCAAACTAAGACACAGAATGGTGGATTTATAATAAAAGACCGTTGTGCCAATGTAGTTTCTGGGCAATTAGGGGCCATTATTCTGGTGGTCTAGATCACAAATTCAGGAATCAGATGAGGGGGGCAGCTGCTTGTGAAGGGAGACTCAGGGATGCATTTCATATGTTTTCTGATCCAAAGGAGAGCTCTTCCCATCCCTGTGCATGTGAACCACTTCAAGGACTTGGTCATGGGAGGAATGTTTCTTCTCTAACTTACTGGTTAAGAAACATCCCAAACCCAGAGAGGCCAGAAGGCATTGCTATCGGCCAGCTGCTCTATGGCCTTTGAGAAATGACATCAGGCTCCCAAAGCAAAAACAATGAAAGTGTTTATCACTGACTGACTATTAACTTCATGTCCCAGGATCTAGATGCAGAGTCTGAGAGGTTCCTCTGGGGTCTCAGTGGAAGAAGACAGGTGTCTAGGAGTGAAGTCACCCAGTCTGAATCAATGATACCAACCTTTCTTGGGAACTTGCTAGTTTTTAACATGTCAAAGAGCATTTCTATCTTGTTTTTCACTAGATATTTCCATTATTTCTCCGGATAAGCATTTCAGGATGATGCTAGCAGCAGCTGATGCTGCAGATGTCCCATATGGCTACCTTTCTGAATAATGCTTGACTGGCGTGGAGTCACCCCATCCTCCTCTATTCACAAATTGGGAGCTCTGGTTTTGATTTTTACAAAGATACTGGGGGAGACTGTGGTCATAGTGCCAAGAATGGGTTCAGGTCCAGGTTTGTCCTAAACTAGGATCATTTCATTGTCTCATTTAATTTCCTAGAATATCATCTTTGAATTAATTTTTTCTTTTATTCTTGAGGTTAATATAATTATATCACCTCTGCCTTCTCCTTTCTCCATCCAAACTCTCCAATATATCTCTCCATGCTCTCTTTCAAATTTATGGCCTCTTTTTTACTAATTGTTGTTATATGCATATATGTGTACATATATGTTCCTAAATATAACCTGTTCAGGCTGTATAACATTATTTATATATAGCTTCAAGACTGACCATTTGGTACTTGATAACTGATTGATGTTCTCTTCCCTGGAAAAGACTGTCTCCTCCAAGAATTCCTTAGTTGCCTGTAGTTTTTGCTTAATTTTTTTCTCATGTATTTTGTTCTTTGGAACAGGGTGTCATGTATTCCAAGTTAGCCTTGAATTTACCATGCAGCAAAGGATGACACTGGATTTCTGATACTCCTGCCTCCACCTCAAAGTGCTAGGATTATAAAGGTCTGTCACCAGATCTGACTTGATACTATGCTGGGTACCCAACTCAGGGCTTTGTACATGGCAGGCAAGCACTTCACCAACTGAGCAACATTCCCAGACCCAGCTTTCCAGAACATCGTTTAGAACAATATTCCTTTATGTTTTGCCTAATAGTAGTTTTGGCCCCCTCTTAGGACACAGGAGTTTGGATACCCTAGCTTACATAAAGCATGGCCAACCCCTCCTTACCTTCTGCACCATGGATAGAACACTTTCTTAGCAGACTGGAATCCAGGAGCCTTTTATAGTCTCACTGTGTATGTCACCCATAGGACATTTCCACACTAATGACACTGTGGATCTTGGTCCCACTGTGTGCTATGCAGATTGCACTGAGATTTCCTGTAAGAGATTTCATGATCTTAAGACAGAAAGCAAAGGCATACTGTCTGCCTTTCTTTTTTTTTTTGTTTTAGTTTTTATTATTTTATTTTATTTTTTGAGACAGGGTTTCTCTGTGTAGCTTTTGCGCCTTTCCTGGAACTCGCTTTGGAGACCAGGCTGGCCTTGAACTTACAGAAATCCGCCTGGCTCTGCCTCCTGAGTGCTGGGATTAAAGGCGTGCACCACCACCACCACCTGGCACTGTCTGCTTTTCAACACTGCTGATCACAAGCGGTGAGTGTGAAAGGAAGTGTTGGGAGAAGACAGCAGGAGTGTGAGAGGAGTCAGGACACCCTTCTTGTGGGTGCTCAGACATGTAGGATGATGACTTTGTTTGTTTGTGGTCTTGGTGCCAGGCACTGTCTTTCCAGCCAAACTGCCCCATCTTCCTAAGATCAGCTGTGCCTCCTTGTGAGATCCCATCACAACTGGGCCTGTGAGCTGTTGATATTCATTCAGAGAAAGAAGGAGTGAGGAGGGACATTGGACACTCTCCTGGTATCCCAGCCACTCCTCCAAGCCATGTGTATACATTTCTGCCCTAATTGCACTAGTCTTAGGGTGTATGGATAGACTAGAATGTGTAAGCTGGAGAAGACTAGAGTAAGGGCTCCATAACTCTGTATGTAGGAACTTGGGCTATGTGGGAAGCCATTTTTCATGCTTGGTGAAAAACTTTCAGTGAAGCTGCTTTAGGGATCACCCATGCCTCTGTCAGTAACTCTTCACTCATACTCTGTAAGAAAGCTCAAGGAAGTCATTAGTGCCTTGATGTGGTGGTTTGAGAGAGAATGGCCCTCATAGGAGCATATCCTTAAATATTTATCCCTAGTAGGTGGAACTGTTTGTGAAGGATTAGGAGGTATGTCACTGGGAGTGGGCTTTGACATTTAAAAGCCTCCTGCCATGCCTGGTGTGCTTTTTCTGCTTCCTATTCCCAAGTCAAGATGTGAGCTCCTAGCTATTCTTGCTCAATGATATCACAAGCCCCATAAACACATTCTTGTTGAGTTTGGTGCTTGTCATAGTGATAGGAAAATAGCTGAGACACCCAGAGTGAGCTGTGGTAGAATTTGGCTTGTGATTAGGGCATTATGAGGATGGGCAGGTGCTGGGCACATCTCCAGGGAAGAGATTCTGGCAACATGTCTCTTTTTTAAGGTTCGCAATAAGAGGGAAACATGATGGAGGATACACACTTCACAGCCTACAGCAAACTGTGGCCAAGGTGGGTTCAGAAAGCCAGTCTGCTGCTTCTCTGGCTAGAGGATTGTCAGATTAGATCCAACAAACTGAGTTAAATTCAGTTAACTTTTTTTTCCAAGCTAAGGACTGAACCAAGGGCCTTAAGCTTGCTAGACAGGTGCTCTATCACTGAGGTAAATCTACAAACCCAATTTCAATTAATATTTAATCAATGTCAGTATGGTCCAAATAGTCTCTGCAAGTTTAGTGATGTAAATATTTTATTTTCTCTCTGAAATCATTCTGTATTTTTGCTTGATGATGGACAGCAAATCTTTGTTGTCTTTGTGAACTCTTGCGATTTGAGCTGCCCAAATACACCTGGTTAATACTCGAGTGGTTTGTGTTTATCAGTGTTCTGATGCTGTGACAAAAGAACCAAGAAAAGTCAAGTATTAGAGGAGGAAGGGTTTCTTGTGAGCCATGGCTTTTGAGGTCTCAGTCTGGGGACTTAACATCGGTGTTTGGGGTCAAGATAAGATGGGAGAAAACTGTGTTGCAGTAAAGCTGCCTATCTTATGACTGGCAGGAAGGGCAGGGGGAGGAGCCAGGGGTGGGGGAGGAGCCAGGGGTGGGAGAGGAGTAAGGGGTGGGGGAGGGCAAGGACCTTAATATCCTCTTTAAGGGTGCACTCCAAGGTGATTTCACTTCCATCATTTTCTTATTTCCAATTTTGTGTGTGTGTGTGTGTGTGTGTGTGTGTGTGTGTGTGTGTGTGTATGTGTATGCACGTGTACTCCTGTGTGTGTCCTTATGTTGTGTTGTTGTGTGTGTATATTTGTGTATTCCTGTGTGTATGTGTGTATGTTTGTGCATTCCTGTGTGTATATATTACTGTGTATTTTCCTATGTCTATACTCCTGTGTTTATGTGTGAGTGTATGTTCCTTTGTGTGTGTGTTTCTATGTGTTCCTGTGTATGTGTGTGTATGGGGGTGTGTTTGTGTGTGTGTTCCTGTGTGGAGAGGTCAGGAGATAACCTTGGGTGCTAGACCTTGCTTTCTGTTGTGTTTGAGACAGCTTCTCTCTTCTTGTTGGTTGCTGCTGTGTGCTCTAGCTTGGCTGGCCTGGGAACTTTTGGTGATTCTCCTGTCTCTGTCTCCTCTGTCACTGTAGGAGTGCCAGAACTACAGATGCAGACCCCCCCCCACACTCATGCAGCGAGTGCTACACCCACTGAGCTTCTCCAGCCCACTTCCTTCTGCTAGGCCTCACCTCCTGGGTCGCACCGCCTCGCAGGAGGCTAGGGACCAAACCTAAGGAGACATTTCAAAAGTAAACTGTAACAAAGTTAAGCTAATTCATATATTTAATTTGCACATATAATTTATACATAATACACAATTTGTATACAATCACTTATTGTATAATTTAATATATTGGTTTGATTAATTCATAGGCTTCTGTAAAGTTGTCCCCTGTGTGTTATATTTATCGTCAGCTGGGCTTTACTAAGATGGATACTGATGGCTTCAGACTTGTACCCTGCCATCTTTGTGAAGCAAAGGGAAAAGAAATCTACCTGGTTTTCCTCAGCAGTTCATATTGAAGGCCCACGTTTAGATGATATAGGTGGACTTGAGTGGCCTGTCAATCTCTAAACTAGTTAGCATGGATAGAAGGTGGAGGTGTACTGATTGGCAGACCTGATCAGATGACCCCTTAGAAGGCAGACATGGTGATAATGCTGTAAGTAATGTCTAAGGCATGTGGACAAGAGGAGGAAAGATTGCCTGAATTAAGTTAGATTTACAATACTTTCCTAGAGAGAAGGCAGGATGGACTCAGCATCTGACAGCACCATCTGCCTGCCTTGCTGTGCACTGCTGGAGGGAGAGTTTTACCACTAAAGCAGTGCTGCTCTTCCAGGGGACCTGAGTTTGGGTCCCAGCATCCACGTCCAGCCATTCACAATTATCTGTGATTCCAGCTCCAAGTAATCCAGTACCATCTCTGGCCTCTGTGGATACCTGTATCTTTCTGTCTCTGTCTCTCTATCTCTATCTCTCTCTGTCTCTGTCTCTGTCTCTCTCACACACACACACACACACACACACACACACACACACACACACACGCTACAAAAGTTGCTTTGCATTAGAATCCAATACAGTGCACGCAGCAGTGTGGAGTACCCTGAGCTCATCTCAGTCAGTCTTTTGCTGAACATGGGTAGACTGAAATGAAGGTAGTGTATTGGTATGGTGTAACTACAGCATCAGATGGCTGTGCATAAGGTTTGGAAGTTCAATGAGGTTTAGCTTGTTAGTCAACAGTGGCAGCAATCATTGTGCCCCCTCGTCCTCATCTCTACATACCTGTGAGGCTTCTTGGGTGCTCAGTCATAAAGACTCTCATTTGATTGTATGTAAAACCCCAATTTGAATTTTATTGGTGCACTTACACATGATTACCTTGCAGTGAAACTTACTGTCATTTTGGCTGTAATGTTCCAGCAAATGAAGGGGTGTTTTTCTTCCCCTTTCAAGTTGTTAGTTTCATTAAGGAAATATTTGTTGAACAGATCCTGCGAGTTTAGCACTGTATATGTGATAAGGGAAACATGAGTTTCCCTTGAATATTTACTTGAAAACATTTTATTCTCTGTGGTAAATGGTATTTTCTATGCTGTTTGTATAGATATGGGGCTGTAAGAGGGAGGTGCCTTGGAACATGGTTTAAAGTTTGACGAAAGTTACTCCTCAAAGCAATGGCATTATTTACCTTTCTCTTTGCACTACTCATTATGTGAGTTAGTTAGCTTTTTGTTAGTGAGCTAACTTGCAAGGTGATCAGCTTTATTTGGCTCACGGTCTTGGAGGTTTTATCTGTGTTCATTCATCCTTGTCACTCTGGGTCTGTGGCACAGCAAAATGTCATGGAAAGGAATACTAGGAAGGAGAAAAGTTGTCACCTCATGGCAAACAATGGAGAAGCAGAGGAAGAATCTAGACTCCCAAGGACACACCCTGAGTGCCCGCCTTCAAATCAGTCCCTGCTTCCTATGTTTCCTTCTCCAAGTTACATCTTTTTTCCTATTTATTCTTTTACTTTGCTTTGCCATATGCTTGATAAAGCTCACCCATTCAAAACCCAAAGTAAATCTAGTGCTTCTCCAGACTATATAAAATACTGGGTGAATCTGAGATCTTCTTTTTGCTCTTGATTCTCACTATAAATCTGACTAAAATTAGCCAGCCAAAACCTGCCTTGAAATTTTTTCTGCCAGATAAACCAGTCTATCACCTTCCAACAAAGCCTCGCATAAGTCCCTGGGCATGGACAGCATGCAGACACTAAGTCCCAGCAATGTCTTCATTTCTATCTGAAACTCCCTACCTATACTCTCATCACATCCTCCTCTGTCCCGCTAGAATCACCCATTAGTCATGGCTTCACACGTTCTAAGCTTTCTCTAGCTTGTGCCTACAGCCTTTCCCAAGTTTCCTTTGATGTACTTTGTCAGATACAGCCCACAGGAGCATTTCTGCTTCTAGTGGCCAGTTGTCTGCAGTTGTCTGTCAGTTAGCTTTCTGCTGCTGTAACAAAATACTTGTGAGGAATTTTTTTTAAGGGGAGCTGATTAATTTTGCCTTGTGGTTTAAACTGTAGGTGCCTGGCCCTGTTATTTTGGATCTGAGTCAAAGAAGAGCATTATGGGGTGGGATGGGGGTGTGATGGCAAAGCAAAAGCTGCTGAGCTCATGGTAGCTGGGAAACAAAGAGCGGGGAGAAAGGGGTTAAGTTACCAATATCCCCCTCATTACATGCCTTTAGTGACCTGCTTTGTACACCTATGCTCCATCTGCCAAAATTTCTGCTGTCTTCCATTGGTGAAGCCTGATAGGCAGTTAAGCTCTTGTACTCAGGGGCTATCTGAAATCCAAACCATAACATGATACTTAAGAATTTTACTTTGACTCTAGGGATCCTTTGAGGATTGTGTCCAACAGGACTGCAAGATCAAGAGGAGAGAACATTCTGTTCCCTTGCCCAGCACAGATCTGCTCCCTGCTGGGTATCCAGCAGGTACTTGATGGATGGACATAAGCCTGCCTTCCCCTCTGACCCCTCTGCATCCCCAGATCCCATACAAATGATGAAATGCCACAGTCTTATTGATAACAACACATAATGAATACAGCCTTCAACTCAATTTCTAGTGACTCTCAACTCTCAAGAGCTCTCTGGTTAAGGCTTTGCCCCACATTTTCCTATCATCCTGGCTCGAATGTGCTTTGATTTCACCTGTTGCCCACAGAAACAAGTAATAGAAATAGAAGCCTGGTGTGGTGTGGATGCAGGAAGTAAAAGTACTCATCCAGAGAGCCAGGAAGAGAGTATTAAACACCAAGTCAATATTGCTTCAGGTCTACATTGCTCTTCTCTCATGACTGTGTACGAGCTGAAACACCTGTTGGCAGTGGTGCATGGTTTGGCTTGTGGACTCTGTACCTTGCTGGTGTGTCTCCCTGCCGCAGCTCTGTGCAGTGCCACTGAAGTTGATCTCATCCTGCTGAAGATGCTTGGCCATCACTCTTTCTCTCGTTTCTGATAAGCCTTCATCCCCATATCCAGTACTTACCAAATACTGCAAACTCTTCCTCATCCATCCTTCATCCTTTCCAGGGCCACTGTGCTAGGGCCAACCCTGCTCGTTGTCCTTGGGACAGTGTGTCATTTCAGAGTGTCACAATCCTGTTGTGCCTTGTGTACTGTCCCCGGCCAGAAAGATGCTTTCAAGGTCCTTGTCAAATTGTTTCATGCCAATTGCTGTGAAACTCCATAATAGCAGAAGCTAAAGTCTCCATCTTGGGCAAGGTCTATGACTGACCTGCGTCCTGATGACATTGTCAGCTTACTTCCTAACACTCTGGTTCTTGTTTCTCAGTCAACCTTCTTCCTCCTGTGGGTCTCTATACCTATGGAGTCATCACATAGATACTTGGCCTTTATCTTTTTAAAGTTTTATTTTTTAATTGTATAATGGGGGGTCTGTCTAGAGTATGTGCACAGGAGTACATGTGCCCATGGTGGACAGAAGAGAGTGTTGGCTGCCCTAGAGCTGAAGCTACAAGCAGCTGTAAGCTTCCAAAATTCCCATTTTTCCATCCAGTCTATGAGCAACTTGTTTTCCACATGATCCTGTTTCATGGTGACTAGGTCATCTGCGTCTTGTTTACTTGCATTTCATCTCTCCAGCTCATTCCTGTTCTCAATTGGAATGCAAGATTGATAGGTTCTGGACCTTTGCTTTTATTCCTTGGGTTTGCCTCTTGTTTGGGCATTAATTGTTAAATAGAATGTGATAGTGTTTGATGTATTCTCCCAAAGTTCATGGGGTTCAAAGTTATTTCCCCAATTCACATGCCTGTGGTGTTTGGAGGTGGGGTCTTTGTGAGGAGGCTGTAGTTGGCTGAGTCATGATAGTAGGGTCCAGGATGGCATTAGTGGCTGAATGAAAATAAGAGGGAACTTGAGCTGGTAGTCTTGCTGTGTCTTGCCTTGTGGAGCTCCTGTTGTGTGACAGTGCAGTCAGTAAGGTGCCCTCTTCAAATACAGGGCAGTGCCAGCTCCACCTCTTGGACTTTTCAGCTTTCCAGAGTCATAAGTCAAGTAAAGTTATTCTTCATACATTTCCTTTTGTCTCTGGCATTGTGTTATCATAACAGAAAATGGACTATAAGACAAAATGACTGAAGGAGAGAACCCTCTATCAATCAGCCCTTTTACTGTTGTCCATTCTGTTGGCTAGGGCAGCTAACTAATGAAACATTCCGTGTGAATTAAGATATTATATGCCCTAGAGAAACCCTGTATATTTTAATTTTCAGGGAAGAACATAAACACTCATCAAAACAGTGTCTGGAAAGGATAAGACCATCACCTGCTTCCCTTCATGCTGAATTTCATATGACAGATATTCAGCATTATTTAGAGTAAAGAATTGCCTCAAGGATACTGGGGAAAACACTGTTCTCCACTGATCTCTATTTTCAGATTTCAAGTTTTAGACCTGTCTCTTGCCATGATCAAAATTGTTATGCTTTGTGTTATTATAAGTAAAGGATATTTTCCCTACCTCAGTCCTCTGGTCAAGCCCTAATTGTGAGAAACAAATTTTGAATAAATTACATCAAGTAAGAGAGAATACTTTCTAGTCAAATAAGCTCTCAGAAGCCGAGGGGCTGGGATACATTCTGCATCCTCCAAGAACCCTGAACACTGCTTCCCTTTCAAAGACTGACTTTTGTTATGAGCTCTTCAGCAGCATTAGTGCAAAGCCATTACGCAGATGCAAACCTCTTTCACAGAATTGTCAGAAGCAGATAATAGAGATTTCTAAAGCACAGAGTCCATAGTTCAGGCTGGAGGCACCAGGTGTGATCATGGGTCTTTGTTCCGGAGATTGGTGTGGCTATATGACAAGTATCCATGGCCACCTGGAAGAGGATGCAGGCCAGGGCATGTAGATTCCTTCCTGGGCCTGCTGCATGTGGTAGAGGTTTTGTAAGATCTTTCCTGTTCCTCCACCAAATGGTAGCAGTGCCTTTAAGAGGAAAATTTACTAGCTAAGGAGCATCCTGGGAGCCACAAGCACAGAAAGGAGATGTGATGTACTTTTGTGCTATGATAATAGTTCTGGGTAAAGTGAGGCCCTGAGAAAGTGAGGGGGAAGCCACTATTAGAGTAGGCTTGCGGGACTTGTGAGTGGAACCTTACAATATAAGAAATTTCTCACCTAAAAGGAGAAAATGTGAGAGAAATGAGCCCATGGGAGCAGACCAAGGAGAAAAGACCATTGGGATGTTTCATAAATTACTCTGGGTGTGGTGAGGATGAAGGTGGTACTGTCAGGCTGTTCGTGAAAGCAATACAACATGAAGATAACCATGTGTTTAGCCATTTGTTTGTTTTTAAAGGAAAAAAATCTAAACTCAAGGCAGGGAGATGCCCCAGTCGGTAAGATCCTTACTGTGAAAATATGAGGACCTGAGTTTAGCTCCCAAGAACCCACATTGAAAGACAAACCCAGTTCAGCAGGCCAGGCCCCACAATCTTGGTGATGGGGGAGGAGCAGGGACAAGTGGATTCCTGGAGCCAACTTAAGTTTATCAGTGAGCTCTAAGTTTAGTGAGAGACCCTGTCTCAAAGTTAAGATGACCAAGTAAGACAGCTAGCTCTGACACTTGGTTTTCACACCTACATTGTACTCACATGTGCATGTACGCACAGGGATATGTTTGTCATAATTAGGGTTTCCGTCACTGTGATAAAACAACATGAGCAAAGTAAGTTGAAGAGGAAAGGGTTTAATTGGCTTACAGTTCAAAGTCATAGCCTGTCTCTGAGAGAAGTCAGGGCAGGCACTCAAGGCAGGAACCTGGAGACATGAAGGCTTGCTGCTTACTGGCTTGCTCTTCATGGCTTATTCAGTCTGCTTTCTTATAGAACCCAGAACCACCAGCCCAGGAGTGGCAGTGGCCACAGTAATCTGGGGCCTCCCACATCTGTTATCAGTCAAGAAATATCCTCCAGACTTGTCTTGCAGAGGCATTTTCTCAATTGATAGTCCCTCTTCCAACATGACTCTAGCTTGTGTCAAGTTGATATAACACTAATCATCACACACATGAGCACATACACAAAAATGTCCTAAAATAAACAAGTTTGTTTAGCCAGTTAAAGTCCACTCCATTCAGGCATTTCATCAGGCCTCAAGAATGTGCTTTGTCATAAATGGTGGACAGGTTCACTGTGGTGGGGACTTTTGGTTAATGCCAACACTTTGGCAGTCACCCCCTCATGTGGGTGCCGGGGATCCAAACTTAGCTCCCCATGCTTCCACAGCAAACCTTACTGACTGAGCCAACTCTCAGCTCAGGAGAAACATTTTTTACATCATATTTTAAAGTAAATTTCAAAACCACTGATAGGCCAGGCGGTGGTAGTGCACACGTTTAATACCAGCACTCGGGAGGCAGAGCCAGGCAGATCTCTGTGAGTTCGAGGCTAACCTGGTCTACATAGTGGAGATTCAGGACAGGTGCAGAACTATACAAAGAAACCCTGTCTTAAAAACAAAACAAAAACCAAAAACAGAAAACAAAACAAAAAACCAAAACCCCACTGATAGATAAAAATGCCAGGCTGAGGTGACATTTTAACTAAGTCTGTCACACTGGAGAGGTGCGAGGTGTACCTATAGAATTATTTTTGCCTGAACCTCAGTTCAGTGCCAGGAGATGCCCATCAAAGATGCTTGTTTAGGGAGGAGGTGTGGAGAAGCACCATTCACTTCAGGTGTCACCTCCCTACTGTCCTGCATATTCTATCACCACCGACTTTGATGGATGTGTCAATGGTTCAGAGACTACAGTCTCCAGAGGAAATTGTTTACTGTGTCATTAGATCTTTGTTTCCAAAGCCAGTCTGATACCTACATGTCTGAAAAATACATTAAATGCTGATTCCTAGGTTACTTCTTTCAGACCACAAACCTGCTGGCCCAGTAGATTATTATACCTGAAACTGGAGTCCTGGGAACTCTCCCCAGGCAGTGGGACTGTCCTCTGCATGTTATTTCTACCCTAGTAGCCTCCCATTTCTACATGAGTAAGAGCGACATTTCCACCAAGTCCTTCTTGTGCATTTTCATATTAAAATGTTCTAATTGCCTATAAATGTTCTTGGTGGTGCATTATATAAGATGGCAGCCAACTTGTTTAAAATGTTTGCTTCCATGTCATGCTAAATACCATGTCCAGATTACCGAGTTCTATGAAGTTGCATATTTATTACAGGATCTTAAGTAAAGTTTGAAGGGAAAAAATATGCCCTCAGCCAAACAGGTCTAACTATGGAAAGACTCATTATTATTCATATGCATATTCAAGAAATCATTTTGCATATGCTTTTGCTGTCAATGAAGAACTTCCATTCTGGTTTGTTGACTTCCAACAATGCTCTTGTCCTTCACAAGTTAGCTGGGTGATCTTAGATGTGCTAATGATGTCTCACCCTCCTTCTTCTGACTGCTCAAGGAGGATAATACATTGTAAGGTTATTTCCTTGCTTCACTCCTCCCTCTTCCTATTTCCCTCTGTCCATCCCTCCCTCCCTCTGTCTCCTCCTCCCTCCCTCTTCCCTTCCCTTCCTCACTCTTATTTTGTATCAATGGTTGGCCTGGCACTTGCTGTATGCACCAGACTCACCTTGAATTTGTAGTGGTCCTCCTGCCTCAGCTTCCCAAGTACTGGGATTACAGACCTAAACCATCATGCCTAGCTTGATATTTGTGTTCTGAAGAATACAACAATGAATGTAGAGAGGTGGGTAAGGGTTATATGAGGACTAATTGCTCAGCAAATGACAGCTCACGGTGGTTAGTTTTTACATGTATTTTTGTTTGAAAATAGGAATCCTATCTTTACAGATACCAACACTGCAATAGGAGCAGGACCACACAGCCCCAGCATTGCCTGTGACATAGCTTACAGAGCTCATTAGGGAAGACATTACAACGCCAAACAGAAACAGGGCTTGGGAAGGAGCTATTGGCACAAGTCTAGTTCTCAGCTCTCTCAAACCATGGAGATAGCAAGCCTGCCCCCTCGTGGACATTCCTTTCAATGCATTATCATTTGGTTCTTTCACCGAGCTGGCAAGGTTGTAGCACAGGCCCCTGCAGCTCCAGCTGTTTCTTCTGCACTTGTCTGATGACCATGCAGGTGAACATGTAAACACATCACACAGTGCCTGGGGGAACAGAATGTTTTCAGGGTGCAGTGAAACATCACCCCTCACCCCTTGCTTGGCTCCCACTGGACCCAGAAGTCACTAGGAGTTATTTAGGAGAACTCTCTGAGCTGGTAGACACTCAACTGTGGAAGGTAAATAAGAGTGTTTAGGTGCAGGGGAAGGGAGAGGCCAGTAGTAAAATGGACCAATGAGTTAGAAAAAGCAAAGACTAAACTCGGTAGGAGGATTGCCCTATCTTTTACTAGTCAGTTCATTTGGCAGGAGATAGCAGTTGATGCTTCTCCTGGGGTGTCTATGCCTGCTGTACACACAGGATGCAGAGGGAGTGATTTCTGCAGATGGCTGCAGCTTTCATCTTCTTGTTTAGTTGGTGGCGGTGGCAGATGCCTCTTCCTCCCTTGTCCTCCTCTCCTCCTGCCTTCCTCCCTTCTCCTCTTCTCATTATTGTCCTTATTATTCAGTGGCTCCTACTTTTCTAGGGAGAAAACATCTTAGCTGACAATTCAAGTGATGCAGCTGACCTTGAAATCTGACACTGACCTCCTGCTGATCTTCCTGATGAGTTTACTGATTCTAAACACTTCATCCTCTTCAGAGTCCAAATGACAGGTGGCCAACTCAAACCTACACCCCAAAACCTAAGCACAGGAGCAGAGGGCAGCTGGCCACACCCCATGTACAGTCTGGGAGTGCAGTGAGATGAACGCTGCTCGGGTACCTTGATCCTTTTTATCTACTCCAGAGCCCCAAGTCCTGAAATGGTACCATCTACAGATGATGGGGCTTCTCCCCTCAGTGAACCTAATCTAGATAATTCCTCCTAAGAGTGCTGGAGACTTGTCTCGCTGGTGATTCTATACCCTGGCACTTCACCATGAAAGTTAACAATTTCATCATTGATAGCCAGTGTGGACATCAGAGAGGAAGGAGCATGACACTAGTCAATCATACGAAGTGTCTTGGTTCTGTGTGTTCGCTGGACCTTTGTCACCTCCAGACTCCATCTACTATTGAATGCACAGTTCACACTGCACTTCCTCACAGAGTGTTCTGGGGTGTGTGTGTGTGTGTGTGTGTGTGTGTGTGTGTGTGTGTGTGTGCCATCGTACATGTGTGGCACTCAGAGGGTGAGCCTCAGATGTCAATCTTTGTCTTCTGCCATGTTTGAGACAGGGTCTTCTGCCAGGCTAACTAACCTGTGTGCTTCTGGGAATTCTCTTGTCTCTACTGATCTGATCACAGGGGTCCCAGGATTGTAGACATTGCTACTACACATGGCTCTTAGAGGACTCTGGGTCCTTGGGTCCTCACACTTTTACAACAAACACTTCACCCAAGCAACCATCTTCATAGACCTGTCTGACTGCTTTTCAGTATGATGTGGCTGCAGCTGTGGTCCCAGGTTCCCCTCCACTCTGATGTGGCTGCAACTGTGGTCCCAGCTCCCCCTCCACTCTGATGTGGCTGCAACTGTGGTCCCAGGTTCCCCTCCACTCTCCCAGCCCTTTGGCATTTTGTCAAATGTGAGTTTGCACTTGACATTGCAATCATTTGAATCTGACAAACTTTTTGACACCTGGCACCCCTAACGGGGCAGAGCTGACTCTTTTGATCATGATGAGGAGGGATGTGGGGATGTCCAAAGACAGGGCCTGTTGAAAATTTCCTGTCTGTTCCTCAGTTCAGCATGGAAGCATTGTCTACCTAAAGGTGCCCCTCAGCAATCATGGCAGGACCAGAGGGCCTCCCAGTGAGCACTGCTGCTTTGGGGATCAGGACGCAGAAGATATGGGGTATCCTATACTTGGAGGAGAGGCTTTGGGTCCTCAATCAAGCCCCCCCAACCTCTGATTCAAAATGGGGTGGAGGAGGAAGTATGGGTCCAGTTTATTTTCCCCTGTGTAGCAAAGATGACAGGTCAAGGAGAAAGGTCAATTACAAACTCCACCCATGGCAAAATCCAATTATAAACCTGACCCTTTGTGAAATGCCACCAGAGGTTGGTTGGGTCTACTTGGGATGCATGGTGACAGTTTGGTCTGTGATATATTCAGGGAGACATATCTATTAAAGATAGCCTCACAATGGGGGCATGCTGAGATTTGCATTTTAATTCATTTTCCCTCAGTGCTGATATGCAGCTTATCTTTCAAGAACAGGCTCCCATCAACCCTGATATACGTTGCTTAAGAATAATGCTCATAATCTATTAGTTTAATCTGTTCACACAAGGAGGGAAGGTGCAATCGCAGCTTGGCGCAGAGGCTTTCCTGCCCTGTGCAAGGGATGCTTTTTTTTTTTTTTCCTGAGAATTTCTCCAGAACAATTGTTTTCACCTTCTGTTTGTTTTACTACTTCTGATTAAAGTATCAGCAGCGTGAGGAAGAGGTTGTGTCTTATGCGGAGGTCGGTCGGGTGGACCTGACTTTATACTGGCTTACATGCAGGGTGCTTACAGGCAACCTGCTGAACTTGAAGCCAACTTTCATCATCTGTACCAAGTGTGAAGCAATGCAGCCTGCAAGGTGGCTTGTTAGTTTCAGTTATTTTTGCTTGTTTATTTACTTTACATTTGTGTGTGTGTGTGTGTGTGTGTGTGTGTGTGTGTGTGTGTGTGTGAATGTGTAGGGGAGCTCATGTCTATGCACACAATCTTGGAGACTAGAGGAAGACACCTCCTACCTGTCCCCCTTGAGACAGGACCTGTCACTGAACCTAAATCTTGATATTTTGCCTAGGCTTCCTGGCCAGTGAGCTCCTGGGATCTTCTTCTCTCTCTCCCCATTACTAGGCTTACGGACATGTGCAAATACACCTCCCCTTTGGCATGAGTCCCAGGGATTAGAACTGAGGTCCCCATGCCTGTGCAGCAAGCTCCCTTACCCACTGAGCCACCTCCCAGCCCTGACATCAGATGTATTCCTCAATCACTTTCCACTTTTTTTTTTTTTTATTGCATAGGGTCTCTCACTGCACCTGGATCTCACCAAATTAGCCAGACTGGCCAACAAGTCCTGAGGATTCTCCTGTTTCTGCTTCTGTAGAGCTGGGATAACATGTGCATACTTTTTTTTTCTTTTTAACATGAGTTTGGGAGTCCAAACTCAGGTCTTCGTACTCACAGGGAATTGCTTTACAGCCTGTGCTATCTCCCCAACCTGTAGTTTTGTTTATTGAGACGGAGTCTTGATCTGTATCCATGGCTAGCCTGGCACTCACTGTGTAGCCCAGGCTAGTTTTGAAGTCATGGTAATCCTCCAGCATTAGCCTCCTTAGCTGCTGGGATTAGAGACTTGAGTCACTGTGCCTGACTTGGAAATTGGACTTCGATAATTCTGTATGATGAACAAAAGTTGCCATCAGGAGATGTGACACATAATGCAAATAATTTTCCTTTCTGGAATGGAGTTGATTAGATTACCACTGTTATCTCCTTTTAAGGTGGTTGTGTGTGTCCCAAGACCCCTCTGGATGTCTGACACCAGAGACATTTGTAAAATCTATATGCTATGCTTTTTACTACCAAACATACCTGTGTTTAGTTTCATTTATAAGCTGGGCACAGGAAGGCTGGGGAGATGGCTCAGTGGCTCAGTGTTTAAAGTATTTACCATCTAAGTGTGAGTATTATGGTTTAGAGCCTCAGAAACCTACATAAATGCCTGGGGTAGTGCTGGCCTCAGAAGACAAAGAGAGATGCTCTGAGCATGCTGGCCAACAAGACTGACCATATACCCTGGAGCTTTGGGGGCATCTTTAGGTAAAATAAGGGTAGCAGAACACAAAAGAAGTCAGTTTGACAGCTGAGACTGCTGCTAAGTGATGGTGGTGGGTAGTTGGCATATAATGACTAGATGGATGGTATATACAGCATGGATACACTGGACAAGAGATAATTCAGATCCTGGGTCCATGGGGCAGGATTGCATGAGGCTTCATCACATTACTCACAGTGGCACACAATACTTATGAGTTGTTTACTTCTGTAATCTTCTACTTAATATCATGTGTGTTGTGAAGGCCAGAGGTCTATGCCAGGTATCTTCCTTTGCCGCTCTTCAATTTTTATTTATTTATATTTTTAGACACAACTCCATCACTAAAGGTGGAGTTCCCTTTTGGGTAGACAGGGTGGCCTGCAAGCCCCTATAATCCATCTTTCTGTGTACCCTTCCTATTTCCAGTGTTGGGAGGATAGTTGCTTATCACCATGACTGGACCATAGTATGGGTGGCAGGGATCCCAACTCTGGTCCTCAGGCTTGTGCAGTGATCACTGTACCTACTGAGCCATCTCCCTGGCCTCCATTATTATATGCCAACTTCATGTGACAGAAGGTATTTGAGAACCCAGACAGGTTAACCATAAAGTTCCCCCAGAGCTTTCTTCTCTCTAATACCATAGTTTGATGCCTCCCCACAGGAGTGAGACCTCCCTAAGAGAGCTTGGTTCATTAAAATTGCATTGTCAAGGGCCTGACCATTTCTGTCACTTTTTCTGGTCCTTCCGTCATGGGCTCTTTTCCTCCCCAGAACCCTCGGTGTTTTCAGTGAAGGGCAGCTGCCTGGTGTCCTCTGAGCAGAGAGAGTGCTGCCTGCTGCAGTGTGGGCACAACGTTGAGAAGGACACCAACGTCCTAGTAGGCCTCTGGTAAGCTGTGGGCATCCGTTCATTCAGCCCCATTTGTAATCAGAGGCAACTGGTCACAATGTTACTTGAGGCAGATTAGCAATGCCAGAGCCACTGGTCTTGAGCTGTGAGATACAGGGTGATGTGAACACAGGAGCTGACCTTCAGCCTCTGCCAGACAGTTTAGAAGACCCAGTTTCAACTTAGCAAATATAAATGCTAGAAAATTCTACTATAGACATACAAACCCAAGGCACCAGTGTCTGTTTAATGAACAATGAAAGGTGTGAGTGGAGAAGACAGAATCAGAGTTTGATTTTTTTTTAAATGTAAGAATTTAGAGACACTGTGTAGCTGGGTAACTGAGATAGTATAGGAGTTTGCTAAAATCCTTTCAGGAGCAAGAATTTAGAGGGCCTGTGTCCTTGGGTGGCTGTGTAGGAGTTCGCTAAAATCCCCTTATGAATCGTGGATGTTACAGGAGATTACAGGAGAGACTTGGAAATCCTGTTGGCCATTTGCTTGTTGTTGTTGTTTCAAATTCCTTTTCAGTGTAAGCCCTGGGGGCCAAGGCATATATATCTCACTCTTCATTGCTTCTCCAGAGCCTGAGAGGGTGCTCAACAAGTAATCAATCTATGATAAACAGCTGCCGAGTGAAGGAATTAATAAAGCCACTCAGAACTCTGGGCTTCTTTTCTCCTCCGAGCCCTTGTATGCGTCCTTATGCATTGCTGGTGTGAAATGAGCATTTGATGATTAATTATACATCAAAGCCAAAAGATATAACAAGTGCCAGCAAATATTGGCAGGGTGGTGCTGTGAGTTATGAGGCCCAGTTTCGCGGGTCTCTGTTTCTCTCTCCCTCCTCTCTCTGTCTCTGCATGAGTGTAGCATATATGAAACAGAGAGACAATTCTGTGTGCCTTCTAACCACTCTGAGGGCACACACTGAGAAGATCACCCATGCAGACACATCAGTCATTGGCATGCTTTTAGGCTCTGTAGTCTAAAATTGATTTAAAGTATCCCCTATTGCTGGGTCTCCATGTTGTCTCCAGTTCCTCATTGTCTGAAGTGCTTCATGACTTTAGTGAACCCCTCACTGTAACCCTGGGCCAGCTTGGCTCTATGGCTGGATGTTGTAGCTGTCCAGGAACCAAAGTCAGAGATACTGCTGAATCTGGTGGGATAGTGAGACAGTGACATCAGGGAAATAATGTGACTCCTCCTCCTGTGGCTCAGCCAGCGAAAGGGATTGCAAGCATGAAGACCCAAGATCAATCTTCAGAACCCACCTAAAATGTCAGGCAGGAGGCTGGTGAGATTGCTCAGAAGGTAAAGGCACCTGCTAGCACACATGACACTCTGAGTCTGATCCCTAGTGGTAGAAGGAGAGAACCAACTCCCAAAAGTTGTCCTTGTCCTTTGTCCTCCAAATGTGTGCCTTAGCACTCACATGCTCCCACAATACACATTTACACACATAAATAAATAGATAGATAGATAAATACATACATACATACATACATACATACTTTTATGATGTTAGACATGGTGACACACACTTCTATCCAGGCTCTGAGTATGCAGAGACAGATGGAATTCTGGGGCTTGCTAGTCAGCCATCCTAGCTTACTTAGCAAGATCCAAGCCAGTGAAAGACCCTTCTTAAAAACTATAACATTAGCCCAGGGAGACCAGTTTTGGAATTCCAGTTTCTCAGGGAGCCAACTTCAGGTGTGGCTGAAATGGGGAGGGAATGAAATGGGGGAGGAGCAGACGTTTGAACTCAGAGATTGCCTCCTCCATGTATCCCTGACTCCTAACCTGTTATCATTCCATGTCCGTGTATGTGTGTGTGTGTGTGTGTGTGTGTGTGTGTGTGTGTGTGTGTGTGAGAGAGAGAGAGAGAGAGAGAGAGAGAGAGAGAGAGAGAGAGAGAGAGAGAGAGAGTGGTTTCTCAAGTGTAGGCTGCTTTCATGTTTTGAGACAGAGTCTGTCACTGGCTGTTGGCTGTCCCATTTGGCTAGGATGGATGGTCAGTGGCCCCAAAGATCCATCCCACAAACAGTGATGACAAGTGAGTACCTACGATTTTTCATGTGGGTTCTGAGGATCCCAGGTTTTCATGTTGCATAACAAACAGTTTACCAACTGAGCCATCCATCCAGCCCCTTGATTAACTGTCTATTGCTTCTATAATAAATCTCTGAAAAAAATGAGTGGCTAAAACAACATAGATTTTTATCTTTTGCTTTGAGAAGCCAGAAGTCCCTGGAACATTGGTATTCCTGGGCTAATGTCATGGTGTTAATGGATCTTACTTACTTTCCATGGGCTCTAAGGGAGAACATTCTTCCTTACATATCAAGCTTCTCTGGGCTTCCTGTATTCCTTGGCTTATGGCTGCATCTTCATCTTCAAAGTCAGGAACTCAGCATGTCTCAGTGTCTGCAGTGGTCATGAGTCCCTCTGACTTCAGCTGGGAAAGGCTCTCCATGTCACAGGACTCATCTAGTTGCCTTGTGTTCACTTGAATTATGTGATCTTAAGTCCTTGCCACTGAAGACAACATATTTACAGGTTCTATGGCTTTGGACATGGATATATTTGGGGGTTAATGGAGATGAGGACTACTCTATTATAACTGTGAATCCCCAACACCCAGCAGTATGCTTGATGGAAAGCAAACGTTGTTTCAAATATTTTTCAGAGGAATGACCTTGAGTATATACAGATGCGTGATGTCTAGAGTGCACTGCAGGATTCCTGGAGCATGGACCAGACCCTGGCTAACATGATACGTCATGTATAGGCACAGTCTGTCTGCTCAGGAGGAGCAGAACCAGAAGCCAGTGGGCTGAGTGCACATTCTCACTGTACTCCCTTGCTGCCCAAAGCTTGCTAAGGGAAAAGGGGCATGGTGACAGATGGATCCCACCTCTTCTCTCAGGGCCAAGTTTACTACTTAAGTATGCAAAGAAAGTTCTTTCCTATTCTAGTTACTGACTCTCACTCTGTGCTGACCAGAGGTGCCCGTGCCTTAGGGTCTTCCCAGACTATGCAGGAAGAGGGCTCCCATGGCTAATTGATGGGTTCCTCTCCTCCTCTGGTCTCTCTCTTTCTCTTTTCATTTCCTGCTGCTTTCTTCCTGCCTGCATCCTTCCCTTCCTCTCTCTTTCTCTCCCTTTCCTTACTTCCTTTCTCCCCCCCCCACTTCTTCCCTCCTTCCTTTCCTCCTTCCTCATCTATTTTCCTCTTTTCTTTGTTCCCTCCATCCCTCCTAGCTATCTTCTTTCCTTCTCTTTCTTCTTGCTTTTCCTCCTTTCCTGACTTTCCTTCCTTCCTTCCTTCCTTCCTTCCTTCCTTCCTTCCTTCCTTCCTTCCTTCCTTCCTTCATCACCTCCCTCCTTATGCACCCCGCTTTCTGTCTTCTAGTTCCCTACTGCTTTGAGGACCATCATGGCAAGTGGTTGAGATTCTCCCTTGATTTTCCCATCTGCTGCCTCTTGGCCTCTGTCTCCTGTATCTGCTGAGTTGCTGTTTCAGACTGCGGGCTGAGGAGGAGGGCAGCTCAATGTCTCCTACTTCCGGGCCCCACGTGTCTCATCAGAAGGCAACACAAGTTCCTCCTGGGAGCACCACAGGGAGAAAATGTCAGCAGCCAGATGGCTCCAGATGCTTCATTTCCCTTAGGAAATTTGGGTACAGGGGCTGGGGAGATGGATCCATGGTTAAACTCTTTCTTGTACATGTATTCAGATACCAGCATCCACATAAAAAGTTGGGCAAGGTGACACATACCTGTTACCAAAGAGCTAGTAGCTGGAGACAGGAGGAACCCAGGGGTTAACTGGACAGGTTTAGTAAGGGACTTTGTCTCAAAAATAAGTGGGAGAGTGATTAAGGAAGGCAGTAAAGGTTGAATTCTGGCTTCCACCTGTGGGCCATACAAGTGACCATTTGATAAAGGCTTGCTGGATTGCCATACCCCTGTGATGACTGCTGTACACGAGCCAAGTGCCAGACTCTACAGAAGGAGAATCAGGGCAGCCATGCAAGTGAGCAAAAAAAGATGGTTTCTTTTGGATAAATATTCCCCCAAGTTTGCCCCTGGGGACAAATTATCTCCAGAAGCTGCTAATGGGAATTCTGAATTACTGAGTACCATGACGTAAATGCCAGGGAAACTTCTCATAGAGATGTATAGAATACATTAGGATCTTGACACTATGAGTTCTGTGATAGTGGAGGAGAGAGAGAAATCTGGCTTTGTCTCACCTACATGACTCCATGTGTGTTGTACTTTGGGAGGGAATGGGGTGGGGTGGGCTTTTTGAGGGAAGCAATGCTGAATGGTAAGGGGGTGCTTCCTGCTGGGATTTTGACAGCATCTGCTGATAGCTTCAGACTCTGGAGTGTCTGCCTCTCTGTGGCATACTGGAGGAGAGAACATGAATTTCAGAAGCATTTGGGGTTTTGAATGAAATACAGAGTTTCATTCAATAGCACTCCCATGAGGCTAAGAGCCTGTGGGCCCCACACTCAGCACCAGGCTTTGGAAGCACTCTCTTGATTCTTTAAAGAGGACACATAGGGAGACAGATTTGAACCATTACACACCAGGGAGAAAGGACAGATCTATCAGAGACTGGAGCCTTCACTGCACATTAGAACCCCGTGGGATAATTCAGAAAACCGATATTTGCCCTTCTTCCCAGAAATTCTGACTTCTCTGGCTTGGAGATGGGTCCTAATTTTTAGTAGATTTTTCTAGAGCTTTCCTGGTAAGTCAAATGAAAAGCCACAGTGGAGAAGTAGTGGTTTTATGGTAAAAGGCTCAATTTCTAAATCAAAGTCTGGCTCAAGGCTGAGGATATAACTCAGTCAGCAAAACCACTAGCTGTGCTAACATGAGCACCCGTGTTTGCTCTCTTCACCTCCCCTTAATATCTGGATGTGGGTGCCTATGCTTATAATCCCAGACCCATGGAGGGAGAGGCAGAAGGATCCCTGGGCAAGTAGTATGAGCTCCTGGTGAGCTCCAAGCAAATGAGAAAGCCTAGCTCAGTAAACAAGCTGATGTAGCCTGAGGTTGACCTCTGGTCTTGTCATATGCACAAATGCACCTTCCCGTGCACACAATGTCTTGCTCAGCTTTCTAACTGACTCCTAGATGGATTACTTTTGTTATACGCTCTGTGCCTGCATTTCCTGTATGTGACCAAGAGTGATCTTGATTGCTAATCTCAGAGAATTTCTGAGGAGCTTAGACTAGAAGCCAACCATCTACCCATGGAATGTGCTCCGTGAGTGTAAGCCATGGTGACAATCAACAGCAACAGCATTGTTAGTGTTTGCTCATGAGATTCTTAGCTCATTTTTTTTTTTCTTTTTCAGTCTGTCCAAGATTTTACATTGATGACAAGTTGGAACCAGATAAATATGTTGTTTTCTCGGTGAACAAAGCATGGAGTTCTGTGTCTGCTAGCTCACTCATGTTCTCACCTGAGGCCTGCTTGTATGTGAAGTTGTTCCCAGCAGCAGTCACACTGGCAGCCATGGCCATGGGAATGGGCGACATGTGCACTTTCTCTGTCGTGGTGTCTCTAGTGCATGGTGCAGATGGTTTTATTGGGTCTTTGGGCAATTTTCCAAAGTGTGTGGGGAGGCTCTGGCTTCTCTTCATGCCCACCTGTTTATTTCAGTAGTTGAGAAGGGACACAATGCCTATAATGATCTGAGCAGTTCCGAGAATTTCAGATGACTTCATGATTTTTACCAAGTGCACATTTCCTTTCTTAGTTATGAAAGTAGATAAGGAATCTCACCATTTTTTGTTTTCCTAAGAAGCGACTATATTGTGTAACTTTTTCCTCTCCCTCCTGCCTCTCCTCCCCTTCCTCCTGCCTCTCCTCCTCTTCCCCCTCCTCCTGCCTCTCTTCCTCCTAATCTTTCTCCTCCTTTTTCCTCTTCTTCCTCTTCTTTCTTCACTTATGAGCCAGTGTCTCATGTAGTTCAGGCAGGCTTGACTTAGCTACACAGCTAAAGATGCCCTTGAATTTCTGATCCTGCTGCTGCTTCCTCACAAGTGCAAGGCTACAGGCATATAACCACCGTGATCTCCACTTGCGCGATGCTGGGGATGAACCCCAGGCCTTTGTTCATGCTGAACAATCACTCTACCTATGGACCTACAGCCCCTGACCCAAATCATATGCCTTCTAAAACTAAAACAGTGTTTATTCTTACATTGGTCATCACTCATTGCTCCCACTCAAATCTACAGACCCTTTCTGCCTACTTATCTTTCATCGCTCTTTTTCATATTGGTTTATTAGTTTGTGATTTTGGATGCAAGGGAATGATTTTTGTGTTCATGCATGTGTGTTTGTGTGTGTGCACGTGTGCACATGCACATGTGCATATGCTTATGTGTGTATAGTAGTGCATGCATGCGCCCCAGTGTGTAGGGAGACTAGAAGTCAATGTCAAGTGTTGTCTGTAGTTACTTTCCATCTTATTTGTTGAGACAGGATTTTTCGATGTAACTGGAGTTTACTGTTTCAGCTAGACTGGCTGGCCATGTGCCCTGGGACCTACCTGACTGTGTTTCCTTAAGCACTAGGGTTCCAAATAAATATACTTTTCCAACTGAGCCATCTAACCATCCCTGTATCTTTCTATTCTTCTTAAAACATCACATGAATAGACATGCATAGTAGTTTTTTTCATATTAATCTCTATCTGTCTCTCTCTCTGTGTATGTGTGTGTGCGTGTGTGCGTGTGTGTGTGTGTGTGTGTGTGTTTAAAGTTCAAGGACTGTGTTACAAAAAATAATGGTGCAGAGTCAATGCAGATTTTGTTTGTCTTTCTATACAAATAAGAAACTGAACTCATGCTTATGACTACCATCTCAATAAAATAAAAAGATGCTAGAGATAGGGTGTGTGTTTGTGAGAGGAGTGGACAGATGTCCTAGGACAGGGGAGTTTCCCTGGGATTTTGCATGCCATGAGAGTTTGCCTTATGAGAATGTTCACCTGAATGAAGCTCTAGAGACTTCCAGATTCATTGTGGACACAGTTCACAGGCATCACCAATTCTGCAGATCTGGTGGCTGGAGCTGTCAGGGCATTCACCACCACAGCCACATCTATCCAATTCAGGCAGGATTTGAAATAGCTCCTGCCTTTGGGGGCACTCAAAACAAAAATAAAAATGGAAGAAAGAAGAAGAAAGTCTTTATGCATTTATCCTGAAGATGGAGCCATTTAACATCATGGGTACTTTCTGGTTTTAAAATTTTATAACTTTAAATTCACATTGGTTTTGAGACATGAAAGTAGATCTTGGTTTTCATCCCTAAAGGTGATGATCACCCCTACAAATGGAAAGGAAATGCCATGATTGTTTGTTGAGGGTCATTAAAGTCTGCAGAACAGGCCGGCTGTGACCTTGTCCTTAATGGCGAAGATCACTCGTCTTGTTAACATCTGCTTCCCAAATCTGGACTCAGCTTTGTTTGCTGTTTTCCAGAGGTGTTTAGAATTCTCCTCACTGATGGCTTGTTGAAGGAGAGGCTCTTTATTATTGGCAAGGTTAAGGATCTATCCCTGAGCCTGGCTCATTGGACCTCTGAATTATACCACAGCACTTCTGCCCCCCAACATGCATTTAGCAGCAGTATACCCCAGGGAAGGCATTTATTTCAGCTTTCCTTGTTTGGGGTACTGTCACTGAGTTACCCAGCCAGAGAGAGAGAGGGTTACCAGGTTTTGCTTCTCATGTAGTCCCTAACCTTGCTACACCCCTGCTTTCTTATGTAACCTAACCTTAACTCACCTCCATAGCAGTGGCCGCTCTATTTTTCCCTGTGAATAAAGGAAAAGTAGATACATATCAGAATTTCTGCCTTCAGCATCCCTTCTTGCCCAGAGTTAATGGTCCTCCCACGAAAAATGATGAAACTCTAAATGAAACGTCTCCTCGACAACTCATTGCCTGTACTGAGGAGGATGAAGGAGAACTGAAGCAAGGACTGTATGTATTGCCCTGCACCCAACTGGACACCTTTGCAGGTCCAGATTGTGAGGTATGTGGATGGTGATGGTGCAGAAGGAATGTCATCTTCATACAGAGATGAGAGTTGATAGAAATCTAGGAATCCATGTCTGATGAGATGCCCTTAAAGTAACTGTTGGGGAATACAGGGGTTACATATCAGCCATTCAAAGCTGACCCTGCTAGTTGTATATGACAGAGGCATTTTCCTGAGAATGGGTGTTTTGGTAGCTTCGTTCCTTTACTTTCTGAGAGGCTATTGTCTACAGTTCCTCTTCCATGTTAGCAGCCCTTTGGCCTCTGAGGCAGGCTTAGCTCTCTGAAGGATGGATACTGACTGTAGAAGGCGTATGCATTCTGGGACCTGAGCCCAGGATTGCCCCTCTGGTACCTGGGCCGCAGTTCATCTACAGAGGGTTGATCTTGAGCTGGTGCCTTCAGCACATAGGCCAGAGCCCTATGGGTTAGATATTGTGGTCTGTTGCTCAGTGTCTGTCTTGAAACACTCTGATCAAAGCAGCTTAAGGGAGAATTTATTTAGGCTCAGAGTTCAAGGGTATTGTCCACCATGGTGAAGGAGTCAAGGTAGCAGGGACTTGAAGATGCTGGTTGCATTATGTCCACAGTCAGGAGGAAGAGAGATGAATGCTAGTACCCAGACCCTTTTCTCCGTTGTATACAACCCAACCTTCCCATTCAGGAAATGGTCCTGTCTATACTTAGGGCTAGTGTTCAACTAACCTAAGCAAGACAGTTCTTAACAGAGACTCTTAGAGGCTGACCTTAATCTGTATAGTTACCTACAGATTTCCCTAGGGGCTTGTCTCTTAGGAGATTCTCTATCCCTTCTAATACACAACACTCATCATCATAGTGCCCATCTGTCTAGCCAGGACCTCAGCCTTGCTTCCTCTTCCCTGCATATTCCTATTGTTATTACTATTTACTTATGTGACTGTCTTTGTCTCTTTGTCTCTCTGTCTCTGTTCCTCCCCACCATGAGTGTCTCTTTCTCTCTCTCTCTCTCTCTGTGTGTGTGTGTGTGTGTGTGTGTGTGTGTGTGTGTGTGTGTATGTGTGTGCGCATGCATACAAGCTTGCATATGTGTAGTTCAGAGGAAAACCTTGGTATCATTCCTCGGGAGCCATCCATCTTGCTGTTTTGAGGATCTCTCACTGGCTTAGAGCTTCTCTGAGTACACTGTCTTGGTTTCTTAGTGAGCTCTAGGGACCCACTTGTCTCCACCTCCACAGCTCTGGTATTGCAGATGCATGGCACCACACTATTTACTTTTTCTAGCCTGGACTGAGAGATCAAACTCAGGTCCTCACACTTGCATGGAATATTTTACTGACTATCTCCCCATTTCTGTTTTTTTTTTTTTTTTTTTTTTTTCCCCAGACAGAATCTCATTATATGGACTGGGCTGGTCTCCAACTCATAATCCTCATACCGATCCCCTGAGGCTCTAGGATGTTTTCTCCTTTCCTTTATGTTTTTTTTCCTGGTACCAAATAATTATTAGATTTCATCAGCTTAAAGCAATGTAAAAGAAGTCAGGGTTTCAGAGCATTTATGGGTGCTCAGTCCTCCATTGCATTTACGTTCCTGACTCTGGGAGTCTTTCTGGAAAGGCTTGACTGAGGAAGGTATACTCATCCCAAATGTGGGCAACTCTAGCCACTGGGTGTGTCCTTGGCTGAGGAGAAGGGAGGAAGTATTCATCTTCTTCTGCTGTGAGACTGCATTGCAAGCTTTTTCGGTGTCAGATACTAGGAATGTTGAGAGTGATGATCTATGTTCTCTTTTAAGTAAGTTCTTGCATGATAAGAAATCTGAGGTGGTTGGGAGATGCTCAGTGGGTAAGAGTACTTACTCTGCAAACATGAGGACCTAAATTTGAATCTCTGCACCTACATTAAAACTTGGCATTGTTGCACATGCCCATAATAATCCCCACATTGGAGGCACAGAGACAGACAGTCAGCAGGAGCTCAATACCCAAATAGCTCAGTAGTCACAGTGAACTTCTGGTTCAGTGAGAGACCCTGTGCCAAAGCAATAAGGCTGGGGTGATGGAAGAAGACACTGACTACCTCTACCTGCATGTATATGTGTGTGCCTGCATACTCATGTGCACAATCCCCCTGCCCCTTGCATACAAAGAAAAGAAACTTGAAGTATTTACTGGCTTCTAATTGAGTGAACTTACTGTTGTTCTCTCCTACTTTCAGAAAGTGTTGTTTCTTAATTTACATAATGATACCACATCCCAAAGTTACTTCAGAAAGAAAATCATTCATTTGAGAACCCAAGAAGATTACTTTTAGTGTGTGCTATTTTCTTATGGATATGTGTGTAAGTAATGAAATGCATAATAGGCACTCATTTTTAATTCTGTTTTCCCACACACAAGTAGTCTTCATATTTTTATTCTGATTATTTTGATTGCCACTTAGCAAAATAATTAAAGATGAGTTGAATTGATCTAGTGTTTACTTCACCATTTTCTACTATTAGGCATGTGAATGCTTTCAATTCATTTCAGTCTAAATGATACAGTGTGATTTTTATACATATATTAAATGGTATTCTCACAGTCAAGGTAGACCACACTACACATTCTGGCCCTCTGTGGACTTTCAGGGAAGCCTATAGTTAACAGTATTGCTTTCAAGTTGTTCCTCAGTGTTCCTGTTCCAGCAGATGAATTTGTTTTCTGCGTGCTTCATTTGTAATGGAAATGTTTAATCGTGAAAATGAAATGCATGACTAGAGAATAATTCCATGACTGTTAACAAGGTTTCACTAGCCACATAGTAGAGTGTTTCACTGAGATGTGTTCATATTGATTTGTCAGCACAGAGTACAAGAACTGAGTCCCAGAAATGTCGGATTGTATATTTTTAATTTATTGGTAATTTTATTCTGTACTTACCAAATTCCACCTGAAAATACAACATAGAGACACATTGAAGTTACCTCTTACAAGAAAGTCCAATTCTTCTGGGTTTGCCACTAGGACATATGTAATACGATGTATGATATTCAGATAACATAAATGACTTTGAAGAAAAGCAGAACAAGGGATGGGTAGGATGTGACAGATTGAAGAGCCAATGTTTCTTTGTGTGGTGGAAGAGTCTATGAATGTGTCTCTACTAGGAAGCACTTGACTACAGTAATTTCTGGAGTACCTGGGAGAACCAGGGAATAGCGCAGAGCAGGTTGCTATCCTGTAGTTTCCTTGTTTTCTTGAGGGAAGCTTGGCATGTCTTCAGTGGGTACCTTGACAGATGAACATGACACCACGTGGCCTTAGAGCATGAGTAGAGTTGGGACTAGACATGTAGGACATTCAGAGTGATGGTAAGGACCTACGGTGTTACTTTGGAGCAGAAAGATACTGGGATGTGTGAGCATGTCCAGTGTAGGACCAGCTTGGCACAGTGCATGCTCTTGAACCATTTGGTGGAGAGTGTAACTGAAGCAAATAGAAGTAAGGGTCAGGGCATAGCAACCACAGGTGAAAGATGATGTGGAGCAGATGATGTGTACATGTGTGAGAAGGGGCTGGATTTCCAGGGCATGTCATATGTGGAGATGATGTACTTGGAGAGTGGATGGGTGTGTGCTATGCAAAAGGGAGAGGAGAATAGGCTTCCTGCAGGGATTTCATTCTGAGCATTTGGAAAATCCATTTCCAAAGAGGTTTGCAACCAGAGCAGGTGTTTAAGGAGGAAGAAAGGGAGGGAGACAGAGGAAATGGGAGCTTGTGCTTGGGCATGTCCAGCATGAGATGCCCACCAGGCTCTCACATAGAAGTGTCTGGAAGACTCGGGAAGACAAAGGAGAGGCTTGGGATGGAGATGTAAACTGAGAACACTCCTGATAGACAGCATCATCCGTCACCATGTGCACACACTGTAATGTATTCAGCCTTAAAAAAAACCTCTCCTGCTATTCCACTTCCCCTCCATCTGCCGCTCAGTTTCCCTGGTCTCCCTTACACAAAGCTCTGAAATAAAACAGGTCTATATTTGCTATCGTTTCTCTCCCTCTGTTCCCTCCTGAACGCCTTCCAAAGAGGCTTCCCTCCCGCCCACCCTGGAAAGGATCTTATCCTGTCACAGACGGTTCAATACTGACAATAAGCTGATTATCTCCATTGGACAATAAAGAAACTGAAGTTCAGAGAGGTTAAGGCCACTTGAGGATTCAATAGCAGGATTCAAACCAGAACCTCGCTTTCCCATCCCCACCAGCTTCTCTCTTCACCAGCTGCATCCCTGCTCACAGCAAAATAGCGTTTGCAGGGCCTGGGAGACAAATGGCATACTTTACACTGAGCATTTAAAAAATGCCGCAAAATTATGCACATAGAAGATAATATTTTACCTCTGTGTACTTCTGGGTATAAATTGTTCATGTCTATTTTCTTACGAGAAATAAAACTTGGAGAAAGACGGCAAACTTATCCTTACTTTTGGATTTTAAAACATAATTTTACATAAACCATTGACTCTTAAGAAAAGTTAATGTGGATGGCAGGGGATGAATTAGGGAATAGGCAGGGGGTGATTGGGGTCTGTCCTTGGGACTATGACAGGTGCTTTTCAGAGTAGAGTGACAAAGTGTTCTATGTCAATGATGTGGACAGGCAGCCTACATCTCCTTCCTGACCTAAGTAGCTATGACTTAAAGTCAATCTTGTATTGTGGTAGCAATATTATTTCTGTCTTCTATGGCTGTGTCTTCTATTCTTGCTGTGGAAGCAGGGGAGTCAACCAGAGAAAATGAAAAATATTTGTTCTAAGGTGACTGTGTCTTTATACACACATTCACCTCCTCTGTGAGATCCTGTAGCCAGAGTAGAACCACACCAGAGAAATCAGATGTGATGAAGTGCTTTTTATAGTTCATCACTTCACCACAGTGAATCTAAAGTCATTCATGTGTAAATTAACACACTCCAAAAGATAATCAAGCCATGGTTTGGATTAGAGTAGTGCTGTGGCTAGTTTCGGCTGTCAGCTTGTCACACTGTAGAATCACCTGGAGAAGGGTCTCAAGGACGGGGTGCCTAGTTCAGATTTGCCTATGAAGTCTGTGAGTGAGTGCCTTAATTTAACGAGTTGATGTGTGATGACTCAGCCCACTATGGGCAGCACCATTCCCTGAGGTCGTGTCCTGTACTTTGTAAGAATGGTGACAGTGAGCTGAGTATGCACTCAGTGACCTCTCCTTCTGACTGTGATGTGATGTGGGCTACCTGCTTCAAGTTCCTGCTATACCTTTGGAACCCCAAGGGACTGTCACAAACCCTTTCTGCCCTATGTTCCTTTTTTTGTGAGGATTTTATCCGTTTAGCAACAGAATTGAAAGCAGGTCAACTGTGGTGCTAAGAGATTACATTTCCTGAGTGTCAACTTGGCCTGAGTTTGAAGAAAGAGAGGATATGAACTGAAAAAAGAAAACGGGTGAGTCTTTAGGCAGGGATGGCTGTTGAACGTAGAGTCAGGACAGGGGAGGTGAAAACATGGTTCATAAAAGTCTGTAATGCACTTTGTTCAAGAGGAAACAGTACAGTAAGATAGTGAGTTCGGAGGCAGCTGTGGTGATAGGGGGAACTGGCAGATTGGGTGACCAAGATGTAAAAATAGAGGCTGCTGTTGGCTTCACACTGATGTAGGGTTATGGAGAACAAGGCTGGTGTGGATCATGTGACATCTATGGTGTGGATCATGTGACGGAGTGTAGGTTATTGTAAAGAGGACTGATATTAGGAAGGGCCATGGGGACAGATGTTGACATGGCTGTATCTACAGGTAAGACTGACACATCACTTCTGGCTAAGAGCAGTAGACATTCTCTGGATGCTGATGGGAGCGGGGAGAAATAAGCATCTGATCTCCTGTGCACTCAGGATTAGTCTCCACTAATAAGCATGGCAGAATTCTGAATATGTACAAGATCAACCCAGTGTGCAGAGCTGGATAACTTCTTTACTCTTACACTTTATTTGCTTGAGATTCTGACATGCTACTGAAATTTTTGATGTTCTGTCTACCTACTGAAATATTTTGTGCCCATGTGTATCAGGTGATGTGTTTGAACTGTATTGATTTTGTAGCATGTGGCATGGTTATGCATCCCAGTGGGTGAAGGGGGCATTGGAGGAAGCAGTGATGCACAAGAGAGGCATCTTTACGATGGGTTCACCATCAGACAGCACTTGTCATTCTTTATCCCATCACGTGTGTGATTTGATGGGGAAAGTACAACACACTGTAGGATATCAAGGAAGATATTCTTTGGCTTTGGATGACTAGGGATAGTTTAATGAAGAGATAAGCTGGTTTTGACAACTAGAGGTAGAAGAAGAGAAGGTGGGTGGTGATTTGGGCTAAGGTAATAGCAATGGGTATGTCCAGAATGACACATTGAGAAATAGGAAGAAAGGCCAGTGTGAAGAGAACAGGAGGGAAGGACTGGGATCCTAGGTGAGTATGAGGCTCCTAGGTCCTTTCCAAGTAGGACCATTAAGTGGTAGGACTTTAAGAATTGCTAGAACAGTTAGATGTTGGATCTTATGTCATTATAGAGGATCCTTTGGAAAACCAATAGGAAATTAAACTGAATCTGAGGAAATCAAGGAGTCAGTGGTCACATGAATACAGTCTATAGGCATGGATACAGGTGGTCCCTGATAGAAACTAGAAAGTAGACAGGTTTATTCAACATTGATGTGATAAAACACCTTGTTTGAAAGTGCTTGGATACAATGGTGAATTTGGAAAGAGATGCTGAGCAGAGGGAGGAGAGACCCACAGCAATATTGTAAATGCTTAGCATACACCAGAAGGGAGGTTGCCTTTCTACTTGAGGCCATTCATCTCTCAGAATGTTACTGATACTAACAGTTTTGCATGCAAGCAAGTTCATGTAGCATGCATTTAATTTGAACTAGTCTCATTTTTCCATAAAAACCTTTTAACACACACATATACTCATTGAGATGTGTATTTTATATGTTCATATGTGCTTATATGTTTATGGATCATTTTTAGCAGTATACCTCCTGGCATTATCTCAAGGACTTAAGTGATTTATTTTATGCTCTTCTCTATTTTCTAATCTGAATCAGAAATATTTTTTCCAAAGACCAAGAAACAATTAAAGATTTGAGCAGAAATTTATCTGCTGCTATTGATTTTGTTTTAGCATAGAATGATGATGCCTAACAATAGAACACTGTCTTTATAAACCTGGATGGCACTGCTTCCCTCATGTTATTGTCTATTTTAGAGAAAGCAAAAAGGCACATGATCCCAGAGAGCTTCTGCTGTGAGGAAAACAAAATAAAGACCAATATATATATTGTCCCCATTTATATTTTCTAACCAACTCCTTATTTTCTAGCTACCAGAAGACTACCAGCTTTGTGAATTAAATTAAAAACTATAAAACTTCCATCAGTTATCGGATGAGAGTTCTAGCACGACAGATAGGGTGTTTGGCCATCTGATCTGAAGTGGATGCAGAGATCCTTGGCCAGGCCCCAGGTGGAGCTCCAGGAGTCCACTTGTCAAGAAAGAGGAGAGATTATAAGTGTGTGAATTGTTGAGACTAAGATTGGAAAAAGCACAGGGACAAATTAGCCAAACCAATGGAAACATATGAACTATGAACCAAAAGCTGAGGAGCCCCCAACTGGATTAGGCCCTGTAGATATAACTGGCTTGTTAAATAAGAAACACAGAACCAATTGCAGAGTTAAAAACCACGAGGTCAGAGCAAGAGCGGAAAACCTTACCCTTCACTGCTTCTGCTGTTCTTCCTTTCCTCAAGAGACCTACTTCTGTGTGTCCTATCTATTTATAGACTTTCTGTTCTGTTTTCTCATTGGTTGTAAACCCAGCCACATGACCTCCTCCTCACTGCCTGTTTGTACAGACCTCCAGGTCTTCTATGATTGTTATTGAGATTAAAGGCGTGTGTCTGCCATGCTGGCTGTGTCCTTGAACACACAGAGATCTACCTAGCTCTGCCTTCCAAGTGCTGGGATTAAAGGCGTGCATCACTACTGCCCAGCTTCTGCTCTGGCTTGCTCTGACCTCAAGGTAACTTTATTAACATACAAATAAAATCACATTTCAATACAAATAAAATATCACTATAAGGCCCTCTGGATAAGTGAGACAATTGAATAGCTTGAACTGTTTGGGAGGCACCCGGGCAGTGGGCCTGGACCCGTCCTTAGTGCATGAGCTGGCTGTTTGGAACCTTGGGCTTACACAGGGACACTTTGCTCAGCCTGGAAGGAGGGGTCTGGACCTGCCTGGACTGAATCTACCAGGTTGAGCTGAATCCCCAGGGGAGTCTTTGCCCTGGAGGAGATGGGAATGGGGGGGGAGGTTGGGGGGAAGGCGGGGTCGGGAGTGGGGAGGATAGGGGAACCCATGACTGATATGTAAAATTAAAAAAAATAAAATCTAAAAAGAAAAAAAACCTATAAAACTGTGAATGAAAGTGAATCTTGGAAGTGATGAGAACAGTGTCTGAAGTAGAAAACAGGTCGGACAAGAACTAGGGGCACTTGCATAACCCTTATCTTCAAATTCAAGCCAAAGTGTGATGCTGAGGCTGGAGGCACATCCAGAACATTTTCAGCCAAGTGTTTGCATCTGGTATTATTAGATTGAAAAAGCAATTTGATTTCCTGTCATAAAAGACGTTGAGAGAAAATTTGAGTAGCCAAAAGGGACCCCCGGCACATTGCAAAATGAAGCTGACCAGTTTTGTGTAAGTTGAGCATATTTATTTATCTAATTTGTGGTGATTCTTGGCACTGGTACTGAGAATCTTCCAGCTTCAGTGTGGTTTTCAATGACCTCTGTAACCTCCAGTGGCATCTTAAACCTCAGAATGGTTCCATTTTCCACCTGCTGTTGAGTAATTGTTTTGTTTACCAGCATCTATCAGATGCATGTGATGCTGAATACCCATAGAAAATGTTATAAAGCCAGATCTAACAAGCCTTCCGTGTGAAGCTGATAGTGCAGGTAGACCCATGATGCCTATGAGGGTGGGGTGGGGCTCAAAATGGGTGGTGTGTGTTTTTGTTCAGCAGCAGGAAACCATGTGCTCTTCCCCAAGTGCACCAAGAAGGCTCTCTGTAATGGTTCACAAGTGCCTGCTTTTGCCAACTCACTGCAGAGTTAGCTGCTGCAGCAGTGAAGAGAAGCATTCTGCTGCTCACAAGGGTTGTGACTTAGCTCGTGATATGTAAGTTTTTATTCACAGACTACCTTATGAATGTGCTAAAACTGCCTTTGAATCGAACTCCTGAAACATCTTGTGGTGCACAGAAACTCTGTGGAGCTTAGGAATGGAACAGTTTAATAATGGTCTCCTTGGGCACACATGGATGCCTGGAGACAAGGAATGTGCATGGAGGGGCCCCCTCATCCTAAGCAGATGTGTTTCTCTTTTCATTCCCTCTCTCTCCTTCTTTGTTTATTTTTGAGTTGCCCATGGGAAAAAATGTAGCTAGCAAGCTAGATTCCCACACTAGTCCATGTTGTTCCAAATCGTTTATGGTATCCTCACCAGCAGAAGGGTTGTTTTGGACTCTGAGGGAGAGAGATAAGGCAAGCCTCCAAGCAGGCAGATGACATGTGGGGTGGCCTTCCTACATTCAAGAGTACAGTGCCAATTGTCTACCTGTTCCTATCAAGGTTGCTAAAGGAGGGAAAGTGGCCCAGGTGTAGGAGGGCTAAAAGTACAGGGAGGTAATTGTCCTGCCTTTCCCAATAATAGGACCTTAGAAAAAAGAATTACCTTATTTTTGATTATGTTTATGTGTATATTTTCAGCATATACACACATGAGTGCAGTCTCCTGAGGAGGCCAGAAGATGGTATTGGATTCCCTGGAGCTGGAGTTATGTGCAGTTGCCTGATGTGGGTGCTAGGAATTAAAGTTGTGTCCTCAACAAGATCAGTACGTGCTTGGAAGTGCTGAGCTGTCTCTCCAGCCTTTGCTGGACTCATTTTGAAACATGAGCAGATATTCACAGCAGTGACTGGAGAATCAAGTGTCTAAGTCACTTTTCTATTGCTGTGATAAAGTATCATGACCAAGGCAACTTATAAAAATATTTAATTTGTTTCATGGTTCCTGAGGGTTAGAGTATGTGGCCACCAGTACAGGGAACATGGCAGCAGGCAGGCATGGTGCTGGAGCAATAGCTGAGAGCTCACATCTTGAAGCATGGCAAGAGAAATTTAATTTGGAGTGACATGGGCTTTTGAAAGCTTGAAGTCCCTCCCCAGTGACACATCCCCTAATCCTAATCCTTTACCAGTGGTTTCATCAACTGGGACACAAGCATTCAACTATATGAGCCTCTGGGGCTCATTCTCATAAAGCTACCACATTAAGATGCTTCATTGACTCTGAACTCACCCACTCCCAGAATTCTCTGTCTCCAGTTAGGTAGGGTAATAATGTCTCACTCTCAGAGGAGATACATTCTGTTGGATAACTGATGCACCATGTTCCTCTTTCCCTTGAGAAATAGAAGAGACAGTTGTCTTTTAACCAACATATTCAAGTGTCCACCATGCAGTTTGATGGCCAGGTTCTCTAGGTTTGGCATGTATATGTGTGCTTTACAAGGGGGAAGTGGAGGAAACTGTAAGTCCAGAGCATAGATCCTTTGGGCCCTGGAACTGACATGTGCATTGGTTAAATGCTTGTACTTCACATTCTATGTTTAGTAAATGTTCAGTAATGACTGGATGAAGGACAGTCATTTTAGCAAAACCACCTTGTCTCAATGTCCCCTTTAATGATCTTGGGTTCCAAGCTGGTAGTAGTCAAGGTCAAAAGGTGAACTTGTTTCCCATTGAGGACTGTCTTTACTAGCCATCATCCTGCAGTGCCATGGAGTTCAGTTTTCTCCCACAGCATGTGAACCACACCACCATAGTGTGTCATCCTTCCTCACTATGCCCTACACACTGTGGTCCTGTGGATTCTACAGTCTTGTTGCTCATGCTTAAAGTTTGGTTTCTGCATCAGACCTGGTTACTTGGAGCAAATTATTTGATTTTTTTCTAAAGCTTCAGTGGCCTCTTTCAGAATATGGGGCAAATCAATAGCTAAATTATAGAGCCAAGACAAACCTCCAACAATAGAGGAGTGGGTAAGAAAAGTGTGGTAGATACACTGCAGAATCATTTTTAGCCTTAAGGAAGAACAAAGTCACATGGTTAGCAGGACAGTGGATACAACCAGAGCTAATCATATTAAATGAACTAAGTCAATTTCAGAAAGATAAATGCCATCTGCTTTTTCTCATTTGTAGGTCCTAGGTTTTAGTATATATATACATGTATATATATATATATATATATATATATATATATATATATATATATATATATATATAGGCTTGAAAACAGAATTAAAGCTATCTTTGGGAATGAAAGGGGCAAATGGGAAGGAAGGATAGTAAGGTAAGCAAGGGCTGGGGTATGAGTGTAGCTGTGCTCATAATACAGTATGTAGATGGAGGAAAAGTTTTTAAAAAATGGTCTAGGACAACCGCTCAGTGGTAACATTTTCTTCTGCCAAGCCTGATGTGTTGACTTTGATCCCTGGAATCCACATACTTATAGGAAGGAGAGAACCATCTCCTGCAAATTGTTCTCTAATCTCCACATGCATGCTGGGGCACATGTGCAAGTGTGTGCCTGCACACACCCGGGATAAATAAATGTAATTTTAAACAGCATGAAAAAAAAATTGACACTGGATCTGAAAGGTAAAAAACAGAAAATGGAATGACTGAAAGGACTTGGCCCACAGAGCTGAAGTTGGTGTGGCCTCTTTCCCTCTGTAGTCACGGTGCTGAGTTCCACTGAGGGCTGAGGGAGCATGTGCCTGTTAGCCTCTCTTCTCAGCTATACCTTGTCTTGGATACCACTCTTGAAATTATCAAACCATGTGCTACAAGGCATATTGCAGAAAAATATGGTGCTCAAAATCTCAGGGCTTATATATTTTATCTCATTGGCAAAGGATTCTCAAAGGGTTGGAGCTTAAATTAGAGCTCGCATTTACACCAAGTGGGGAGAAAGCCACCATATGCCTCTCCATCTTGTGTGTGGTGTGACTGGAATTGAGAGGGAACGACAACACCGGGGCTCTAGCCAACACTTGAGGCCAGCAGGCTAAATCCAGAGTGAGTGTCGTCCCAGCTCTTCCTGGTTCTATCTGCCTGTGCCTTTGACCTTGACAGCCAAGGTCTGTGTGGCTCCTCTTTGCTTCCTGCCATTAATCAGTCCAGAAGCATCATCTATACAGACAGCTGGGTTGGGTTGAATAATGTGTCTATGTTTTCTCATTTGACTCAAGCTTCAGTTAAACCTGCATCACATCCATTGGGAGGCTTGGCTATGGGCCGGGCACATCTTCAGTGGAGCACTTTCTTCCCCTGGGAATTCTATAAATTGGCTTTTCATGTTATCTTCACATTTCTAAGGGGCCTGTGATGATGATAACCCACAGCTTCTCTTAGAGTGGAGATCTTTGCCAGAGGAGGGGGAGGGATGGCATTTATTCCCACTGGCAAATGAGGCCACATTTTGACTTGGAGTTTTGAGATTTGAAGGATGGCAGATAACACGTGTGACAGGAAGTGTTGCTTATCATGGCAGATGATGCTCCCTATGCCCCACTTTATAATTGCATATACTAAAAAAGTTATATGTGCCTTGTAACACATACTTTATTGGGTAGGAATAAAGTTAACGTAAGCAGAAAGCACACAGTTGCTAAAAATGAGAGGAAAGGAACAAAAATCGTGTATAATGTGTGGCTTAATCCAAAACACAACTTCTCACACTTCTTAGGTTGACCTAGAGGTTCTAAAAATGTTTTTATTTATTGTTGGGCATGTTGACTCATACCTATAATACCAGTACTCAGGAGGCTGAGGCACAGGATTGTCATGAGTTACAGGCTAGCCTGTGATATAGAATCAGCCTGTTTTGAAACCAACAAAAAACCAACCATGCAGACAAGCAAGCAAGAGACTTTGGAAATGTTTCCACAAATAAAGTGCTTGTCTTGCAAGTGGAAGGGTTGAGATTTGGACTTCAGTCCACACATGAAACTTGCATGTGTTTGGCAGCCTTTGAGATGGACACTTGGAGCATACTGGCTGTCAGACCAGACAGCTGATGCTGAAGTTCTGGGCTCAGTGAGAGATGGAGTCTCCATTTAAAAAGTGCAGAATGATGGAAGAAGATACCAGACTTAAACCTCTGTCTTCCACATGTACAGGCACACAAGTGCATGAGCACATACACACATGAACACACCTACACACTGCACACTTGTACATCCTGCATAAACACATACATGCCCAAATGTTCTGATTTACCTAACCAGCTTGCATTTCTCACCAGATTGTTGCTATGACTTTTTGAAGTTCTTACGGAAATTCATGGCAGACATATGCCTGGAAGGCAGTCATCATGACACTTGGTCTTGAGAATTTCCCATTAGACCATATAACAGGAACCTCTTGACCTAGAGAAGGGGAAATTGGCTTTTGTAAGTTAGAACCAAAAGAGTTAGTTTCAAACTTGGAATTTGAAACATATCCTGAGAGGTCATGGGATTGCACTGAGTATATTGAGGAAGGAGCCACAGGTTCTGGCATTTAAGTCACTTCCAGATGTGTTTGTGAGTAGACTGGAGAACTGACTGGGTCTGTTCTCTACTTCTCTCTTCTCCCCTATATCAGTCACTGCTAATTCCTTGTCCCTACCCCACCTCATGCCATGCACACACCAAAATAGACTTTGGTGACTATGGGTATCCTCTAACTGAGCTTTTCCCAGTGTACAACTCAGGACCGATTCTTTGATGTTTTGTGGAGTAACTACATTATTATCTGTAGAAGGAGTTTATTTATTTATTTATTTATTTATTTATTTATTTATTTATTTATTTAGCAATGTTGAATCAAGTTGTGTGGGTAGCTAAGTGTTGAATGGATGTGGGTATGGATTAACTGATGAGTGACATTGTTAGTTTCCTCTCATCTTCTTTTAAGTTATTTCTCTTTCTTCTCCCTCCCTACTGGTCTATTCTTTACTTCATTGCTGTGTTTCCTTTCCCCTCATTGTTACCTTCTCTCTGTCATATGCCCATGCATATTCACCATTTTCCCTCTCTATTAACTGAGATCTTTAATGAGTTTTGTTACTCAACATTTTCCTTTTCTAAAGGAAGTTGTCTGGCACTTGGATCTTAGAGACAGGGTGGCAGAGACCTATAGTCCTATCTTGACTGTTTCGTGTAATAACTGGGTTACTCTTGATACTTGCTCTAAATTCTGTGGGATTCTGTAGGCCACTTTAGTCAGCTTCAGTTTGGAATGGGGATGATACCTATCCTACAGTAGTGGAATGATTGCATAAGATTGTGTATATTGCTTTAATTAGAAGGTTCTGCTGTGGTAAAGACTTACAGCAAGCATTGTTTATTATTGTAGATAAGAAACATCTTCCTTGAGCCTCTTCTCAGAAGACACGGGGCTTCATCTACTATTTCATGAGAGGCTAAATGATATATTTTTCCTAAGTTCAATTAAAAGTGTCAGCCCAGTGCACTAGAACTAATACTGGGCAACACTTCCATTCACAGGTATCTATGAGATTTTTGGAATTTGGATCTTTGTTCCACAGAGAAATATGTGATTAACATAGTTTATCATGCCTTTCCTTAAGCCATCTCTCTTTCTCTGGTGGATTCAATGATATCAGTGCTAATAAATCCTGTGGGTGAAGAACTGTGTCCACACCACACACTCATCCATATCTTGCTTTATGGAGTCTCCCAAGAGACTGGAGATTTGCTTATTGTTACTATTGAAATGGTGGCAGAGAGACATGCGTAGGGCTGGCCAACAAGATGGTTTGGTTCTTAGAATAATAAATTTTGACCCAGCCTAATCTTTATAATCTTAAAAAAATATTTAGAAGACTAGAAGAAAGTGACAGTGAATGGGAAAAGGGATGGCATTAGATCAGGATGGTAGAGAGTCATTGCCATTGACAGTTTAAGAGACCCAGAAATGCTTAACTCTGCCAGTCTTGGGTGTACCTTTCCTAATGAAAGATAGAAACAGGCTGCCTCAGAACAGAAAAACCCAGAACAAGGCAGGCTCAGTCTTTAGCAGGTTTTGGGCCAACAATGGATGTTTAGGAAATGTTAAACATTTTACTGCATTTAGCCCTCAGTTGCCTACAACCCAAGTTTACCTTGACCCCTCTTAAATATGTCCATTCCTTAAACTTCTTAGGGACTTTTGTTTTTTATCTTCAGTGGATTTGGTGATCGAAGATGTGCCTTTTCTTCAAAGCTCCATCTCCCCTGAGTCTGCAAATCTCCTTTCTACCCACTTCTCCTCTAAAATCATCTTTTTCTTGATTTTTCAAAAGTATTTACTTACTTATTATTTTTTAGTGGTGTGTGTGTGTGTGTGTATGTATGTGGGTGTGTATGTATGTGTGTATGTGTGTGTGTGCGTGTGCGTGTGGGTGTGTATGTATGTGTGTATGTGTGTGTGTGTGCGCGCGTGTGCGTGTGTGTGTGTGTGTGTGTGTGTGTGTGTGTGTATGTGTGTGTGTGTGTGTGCGCGCACGCGCGCGCGCGCGTGTGTGTGTGTGTGTGTGTGTGTGTGTGTGTGTGTGTGTGTTGAGGTCCCTCCATACTGATCCATAGTGGATAGATTTACTAATATTCCCACAGCTTGGAAGAATTGTTTTTTCTTTCTGCTCTGTGAGTCCTGAAGGTTAAACTCAGGTCTTCAGACTTGGTGGCAGAGGCTTTTACCCATGGAGCGTGGGCCTAATTATTTTTCACAGAATGTGCTAGATTTCATAAAGACATATTCATTTATGTGAATTATATCCTGTGACCATATTCATCCCTCTATTCTCTCCCCATTCTTGATAATTCCCTTCCTGTGGCAAGTGGTTCTGTTTCCTTCTTTTTTGTAATGGGTATGCATGTATAAAATCTGGATTTTGCATATGAGAGAAAAACATGATATTTGTCCATGTATCACTTATCTCACCTAACAAAATGATCTCTCAATACCCATTTTCTTGGAAGTGATCTAACTTTATTATTTATGAATGAATAAAATCCCATTGTATATATGTTCCATGATTTCTTTATCTGTTTGTCTCTTCATGTGTGTCTAGGCTGGATCTCTTTCTTGGCTTCTGTGAGTTATGAGTTATGCTGTGGTAAACATGAGTCTGTGAGTATCTCTGTGGTGTTCTGAGTCAGTCTGCTTCACACACATCCAGGACTACCTAGTAGTTCACCTGTTAGTTCTCATTTTTGATTTTGAGGCCTCTCCATACTGATTTCCATAGTGAGTGGATTCATTCATATTTCCACAGCACTGTATGAGCTTCTTTTTCCTCTACTATCTTCCATAGCACTTACTGTTTTTGTTTTTAGTGTTTAAATGTCGTGTGTGTGTGTGTGTGTGTGTGTGTGTGTTCACATGTGGAGGAAAACTTGTGTGAGTTAGTCTTGTGCCCTTGCCACATGAGTCTCAGGAATCAACCTCAGGTCTGGAGACTTGGTGGCAATGACATCTCCTCATTGAGCCATCTCAGCAGCATTCTTGACAGTAGCTGTTCTTATCAGGATGAGATGGATTCTTGTAGACAAACAGTCTTATTAAACAAGAAACACAGCGCCAAATGCAGAGTTAATAGCCCAAAAGGTTAGAGCAATAGCTGAGAGCTAAAAACCTTACCTTCACTGCTGCTGCTGTCCTTCCTCTCCACAAGAGACCTACTCCCTGTGTGTCTGTCCTTTTTATTGACTCTCTGTTCTGTCTTATCATTGGTTGTAAACCCAACCACATGACCTCCTCATAACTGCCTGTCTGTACAGACCTCTAGATCTTCTATGGTTGGTATTGAGATTAAAGGCGTGTGTCACCATGCTGGCTGTATTCTTGAACACACAGAGATCCTGCATAGTTCTGCCTCCCAAGTGCTGGGATTAAAGGCATGTGCCACCACTGCTCAGCTTCTGCTATGGCTTGCTCTAACCCCAAGGAAACTTTATTAAAATACAAATAAAATCACATTTCAGTACAAATAAAATATCACCATAGATTCTCAGTGATTTTTGAAATTGCATTTACTTGATGGTTAGTAAGGATGACTTTCTCCCACATTTAATGATCCTTTGTACTTCATTTTTGAGAATTATTAGGGGTCTCTTTGCCTATCTTCCTGGCAAAGGAAGTTGCTTTCCAAGGTTCTGAACTCTTTTGCTTTCTCAAGGGTGATATAAATGCCATCATAAATAAGGCTAAGCTGTTGAAGACCAGAGACTCAGCTGTATACCAGTGGCCTAGTGGACAACTCCACCTCAAATATTATGTATCCTATGTGAAGTTTAACATCTGTTATGATTGAAAACCATTGCTTGCCCCCATCCTCTCAGATGGTAGTTGTGAGGTATCCAATGTAGAACACCTGTCAGGTGCCATGTTTTAACCTTACCATGTCATGCCTCAGGTTGCTGCTGAGGAGTCACAGAAACCAATATGTTCCTCATTCTTCATGACCAAGTCACCTCTCACTTAGGCTTTGGTGGCCATCTTCTGCTGGGTAGTTTTCCTCTCTTTCACCTCAAATCTATCTTCCATAAAAATAAACACCTGGTTAGATTTTTGCCTATTTATTATAATGAAGGTATGACCAAGCCTGGTAACACAATTTACTCCCTCTTTGAGTTGTGGAAACCCTTAATCTCCCCCTTACAAGACCAATGACCTGGAGTCCATTGCACACCACAGCCCACTACTCATTTTTGACTTTCTAATGCTGTCCCCTCCTCTATCCCACTCCCTTCTACTCTCTCTGTTTGGTACTCATTACCTTCTGCCTCTCAGTTCAGATATGAATACCCCGTGTATGTCATTAGCTCTGGGCTCCCTTTCTGGGTTTGGGTCCCTTCTTTGGGCATATATTATGCATGTGCTTGTGTATAGTTCTATGCCTGGCAAGTGCAGTTTGGTGCATCCTTGCAGAAACCATCTGTTTCTATCCCTAGTGTGTTTGTGCCTCACCCTGAGGATGATTATGGTTGCTCATATTTCTATGTCCACTGTTTAATATGGCATGTATTCTACTTCTGGTCTAGTTTCATTCTATTGCTAAGACAAACACCATGAACAAAAGTAACATAGAGAAAGAAAAGGTTTACCTAAGTTTATAGGTCACAACTCATCATTGAGAGAAGCCAGAGCAGGAACTATTCTGTGAACTTGAAACTAGGTCTATGCGATAGTCTACATAACATTGCCTCTTACTAGTGAATTCACTCGACACCAAGAAGTTCAGTAGAAACCATGGAGGATGTTGCCTTCTAGTACTTACATGCTTACTGCTTATTCTTAACTAGCTTTGTTACACAGCCAGAACAGGGGTGGTACCATCCACAGTGGACTATGCCTTTTTCCATCAAGTACTCAAGATAATCTTCCACAGAAATCATCTCTATGCTATTTCTTGGTTGAAGCTTTTCCTCTCAGATGACTAGGCTGTTTCAAGTTGAGTACTTAAGCTAACTAGGACAGTGGGTATGTAAAAGCCAACAGATATGGTGCTTAATATTTTAAAGACTACTTAAAGAGCATAAGGATGATTCTAAATATTTTCTAATTTATAAGAATAATCTGAAAAATTAATCCAACCAGTAATCACTAACAATTCTGATTACTAAAAAGTTTTTTTTTAAGAAAGCCCATATGAATGTATCCCAGTTTCTTCTTGCCACTAAATCTTTCAAATGTACAGCCAGAGAGAAACAATTTTGAAATACACTAAAGTGAAGAGCCCCGGAGTGATGGATTGCCTGGCAGAGGTATTAATCCTAGAACTTGTTTTCCTTTAGGAAACATCCTCACCGTAGAGCTCTGTCTCCATGATGGATTTTACTTAGTTTGGCAGTGCTTAGAGTTGGCATCTTGCATTGTAGACCAGTCCCTGTGCAGCAACCCTCTCTTCATTTTGACTTGTTTACTTGTCTTCTTCCTCTTTCAACGTAAGTTTCCTGAAAGTCAACAGGGCACATGTGTTTTTGTGGACTTGGAATGCCTTTCTGCCCTAAGGAGAATAATGCTGATGTGCTAGTGTCTGTGTGTGTGTGTGTGTGTGTGTGTGTGTGTGTGTGTGTGTGTGTTTTCTTGAATGTGGAGGTACTCAAACACAACTGTTTGCATGCATGTGAAGGCTTGACAACAATCTCAGGTGCTGTTCTTTGGGCACTGTCCACTTTATTTCACATGGGCTTGAAAGTTGCCAAATCCTCTGTGTCTGCCACCCAACGAACCCCAAGGATTCACCTGTTTCTGCCTCCTCAAAATTACACATGCACTACCATGCCTACCTTCTTGTGTGGGTGATGGGTTTGAACTCAGGTCCGTTTATTCATGTATTGAGCACTGACTGAACCATCTCCACAGTCTCAAAGTATGCTTCCTTTTTAAGTGGTAGAAGTCTGCTTAAGCACTTTCACATATGCTGTTGATATCGCTCTGTGTAAATAAAGTTCTGATTGGCCAGTGGCCAGGCAGGAAGTATAGGCGGGACAAGAAAGAAGAGAATTCTGGGAAGTAGAAGGCTGGAGAGAGACACTGCCAGCTGCCGCCATGTAAAGCAACATGTAAAGACACTGGTAAGCCACAAGCCATGTGGCAAAGTATAGACTATCAGAAATGGGTTAATTTAATATAGAAAAAGCAGATAACAAGAAGCCTGCCACAGCCATACAGTTTCTAAACAATGTAAGTTTCTGTGTGCTTTCTTGGTTGGGTCTGAGCGACTGTGGAACTGGCGGGTAAGAGAGATTTGTCCTGACTGTGGGCCAGGCAGGAAAACTCTAGCTACACACATAGATGGAAGTTCTGATGTAGGAAACAGGAACCTGGTAGATCTGAAGATGGAGAACATTACTTTGGGAAGTCTAGCCAAGCTTAGAATTAAAGTGGATGAGTGAAATTGGAAACAGCTGTGTATTGGGACTCAAATCATAAAAACCTTTAAATGATTATGAATTGCATAAAAATTATTCCTGAGAGCTACCTACTGCCATTTGTAGAAGTAGTAGGTCCAGTGCTGTCTGTGAGTCCTCAGATGGTGCATCAAAAAAGCCTGTTAGGTAGAGTTCATTGACCCCTCTTCTTTTTGGTTAAGAAACAGAAGCTCAGAAGAGTCAATGAGAGGCTGGGAAAATTGCTCAATGGGTAGGAATACTTGCTTTCTTGTATGAGGACCCAAATTCAAATCCTAGCTGCCATATAAAAATGACAAGCATGGTTTGACTGTGTGTATATATAACTCCAGCATTATGGATGAGATCAGGTCAAGTGGAGTGAAGTGGAGTGGCAGAAACAGGCAGATCACAAGGTCTCACTGGCCATCCAGCCTTGCTAAAGAGGTTAGCCTATGGTTCAGGGAGAGATCCTGTCTCAAAACAATGAGGTGGAGAATGAGAGAGAGAGACATGACCTTCTGTGTCTTCAGCATGTTTGAACATAAGAACTTGCACCCACACATTTATGTGCACCACAAACATATATCAGACAAATAATGTAGCAAAACATAAAATAATAGATTGACTAACTCAAAGGTACATCTGTATGAATTGATTGAACATCTTCCAAGTTTGCAGATGTGTTTTCTTGAGCAAGTGATGTAGAGAAGTCTCAGCTCCAGCATATATAAAATCATAAAGGTAATACTAATCTTCCTTGTTTCTGCAGCTGACTCAAGTAGTTACTATGAAACATTTAACGTGGTGTATGGGATGGGGGCTGCCATACATCCAGACTATTATTAACAATAACTTCCTAACTTCATGTCCTAAAAGGATTCAATTTGATTCAAGGCCATGACATTAAAAATGGACTCCACCCTCTGGTCTGAGTCATTTCCTAACTAGATCCTTGATTGGAAACAGGGAAATAACATACAATTGCAACAACCTCTACATCATTATTTTCATTTTTTCCTGGTGTCATCAACTTGTTATTTGTGCTATTTCTTAGAATAATGGAATTTATTCAGGCAATTTATTCTTAATACAAGTGTTACAAATGGCACTGTGCAATAGTTATATATCATGCTAATAATGTCTGGTTCATCCTTATCCCCAACCTCCTTTATCTTTACAAATAGAAACAATGACTTCCTGCTTTCCCCCTGTTTTATTGAATTTCTGTGTCCAAGTCCTCTCTGTTTTCTGCCTCCTCTGCATACCTCACATTGAAATGGTGTCCAACAGCCTCCAACATAAATTTAAGAGAATCTACCACATGCTTTCTTTGACACTGGGTGTATCAGAGTGGAGGAAAAGTGAAGAGAACAATATACTCACTCTTTCTGGCTATAGCTTAAATCCATTTGTTGGCGATATGTATCTAGGTTATGATTTTTAGAGAAACACAAAGCTTTCTACTGGAAAATTAAATGAAATGAATGCCTTTTAAGGGCATAAGCTCTATACACAGTTTCATTTTCTGTCTTTGAGTGATCTTCATTTAGACTTTTATCCCCAAAGCAGCTCTTGGTGGCTCTTCAAGCTACTACTCCTAGCCCCTGCTTCCCTTCTGAACTTGGGGCAGGTTTGTTTGCCCCACCTCTCTGTTTCCCCATCCACCAATAAGAATACCTTTAGGACAACTTCTGACTTACCTATCTATGCTGTTCCTTCCACATCTGTGGATCCATGTACTTATGTTGGGTTCCCATAGCCAACCCTGAAATCCTCTTTACCCCCTACCCAGTTCCAATTAGTTAATATGCTCACTATGGTCTATTCTGTGCAAAGACAAGAGCAGATACTGTTAGTATGGGAAACCAGAATCAAACTGTTTCAGTCAGGATGATTTTTGGGAATGAAAGGGTTAAGGAGAGGGCAAAGGAATGAAGATGTGCAGAAAGAAGTTGAAAGCTAATTTTGGCAGATTAAAAGATGGAAAGCATTAACAGACTTGGGAAGATAAACTGAAAGAAGGCATTGTAGGCTGGACTGGGCTGTACATGTGTCTGGAACATTACATGCTGTCTATTCCTTTATCAAAGAAACCCACAGAGGGAGATTATTTTTAAGAGATAGAAATAGAGAAAGATGTATTTGTGATGAGCTATGTTTGGGAACTCTAAGACCTTGGACATATCACTGTGTGACCTTGAGCATGTTAGTTCACATATAAGGGTTAATTCATTTTCTGAAAAGGAGAGATTTGGGTCAGATCATTTCCAACATTCTATGTTTTCATAGTGTGTTATGGGGAGGGACGCAAGTGAAATGTGTAACAGTTCAAAGTTGGTGGATCCTGCTTGCTGCTGGCTAGAATTATATTCAGAATGACAGTATATGCTTGCTGAAATATAGAATAATAATGATTCTAGTATTAATATAGTCTGGATTAAGCATAATACTCATATAAACATAAGTATATTGAGAGAAAATGATGTTGATAAAATACGCCATCAAGATGAACTTCAGAAAAGGGAAACTCCACCTTATCTAAATAGTTTTCCCCTTCTCTCTATTGTCATCTTCATTTTATATTATCATTAGGTTTTCTACCTGGCAGATGGATTTCAAACTGTTTCTGATTGGGGACTTTTTCCATTGCTATAACACACACTTTTCTTTCATTTACAAAAAGCAAATAGATCACGTGTTTTCCCCTCTTCTGCAGTAAAGAAATAAACAGCCAAAAATGTTTCTCTGCTCAATTCCATTTTCTTATTGAAAAGGTATTTAATAGAAATGAAAAATATTCATTTATTTTTTTGAACAGTCTTATCACCCATCTCTTTCTTGGGGTAAATACTCCTTAAAACAAGCTAAATGCACATCCTTAATAATTTAAAGGCAGAGCCAGCCATGTGTAAAATAGGTGTGTGTTCACATAATTGACTACAGTATTTTGCTACATGGCTAAACGCATGGTTTCCCCTAATAGAAGGCCATTGTGGCCGACATCACATTTTCTAGTTCATAAAAGTCAAATGAGCTGTGACCATCATCTCCAAACTTAATGGAAAGTTCATTTGGTGACTTCTGAGTTTTCAATGGTGTCTTTCTGGGATGAATCAATAGATCTGAAACACATTAGTGGATCATATCTCCAAAAGGTCTAAACCTGAGTGGCAACAATGGGGGATCTAATGCAGATTGATTGCTCTTCTAGCACATTGTACCAAAAGGTCTCCAATCTCCTTAATAGTATAATGAATTTGAATTAACCAAATAATACTCACCTAATGGAGATCACTTGAGTTGTCTATCTGGTCACTTTTGTATTTCAAACTTTTGGTGGAAGGATGGAAGGTGAGTTTAATCTATGGAAAGTAAAAAATAAAAAAAAAAGAAGTGATATCATACATATCTCAATAGAGACTCTTGCGGGTGGGGGGTCTCACAGTGTTGAGAGCATGCTTATGCAACTAATTTTATATAACACTGCCAACAGTCTTAGCCAGAGCTACCTATAATGAGGTTACCAATGACAGAGGAAAAACATGTAAGTCATGTCCTGACCTGTGTAAACACTCTGGTGCCTAGCCATAAATTGTAGTTGGAATGCTCAGGGACAGCTAGCCATTACCTTGGACAGAAGCATAGCCTAGTGGAGAAAACCGGAGGTGGTACCATTTGAGAGATGCAAGTGAAGATGTCCATAGGGCCCTGGCAGTGACTTAAGTGAAGACACACTGGATGGGGTGCCACATAATTTCTGTTAGCCCAAGAAACACCTTGATTCCAAAAGGCAGTAAGAGACCATGGAGCTACAAGATTTTTCTAGAAAGATTAAAACAGCATATTAATGTTGGAGCTGTTGTTTCAAGAGGAACCAGAATACTTTCTAGGGCAAGAGTGGGTAACCCATTGTGCACACTGTCTCAGCCCTGTACAATATGTGCCTCCAAAGAAGGCAGTTGTCAGGATCTGAAAAACAGCAGTTACCTGATATGTATGCACCTATGCCTGTGTAGTGGCAGTCAAATGATATGGGCAATTCCACCTGCTCCTCAGAGCTAGTGAGTCATCAGTTTTGCTGTAACAGGACATATGGCTTCTGAAGTCACTGCACTGTGTAAAATCACACAGTAAAACCCACAGTGCTTGCAGGGAAAATGCGATTAGAAACACCATGCTCAAAAACGTCCATTAGTGACACATTCAGAAGGAGTAGGGATGCTCCGAAAACCAGAACAGTAGGACACATAGTAAATGATTAAGAAACACACAACTATTACAAGGACAATGGTTCACCCTGGAGGAAGATGACCAGAGTTTTGCCAGAGGAAGCAGAGAACAACAAATAGTGGCTGCTGAGTTACCTACCGTATGACAGTAGGGAAGGAGTAAGGGTTCCCTGAAGCCAGATGGAAGTTCTAACTGTGCATCTGGATATGTGATTCCTATGGCATGTACTGGGAACTGAACTAGGGCTGAGGTATAAACTGTGTGTGTGTGTGCGTGTGCGTGTGCGTGTGCATGTGCGTGTGCGTGTGCATGTGCGTGTGTGTGTGTGTGTGTTTGGATTGGATGGAATTTCCTGCACTACAACCTAATGATATATTTGGCAGGTGAAATCAAGCATGAACAGATGTGAGGCCCCATCTTACATATATGTTGTTCTCTAGGAGGTCAGCTTGTGGGAACATATTTGCCTTTTTAAAAAACATGCTGTAGGAGCTGGGGAGATAGTGTAGTCAGTATGAGGATCTGAGTTCAATACTCAGAACCGATGTAGAAAAGTCAGGTATAAGATGGGCAAAGCCACATACCACTGGGCTGGACATCCTGAGTTTGATTCCAAAGACACATGTAGTGAAGGAAAGAATTCACTCCTGCAAGTTGTTTATTGACAATCACACATGAACCATGGCATGGGTACCCCAACACAGAGATATAGGAATAAATAAATAAATGTTATTTTAAAAGATTTTAAAGTTGAATAGCATTGGACAGATTACAGATGACTGGGGCTTGTTGGCCAGTCAGCTTAGTCTACTGGGCAAGTTCTAGGCTAGTGAGAGACCATGTCTCAGAAAAAACATAAAGGTCAACAGTGCCCGAGGAACAAGAGGCACCCAAGGTTGACCTATGATGTATATATACATATGCATGCCCACATTCATATATGAACCAACAGATAGACAGACAGGCAAACAGACAGACAGACAGAAACACACACAGAAATAGTGGGGGTGATAGAACTAACTATGGGTGAGAGCACACATAACAGAGAAAGCCCTTTGACTCAGTGAGATCAGCCCCTACCTGCAAGTGTGTCAGCCTTGCATGTGACTAGGCTTTGTCATGCTTTACATGTAAGTCACCCATTTATCTTGTGTTCATCTAAATTAAAATACCCCAAACATGTTCTGAGGTGGGGGAATGGTAGCTATATTGGGTGTTGAGGAAGTTTGCATATGTCCCCTTAGAGAAGGCTCACTTTCATCTTGGACCTCTGCTTTAGACATCTCTTTAGAACCTAGCTTCTACACAGTTCTGTTCCTGATGCTTTCTATCTGTTACTTCCATACCCTGAAACAATTTGATTCCAGTGATCAGGAATGGACTAGAAATAGTCATTGCTTCTGAGATTGGGTCAGGAGAAGAGTGTTTTTCATATTGACCTTAAAGGAACTGTGAGATTGCTCATTCTGTCTTCTTCACTGTGTGGGAAAGAATGCTAAGCCTTGGAGAGGAGAGTATTGGGAATGCATCTCCTGGGAGAATATTTGTCTAAGATGTACAAAATCCTGGTTTCAATCACTAGCAGGACAAAGGAGGGGGGAAGAGGAGGAGGAGGAAGGACAAAGGCAGGTATTATGTTAATTCATCTTTTTTCTGTATTTTCTCTTTTTTGCTATTTTTTTTAATATATTTAAAAAATAACCTTGTATTATGGGCACATAGAAAAACTCTGTGCATTTGATGTCCACATCTCCATGTCTAGACATCAGAATACCTCTGTAACCATCTCTGTGTTCAAGGTTGTGCATCTGTGTTTATTCAGCATCTTAGGCAGCTTCTCCATGTTCCCTTCACTTGATTGCATTTTCTCCTCTAAACAGGTTTTCTTCTTGATAAGAACACTTAACCTAAGTTCCACCATGTTCAAAAATTCTAAAGTACATAACCCAATATCTTTAACCAAAGGCCTGTGTTGTTCAGGAACCTCCTATAAAGTGAATCTTTGTATCCTTTGAAGACAATTCCCCATTTTCTGCTTCCTTCCTATAGTGGCCTTATTCAACTCTCATCCTGTAGTTTTATTTTACTATTATTATTATTGTTGTTGTTATTGTAGTTGTTGTTACTGTTTTTGTTTTGAGACAGGGTTTCTTTGTGTAGCCTTCACTGTTCTGGAACTCACTCTGTACACCAGGCTGGTCTCAACCACCTGCTTCTGCCTCCTGAATGCTGAGAATAAAGGCAGGCAACACCACCACCATATCCCAGGTTGGCTTAGAACTCAGTATCTAGCCCAGATGGCCTTGAACTCTCTGTAGTCCCTATGCCTCAGCCTCCCAAGTGCTAGGATAATGAGTGTACGTCACCAAGTTCAGCTATAACTACCTCACAGGAATGGCTTCATGTAGTATTTGCCCTTCCTATCTGTCCATATGGATACTAATACAAAGACATATTCCTTTTTTAAAGCTAAGTCATTTCCTGAGTTGTGACAGAACCACACATTTAAATATATTGCAGAAAATATCAAAGAACTGTATTTGGGGGAGTACAAATTGGTCTGAAGTATTCTAGAAGGTTCTAGAAGCTTCAAAACCTATTAGGCACTTAGAATAAGTACATCAAATAAAAGACACACAATCCATCCAACTAATCAAAGCAGATAAACCCACTGTTTATCTTGTGCACTATTATTTTATGGAGCTATTTGTAGCTAACCATAGAGCACCATGATGGTAGTGACAGGGTTGAGGAACATATGAAATTTGAAACTAATTCCCAGGCACAGTTACAATGTCCCTAAAATGAACCATTCAGAGACAAAGATTACCAAGTTGAGATAGTTTCAAATGTGTGCAATCTGAAGGGGTTGATTTCTTTATGATGCTAGTAATTGAGTTGGATGGCCTCATTGACAACCAATGCTGTTGTAAGGGCGGTGTGTGTGTGTGTGTGTGTGTGTGTGTGTGTGTGTGTGTGTGTGTGTGTTTTCCTCGCTCACACTTCTCTAGTAAACCTTAGATTTCCACAGAGGGCATTCAGAAAGAGAGACATGAAAGAAAAAAAAAACCCACACACAAATGCGAGATAACGCATGATTAAGTTTTGACCCCGTAGATTGTTAACCTTCAAAGCTAACTCTGCAGTAGCACAATATTATTAGCAATAAAAGGAATTTGCTTTGCCCTTTTTTTAAATTACCATAAACCGATTGACTGAGACAGAATGATGTTAATATTTAAGAAGTAGGACACTAGATTCTATTATCTCAGAAGCTCTGTCACCAGGCCCTCTCTGTAGTCCTGTTATCTAATTATTGGGCTTAAATTGCATTAGTGTGCTGGCAATTTGTCTACCCCTGGAAAAGTAATTGACATTTGGGTTACTGCTTCATATGTGGGCGACTTGCTAGCCAGTTCCGAAGAGTCCTCTCCTGTCAGGGCAGATTAGTTTAATGGTGCCTGGAAGAAAGGGAAACTCTCTGTTTTAAGGTATGCCACCTCTGTTCCTGGGCACAATTTGGTATTAAAATTTCAGTTCGGTATCAAAGCTGATAAGTCACCTGAGATGAAATTGAACAAGGTTGTCGTGACAAAGTAATTAATGGCATTTTATGACTTTCAGATGACTTTAAGGGACACATACTTAGTCTTTGCCTGCGTCTTCTGCCATGTTGATAAATATGTATTACACATTTACAGACCATCTTTAACTGTTGTCAGATGTTTTTGCAGGGCTTCAGATTTATCATCTCTCTGAATTCAATAAAGCCAGGTAGATTCCATACAAAGCAGTGATCTGGCATCGCCAGCAAGAGCTGCGAGTTCATGTAGTATGTCAGCCACACTGTTTCTCCCTACACAAGGTGCTTCTCTCTGCCTTAAAAAATGTATACCTTCCTGTGTAAAAGTTAAAAGCAGAATCCTTAATTTTTCCCTTTTCTAGACACTGATTTGACAGACCATGTTGGCCTCAGGAGGATAGCTGTGGCTTTGGGCAGACACTCCACATTTCTCCTTGAAGAGAGCAGAGATGTGTCCTGTGACCCTGTAGCAAACACACCTATAGGAAATACACGGTTTGGCCTATATACCCATGACAACAGGGTGCATGTGTATCACGGGGTAACAGACTTTTCCTTCAGACATGAAAGGAGTAAATGAGGGCTAACTAGGGAGTAAATATGAATGACCAGGCCCTGTGTTCCTTTATTTGGAAATTAAAGACAAGCCTTCAAAGACTTTGGGCATTGTTAGAACATTGACATTTTACTCCTACAGACACAAGGTCAAATCTAACTTAGGGAGGAAGCACCTCCTGACTTTGGCTTATCTGTTTCTTCATTCCTCACCTGAGTCCTCTTTAGGCTGCTGGCTTCCTTTCCGTTCAGCAGGAGCCAGCCAAGCCTCTCTGCTTCCAGGACACCATGCATACTCTTCTCTGTCAGGCTCACTCTTTTCTACTCTCTTTCCTAAGCTAGGTCCCTTGGAGTCTACTGAAATGTCACCTCTTGCAAGGCCAATCTCATGTTAGCTCCTGCTCAGCCTTTCTTATTCCCAGCCAAAGCTGGATGCCTCCTGTCTCATTTATGACTCCAGGAACAGATGAATGGACCATTCCCACTCTCTTGCTTCTGACTGCCTCTACTGAACATAAACCACCAGAGGGCAGGTGTAGCATCTGCTTGCCTTGCCCCCTGCAGGAGCTGGTATTAAAAGATGCTCCTTATGTTTTCTGGACATAGCAAGTAGTCTCCAATTTTAGAAATGTCCTTTGTGATGTTTAGAATTGGCATATATTAGTTGTACAGAGTAATGGGTTTTATCAGAACACTCCCACACGTGCTTTGATCATAGGCACTCTCTATGTGATGTTGCTGCACCCTCTTGCCCCTCTTCCATTCTGGCTCTTCCTTCTTTCAGTCATATGACATTTTTGTTTTGTTTTGTTCCCATAGGTTCTATGTATGTAAGAAGACATGTGATACATTTACTTCTATTTCTAAAATGATTTGAATTATTACTTGTGTTTGTTTGTGCGTGTGTGTGTGTGTGTGTGTGTGTGTGTGTGTGTGTGTGCATGCACACGTGCATGTGGGTATGTGAGTTCCTGAGGAGGCCAGAAGAGGTGTCAGATCCTCTGAAGCTAGAGTTAGGAGTGCCTTGTCTTGGGTGGTGATCATCAACTCAGGTCATCTAGAAGAACAAGAAGCACTACTAGGGCTAGGGAGATAGCTCATCAGTTTACGAGCACTGGTTCCTTTTCAGAGGAATGGGGTTTGATTTCCAGCACCCACATATGAATTCACAACCACCTATAACTCCAGTTCCAGGGGACTGATACTCTCTATAGCCCCTATAAGCACTAGGCAAGCAAGTGGTGCACATACATACATGTAGGCAAAACACCCTTACATATAAAATAATATTTTTTGAGAGAAGCTCTCCTAAGTGCTGAGCCAGCTCTCTAGCCCCTGCTGATAATTGTCTTTCTGAGTCTGGTTTATTTCATTTAACATGGTCATTTCCAGTTTCATCCATCCTGTAAAGGGCATAATTTCATTCTCATTTATGGCTGAATAAAACTCAATCATGCTGGTATATCACATGTTCTTTGTCCATCCATCAGTGGTTCCCTAGCTGATGCCACAATTCAGATATTGGTATTAGTGCTATAATGTGTATAGGTGTTTCTGCTAACTGGAGGTGCTTTGAGCATACACCCAGGAGCGGTATAAATGGACGCTATAGAAGGTCTCTTGAGTAATGATTTGCGTTACAGCTACACTCATTTGCATCCCTGCCAGCAGTGCAGGCTCTAGGAAGTTGCCAAAACAATACTGCTGTCAACACCATTCCCCAGTGGAAATGTCTACTGTAGAAATGGTACCCATCCACCCACACAGCTTCCCTCCCCTATGCAGCCGACACTTGCTTTGTCTAATTCCTTGCTGTCTTATCCTTTTATTTGGACATTTTGTATACCCTTCTTTGACAATATCTTCAAAGACAACATTGATATTTTAAGCACAGGAGTTAATTTTTTTGTGTGTATCTAAACCCAGGGTAAACACATCAAAATTCACTTTATTCTTAAAATAGGGTATTGAAATGTCATCAGAGAGATGTTTGTTTTCTAAATGAGTAAAGAAAAGGCCAAGAATTTGAGAGGTAATGAGTGGGGACAAAGGCGAGGTTTGGGGGGATACAAGGAAGAGTAGAAAAGATGTAAAGACAGTGTTCTTGTATATGATTCTCAAAATATTAACTTAAAAAAACGAAGAGGCCTAGCAAGATCCTCTGTTGCTAAAATGCTTTCTGTGTGAGCCTGAAGACCCGAGCTTGATCCCCAAACCCCACATAAAAAGCCAGGCATGGTGAGGAATGTTTTAAATCATGATGCTGGGAAAATGGAGACAAAAAGTTCTCTGAGGCTCACTAACCAGCCTGTCTCACTTCGTCAGTGAGCTCTAGGTTTGGTGAGAGACTGTGTCTCAGAACAAGTTGGAATAACTCCCAAGACTTACCTCTGGGCTTCACCAATGTACATACACATGTGCACATATACCTGCATGGGCGCACGCGCACACACGCACACACACACACACACACACACACACACACACACACACACAGATAATAAAAGTGAAACAAAGGATAGCCTTCACTGAAGTTCTGTCGGAACTTCTGAGAAGTTCCATGGGTTGTGTTGTGTTGCAGTATGACTCTGCTCTGCCCCACAGGTTTCTGGGATAGCTGCCCCTGACAGGGAAGGGGCTTAGCATCACTGCAGGTAGATGGTTCTGTGTCCTCTCATTTTCTCCTCTGCGCTCTGATGCTTTTAGTTTCCAAGGCTCTAGGTGTTCAGTGAAGCGTTTTTGCATAAGACACACTTTATCTTTTATCTTTAAACAAGGCCATTAATACAATCTATAGGAAGCCATGAAGGAGGCCAATAAAATTACCGAGCAGCCGAAAGGTTGCTGCGCTCATTTATCTCGGCAGAATTCAGAAGGTAAATGACAAGATTAGGGAGAGGGGATGCATGTGACAGGGCTGTTACCTGGAATGATGAAATCCAAGAATTTTTTTCTCTCTTCTTCAGGGTGAGGTGATCAAGAGGGGTATGGGGATGGGGAAGTAGAGGAGAGTCAAGGAGAATTCAGTTCCTAAAATTGTTTCCTGAGGCCAAAGCATCTAAGAAATAGACTGTCACCTGCTGTTTTAATTATTTGCCTTACTAAATATGGTGACCTTCTCATTCCATACTAATTATCGAACAGTGATGAGCCATGTTTCAGACAGTGAGCCCAAATGATCACTTTATTGCCCAGGTTTCTTCCTTAACATGGGAGGATATGAATGGTAGTCATACATATTTTATAATTTGAAAAAAATATTTTAGTACTACATGATTTTATCATTAGGATTCTGTGCGATGTATTTCCAGACACTTAAAGATGAATGTTCAGATGAATAAACAGCTACTTAGATAGAAATATATTTTTACATTAAAGAGTAGTCAGATATGTCATTTTAAAAATGCAAATTATATTTAATATAAAATATGTAAGTTAATAGATTGGTGAACTTCAAATTGTTGTTGCCTTATTGTTCAAAGAAATAGTTTTTCTAAGTAAATGCAATTTTCATACAGAATTGGATGGGGATATTTTTTTTTCTTTTTAAATTTCTCCATTTGAGATTGACCTTTTATTTTGGTTACGGGAGGGGTGATTGGATCACAGTTGGTAGCCCAGGCTGGCCTCTAACTCACAGTCCTCTTGTCTCTGTTTTCTGAATGCTGGGATTGTAGCTGCTGGCCACCATACTGTGCTGGTTAATTATAGTCAGTTGACACAAACCTAGACATATCTGGACAGAGGAAATGTTACTGAGAAGAAGCCCCTATCAGATTGGCTGGTTGGCAAGTCTGTGGTGCCTTTTCTTGATTAATGATTGATGTGGTAGGGCCCAGCTCACTGTGGGTGGTGCCACCCCTTGGCAGGTGGTCCTGAATTGTATAAAAAGTAGGCTAAACAAGCTTTGAGTAGCATGCCAGTGAGAGGCAGTGGTCCTCTATGGCCTCTGCTTCAGTTCCTGCCTTGAGCTCCTGTCTGGACTTCCCATCATAATGAACTATAAGTTGTAAGCTGAAATAAACACTTCCCTTCCCAAACTGTTTTGCTCATGATCTTTTTCACAGCAGCAGGGGCAAACTGGGATACATACGCTCCTGTATGAACTTGTTTTACAACACCTGGCTATCATAGCATCATTATCATCTTTCTTATTTTCTTTCATATTTCTATTCAGTCATCTTTTAAATTAGTAGGTTTTTCTATGACATTATGAAGGTTAAAACATGAAAGCACTTAGAGCCTATGTTTGTGTTTATTACCATATATATGTGTCTGTCTATTATCTATCTCTGTATCTGTCTATAAATCTATCATCTATATCTATATTTTATATTTATTTTATTATATATGATCTATCCCTATCTCCTATTATCTATCTACTTACCTATCTACCATCTATCTATCATCTATCCATCTATCTACCTATTATCTATCTATCTATCTATCTATCTATCTATCTACCATCTATCCATCTACCTACCATATATCTATCAATTTATCATCTATCTATCATATATTTATATATCATCTATTTATTTATCTATCATGTGTCTATATCCAAAGACAATCATTTTGTACTTTTTCCTCATAGAATTGACGTGGTATAAAATAAGACAAAACAGTTATAATATAGGATATACTATATTGTGTTTTATATAGGACTTGTTATAGTTTGAGTGTGGAATGTCCCTCATAGGCTCCTGTGTTTGAATCCTTTGTCCCCAGTTGGTGGTGCTGTGTTTCAGGCTATACAATCTTAAAGAGGTGAGGCCTGACTGGAGGAGGCCATCATTACAAACAGGCCCTGGGTTATGCATGTCCTGCTTCACACCTGGGCTCTTTGTTTGCTTACCTTTAAAGTAACCTGACTGGTCACCTCACATCCCTGCTGCCACAGCTCTGAGTCACTTTGGCTGCCAAGCATTGCCGACCATAATAGACCAGATACCTTGGACCAGGAGTCAAAATACACTCTTCCACTTTTAAGTTGCTTATTAATGTGTGTTTTTTCACTTTGACAAGAAGACAAACCCCCAAAGTCACATGAGGAACACCATCCCATTTTGCAAGATTATTTTTTAAAAATTGTAATTATTAAAAATAATGTCTATTTCTGGGTGGTGTCTCATTAGATTTTAAAAACATATTCTCTTTTGTGTGTGTATGTGTGTGTGTGTGTGTGTGTGTGTGTGTGTGTGTGTGTGTTGTATTGTGTGTGAATGTGCATGCACTTGGATGTAGGCACTGGTCCAAGTGTGTCATAGCATGTTGTGAGTTCAGAAGACCACCAGACCGTCACCTTTGATTGTCAAGTCTCACTTTTCCATACAATGTGTGTGATAGGGTCCCTCTGCAGGTGTATATACCAGGCTAGCTGCCACTGAGCTTCTCTGGTTTTCCTGCCTTTGTGCCATTTGTCCCAGTGTGGGTTCCTGGGATTCCGACACATTCCCAACTGCTCTGTCAGGGGTACTAAGCACTTCAACTGAGGTCTGCAGATTTGCACAACAAGTATTTTACCCACTTCCTAGCCCAAATTTTCCTTCTACACTGTGCCTTTAATTTGCTTAATTTTCTTGCTGAAAACCCATTTTGTCTTGAAGGAAATAAATACACTAATCATTGAAGAGAGTATGGCTGTAGAGCAGAGTCTTCTGTTGCTTTGTTCAGCAGACCTCTGTCTGCCTAGTGTTTCAGAAGAGGCTGGTCATTGATTGACTAGACATTTCAGTGGAGGGTGAGATCTATTAGACCCGTGTTTCTTTGCAAAAAAATGCCTTAACTAGACCTCAGGACCAGAGACATCTCAGAGATGTACTAGGTCAAACAGGACCTGTTCTACATCAGTCAACAAATGCCCGCTGACCACTGGCTATGTCAGGACGGAGTACATTATGATGTGGTCTTCTGTGCTCTGCTGCCTTTCTGACTTACTTCCATTCTCAGAAGTGCATTCTCTTTCTTCTTTACTTTAGTTTGTTGTGCCCATGGTATGTGCATGCATGTGTGCATGTGTGTGTGTGTACATATCTAGACATGCATGTCCATGAAAAAGTCTATGTTTCTTGTTCTTTATGAAGAACCAGATCTCTTGCAGCAGGAGATCCCTGCAGTAGGGCCATGATGACTGACATAGAGTAGTGGCTGGCTCCTTCACCTGGGGGTGTTCTAGCCATTTTGCCTCAGGCCATAGCACCCCAGAGTGATCCCCTACATATAGACTGTCTATCTCCAGGCCTTTGTTACTATGTTGTCTGTTTCCCTCATCTTTGTGATTGGAAAGTGTTTTGGGGGAAGTTTCAGATTTTATGATAACCTTGTGAAAGGTTCACAGTGCAAAGTTGTAAATCTTTCCAGAGTTGCAGAAAAGCGGGACAGCAGCTAAAAGGTTCTCTTTTTCTTCTCAAGGAATTCTCAGCACTTGTTTGAAAATGCACAGAACCATTCTCTGTCTCCTACCCCGGCTCTAACTAGGCCTGACTATATTTAGCTTTCGAGATAGACAAGATGGGATATGTTGAGGGTTGTAAGGCCATGGAACCCATTCTTCTCCGGAGGGTCTACTTGATGTGAAGCCATGGAGGACGTGAATACTTTTCCCTTGTAGCCCTGGATGCATGCATTCTGTTGCAGCTCCATGTGTTTCTTCAGCTTCTGTAGAAAAATTTAGCAATGAATACAACAAGAAAGTTATTCCCAACCTTCCATATCAACAGACTTATTCACACAGTTAATTCCACCTGACCTTAGGTCTATGACCCTTCTCATGTGAGGAACCAGGGCAATGCAATCAATTTGCAGATAAAAGTAGACAATTGAACATTCAAAATGCTCATCACTGGCTTGATCTTGGGCAGGCCTCATTCAGGCAACTACCGAAGCTGCAGTAAGTTCACCAGGGCACAGGCTCAAGGAATAGAAGAAACTGCTTCACAGCATGAAGCCCCACCCCTAGCTGAGCAGCTATTTGTGGCTGCTGGCTGCTGGGGGAGGGGGAGTTAGCATGCTTCTGGGATGTGACCTCTGGTTGCTCATGCTCCAAGAGATGACCCTATGGCCATGCACGTACAGCATCACTAATTAGAATCAGTGGATTAAGAAAAGGGACATGAATTGGGAGGGGCTAATGGTTGAGATTTCTAGGAGAAGTTGTGGGGAGGATATGGGGCAGATGAATATAATCAAAATTCATTGTTTATGTGTATAAAATTCTGAAAAAAATAAAGAAAATTATATTTAAAATACTTATCAGTACCAATGTCCTCACTGCCTACCTGCTCTCAAGAACTCTACCCATTCCCCACCTCTCCCCCTCTGCCACTAAGATCTTACAACTACCACAGAAACTGAGTATAGAGTCTTTGATTTTTAGGAGCAGGGGACATGCTGTGGTCACTGGATATTGAGTTATCCCCTTACCTAGAAGTGACATGCATACCACCTGACTCCTCAGGCCTTTCTAGCTAGAGGCAATGTTTGATCTGATAGGCACTCAGTGGAGTGGCAGGAATCTCTCCTCACCTGGATCCCATTTTATTAGCTCTTTATAGCCTGTCATTGCATAAACATCCTTGCTGACTGGCAAGAGTCTGTAATCCTGTCCCTTGGGGTTAGTTTTTGTTGCTGTTTCCTTTTAAATGTCTTTCTCCAGACAGCAATGGTACAAAGTTAGGATTTCACAAAGGTTTAATAATGATGATTTGTTTTTCAAAGACTTAGCCAGTTTTTTACTCCCTCTGGAGAGTGTTCAAGCTAAGCAAGTAACAACTCTGTGTCACTGGGTGGCTGAGACCCACCATCTCCTCTTGGGGCTGTTTTGATTTCTTTTGTGATTTAGAAAGCTGAGTGTTCTAATGGAAGAGTTGAGAAACTCAGTGATATTAATATAAGGATCCTCATTCATGTGCCACTGTTCACTGACACGGTGTGCACATGGAGAGCAGTGGACAACTTGCATGACTCAGTTCTCTCCTTCAACTCTGTGGGTTGCGGGGATTGAACTTGGATAGGCTCAGTATCAAGTGCCTTTACCAACTGAGCCATCTTGCTTGTGTCCCTTCCTTTGACTTTGATAATGAAAATGATGCATCTAGTCCCCAACCACCTGCTGCCATTGACAGTCATGGAGAACACAACTGTGGTGTGAAGGCAAGTTTCAGAGGACTTGCATTATCTGTAGTATGAGCAGCAGAGGACCTGTGGGGCTGTGCATTCTCAGCAGCTGCACAACCTTGGCATCATCCAGAGATGGCTTCTACAAGTGCCAGAAAATGGAAATCACAGTGATGTTAGTGATGACCCCATATCTTTTTTTCTAAACAAGCTGACATGACTTCCTCCATGGTGCAAACTCTCCTATTTGTTAAAAATCAAATTCAGTCTTATCTCAACTGTAGGAATGTGTCTTGTACATAAACAAGGAACTGACCAAATAGATAGTGTTTATTCTCTCAAAGGAACACAATGTAGGTGTTAAGAATGACAAAATCCTGTTGGACAAATGTCTCAGTGAGTAAAATGCTTGTCTTGCATGCTTGAGGACCTGAGTTCAATTCCTGTACACACGTGAAAAGCTAGGTGTGGTGGTGCATGCCTGAAATTCCAGTGCTGGACAGGCAGAGAAATGTGGATTCCTGGGGCTCACTGGCCAGACAGCCTTGATGAACTGGTGAGCTTTGGGCCAATGAAGAGTCTCAAAAGGCAAGGTGTATGGAACCTGAGAAATGACACTGGAGGATGAACACTGGTCTCCATGTGTGTGAACCTTTGCACACATGCACAAAAGAATGACAAAATGGCTATTCTTGTTTGTCAGTGTCACTGCATCTGGAATTGACTAAAACCCAAGTAGCTAGATACACCCGTGAGGGAATTTTTCTTAACTAAATCATGAAAGGGGAAGCTCCACTTTTAATATGGATCTTTTGAGATGAGAAGATACACCTTTAATGCAGATCTTTTGAGGGGAGGGAGAGATCCATCTTTAATCTGGGCCATGCCTTCTGCTGGCAGCCTGTCTAAAGGACATGGAAGAAGGAAGCTTGATCTCTTTGTCTGCTTGCTCTTGTGCTCACTGGCATTAGAGCCTACTTCTTTGGGGTTCTGGTATATACTGAAGAACAGCTGAGACTTCCAGCCTCATCAACTGAACCACTGCTCAATTATTTGATCTTCCATTGGTAGACAGCCCTTGTTGGACTAGCTGGACCACAGCCTGTAAGCCATTATAATGCATGCCCTTTTCTTTCTTTACATGCACATATGCACACATGTATGCGTTCTCTCTCTCTCTCTCTCTCTCTCTCTCTCTCTCTCTCTCTCTCTCTCTCTCACACACACACACACACACACACTCACATATCCATTCCATCAACCTGTTCTTCTAGAGAACCTTGACTAATATAGGAGGCCTTGATATGGGATAGTGTCTGTGCATATTTATATGTTATATGCATTATGATCACATTTGTTTAAAAACCTATAGGGAAATAGAATCATTTAGATAACATACCATGTATTTTGAAAACATGTAAGATATGTGCCTTATACTTACAATTTCATATTTAAGCATAGAACTATGCATAAGTGTATGTGGGCATTTATAAATATTTACAGATGTCATAATGGAGCATAGTAGTAGGTTTTTATAATAGAAGATTTTACATGGTATGTATTTTAAATGTTATGTTACCAAAGAAACATGCACTATATTTTCAATCTGAAAAATAAAAGGCTTTGAAAAAACAAGCCAGTCATAAAGATGCTTGGGCTATTAATGGAGAACTGAAGAGCTACCTACTTAGAATAATCGGTTCACATAATGAATTAGGCTGGAAAGACCTGTCCTTTAATAGTGAAATATGCTAATTTCAAGTTCAGGGCTGTGGTCAGCTGGAACTCTCCCTGCTCTGACCTTGCCACCTTTTAAAATGCTGCCTATATCTTCTGAGCTTAAAAAGGCTCTCACTTTGCACGAAAGCCTGAGTCTCTTCACTAATTTTAATTTCTGTTTATTGCTATATATTTGCATTGAAGGACAGGAACTTCACCTATTAGTCCCTCCCGACCTTAGTTATCCATATGTCCTTTTTGTTGTTGTGGGTGAAGGAGGAAGAAGGCAGCTAGTAAGTCTGCCCCGTCTTGAATTCTTAATTGCTCGATCTAGGTGCTTTCTTTTATGAACTCACTTGTATTGAATGTGTCCTCTTGGGGAACTCTGGTAGATGTGTGTGGTTTGACGACTCTAGTTCTGCCAGTACTGACCTGACTATCACCCTGCCTGGTAAGACTCCTCCCAGGCAGCCACTTCTGCTGCCTCCCAGAGTAGCCTAGGGTCTCAGACTCCTTCAGCATCTGCTGGGAATGAGCCCTTTGCTCCCGGTGCTGAGCAGTTGCATAGACCATGTTAATGGTGTGTGGTCATATTTAAACCATATATAAATCACTCTTCTGGATCTCATCTCAACATGGAAAAGAGAAATAAGACTGCACTAAGTGGTTTTGTGCTGAAAAGCCTTTGAAGACAAGGGACTCTCCTGGTCCAGTAGCTACCTTATTGGGTCTTGCCTGTTTTCACCCTTGTCCTAGAGCTGAAGTCCGCTCTCCATATTTTTTCTCTCAAAGCTCAGATCCCTCACCTTGACATTGCTGGCACAGTAGAGTGAGTAATTTTTGTTAAGGGAAAGTGGAGGTCATGGTGTGCCCTGTATATTTGAAGATGTTTAACATTTCCCCCGCTCCTTACCCACTAGATGCTAATTCAACCCACTCACCTGATGGTGCTACTATCCCTAGATATTGGAAAGTGTCTTTCTGAGTGTTGAGATTCACCACTGTGAGCCAGTATCCCAAGCATTTCAGATCTTTCATACTCCTCATGGCTGCTTCTTGTATCCCAGCTACCGGAGCTATCTCTCGCTGGCCAAGCTGGAGCTCCTGAAAGCAGCAGTCTGCAGACCTCCATCTGCCTCACACCCCATTTCTTTACCACCAGCTCCCGAATTTCATTCTTCAATGTATCTTTAATATGATAACATCCCTGAGGTGTCATCCAGGGAGGGTGCATCCTTCCCTGGACCTTTTCCATTGACCAGGAAATATCCCCCACCTCTCACTGCTGCACATCTCATGGGTCTAGCAGTTGTAAACAGGAGATTGCAAGTTTTCCTCTCTTCTCTGTCCATAAAGAGAACTGCTCCTCCCCAGTGCCCTGTTTTATTCCTGTGGCTAGGGTGAACTTGTTTTCCTCCTACCGAGTGTTTTCAGCATGCTTTATCGTGCTTTGTCCCTGTTTCCCTTGTTGATACTGGTAGATGGCGGTGTAGACTCGTCTCATTCTTCAGGGACACAGATCTTGGAAAGCAAGTGTTCCATTTCATGAAAAGCAGCCCGATTTCTTTTGTGTGTTCATGTGTGAATGTCTGTGTTCCTCTGTGCCTTTGCTGGTGTACTAGGTGTGTGTCTAAGTCATAGAGGCCAGAACACAACTTTTGACTATCATTTTTCAGGAGCCACCTCCAACTTTTATTTGGGTCAAGGTCAACAAGTAGGTTAGGCTGGCTGGGAAGTGAGTCATAGGAATCCACCTGTCTCTGCCTCCCCAGCAGTTTAATTATATAAGCACATGCCACCACAGCTGACTTCCTACTCTTCCAGAGTTCTGAGGATCCAAAGGGTCTTTGTGTTTACATTTTGCTTAATTCAGTGAACCATCTTCCTAGTTCCCAGCCTGTTTGCACGCATGTAGAAAAGGCCATGTGTATATCCCAGTGGTGTGTTGACTGTGTTAGTCACCTAGGATGTCACCTAGTTATCACTCAACAGCATTCTGGAGGTGATTGTGACTGAGCAAACTGTAAGGGTAATTGTCAAACACTGACTCTCAGCACTGACCAAGAGTAATGGTGATGACATGCGCCCCAAGTGCCAGCATCTGGATGCTGAGGCAGGAGGATATAGCAGGATCTGTAACTGCCACAAATTTGAGGCTAACTAGAGCTATGTAGTTAGACCCCGTCTTTTAAACAAATATACAACAAACAAATGAAAGAGTTTTAAGTCATATAGATGGCAGGCATCTACAGTGTAGAGATGGCTTCCTTCACTTGTTGTATCCCTTATAGATTCTGTGTGTGTGTGTGTGTGTGTGTGTGTGTGTGTGTGTGTGTGTGAGATGCATTTATACATGTTCCTACATGTCTGTGGGTATTCATGTACTTGATCATGTGTATGTATGGAAGCCAAAAGCTGACTTAATGTGTCTTCCTTTGTCACTCTTCATCTTACCTTATTGATCTGTTATTTTGAGATAAGGCTTCTTGCTGAACCAGTAGGTCACTGATTTGCTCATCTGGCCACCAGGCACTAGAAACCTCCTGTTTCTATATCTACAGTCCTGGGGGCTGGAGATCTGAACTCAGCTCCTACTGAGCCATGGACCCAGCCCTCCTCTGTGGCCTTGAAGGGAAGTAGGCATTGAGAAGATTATAGCTGTGAAAGAATGGATTCCAGGTCAGATATTAGCCTTTCTCCAGCCTGATTAGTTCTGCCTCTTCATGGGAGCTCCCACATCACCCAAAGGGTCCCTCCCTCCTGTGCTTTGCTCTCAGTTCTTAGTGAGACCTTAGATAACCACTCAGGAGCTGTAGCTCAAACTGCAGCAAGTGAAAGCAAAGTGTCTGCCAAACTCAGGAAAACGTAGTCCTGATTATTATAACCTTGGTGTTTAATGCGTTTATTTTTTACATGCTTATTTCCTTCTAGCCACAGTGTAGGATCCAAGCAATCCATTTCTGTCTTTATTCCCTTTGCCAATATGCTCAGACACAAGAGTGTTGATCTTTACCCCTCTGCATGTCCTCCTCTGAATGATTTATTTTTTTAACTACAGCTGTACTTGAATGCTGACTTTTAAAACTTTTCCTGTTTCTTCCTTGCCTTGGCAGTCCTCCTTTGATAGCCAGCCTGTTCTTCCCGCCTTCCTCTGATTGTTCACCTTTTGCCCACTTAAGCTGAGCTCCCTTTGGTGTGTGCTTGGGATTTTAGCAGTTCAAGTTCAAAAGAAGGCCCTTGTGAGTAACCTGTTCTGACATCTCCGCATCTTAGCACAAAGCTTTCCTGGATTAATAGGATGGCTACAAATGGCCCTTAGCTTCAGTCACTGCTCAGCTCTGTGTATGAGCGGAACCTTCTGTCTATTCACGTGGGAGACACTTTTTTGGCACTATTCACCTAAATCTAGAAACAAGTGTTATTTTATTGAGTGTTTGAATGTCCCACTTTTAGTAGAGGTATATTTGAGCAAAAAAAAAGAAAAAGAAAAAGAAAAAAAATCAGCCCAGAGTTGGCATGTACTACCGTTTTGTCCATCTGAATATCATGTAGAAATGAAAGGTGCCTTCATGGAGTTGATTGTCTACTTGTCTACAGCCTTGCTGGCCTTTTAGAATCTAAACAATATGAGAAGAAAGATTTCAAAGATTAATAGGACACTGCTGGAGTTGAGTCCTGTTGAGAGGGAAATCAAGAGCAGAGTGGGGGAGGTCAATTTCAGATTCCATCCCCTTCTACTCTCCCTCAAATGGAGATTCTTCATGGGACCTGGGGTACCCCAATAATAAGCCCTCATGGTACATGTTGGGGTATCCTAGAACATTTTGGCCACCTCTGAGCAGCCTGTTTATATCTCTGGATCTATTTATTTCCCACTGTGATTCAGTATTACATAGGCAGCTACCACACAGTAGGTGTGGACAAACATGCTAAATGAATGCATACATAAAGCTGCATAAGCAATGCTGAAGGGAATTTGGCATGATGTATGTCATTTCCTTTACAGCTGTTAATGTGGGTCTAAAACAGCCATTCAAAAAATATTATTACACTTGTGTGTGTGTGCGTGTGTGCATATGTACACATTATTGCACGCCATGGCATACATGTCAAATTCAAAAGACAACTTGTGGGAGTCATGTATCTCTTTCCATGATGTAGGACTTGATTATTGAACTCAGGTTAGGCTGGGCCAAAGTACCTTTACTTGCTGAGTCATCTCGATGGCCCTAAAACAGGTTATTTTTAATCAATTCATTTGTTCATCCTAAGTGGGCTGCCAGTAGAATCGCATTGTTGAGTATGCTGCATATATCTGAGAACCCCTCACTGAGCTAAGACTGTGAAGGGGCTGGACAGCTGCCATGGCTTATTTCTAGTGTGAGGAAAGTCTGCCTTTGTAACATGTAACTCACAGCACACAGGAAATATTTTTGTCAATGGAATGAAATAATTTCTTGGAAACTTCCCTTTGTAACATGTAACTCACAACACACATGGAAATATTTTTGTCAATGGAATGAAATACTTTCCTAGAAACATCCCTGGGTTCCCAGTGTGCTTCTTCGGTTATTTCATCTGTTGAAAGCAAAGCTGGGATCTCTGCAGGCTGAGGCTCTTCCTTCTGAATTGCCAAATGCAAGAGGGAGCAGGCATTACCTGTGATTATCAGCATGAAAAGAGAAAGGCCATCATGTCTGTATTTATGCTGGAAGTTGGAGGAGTCTCAGGTTCACCTCGGTGTGGAAACCCCAAGTTTCTGAGAGGGGCAGAAGGAAAGCCAATGTGCAGTTAAAGATGAAGCTCCCCTAGATGGGCAATGATCTTGATTAGATGGTGAAGCTCCGGTTTTATTTCCTGCTGAGCAAGTGATGCCTGCCTTCCTTTCTTCCTTGATTCCTTTCTTCCTTCCTTCCTTGACTCCCTCCCTCCCTCCCTTCTTCCCTTCCTCCCTTCCTCTCTCTCTCTCTCTCTCCCTCCCCCCCCCCACTTATTTCTTTCATTCAAAGACAAGGTTTAGTGTAGCCCAGGCTGACTTTAAACTGAATATGTAGTGAAGGGTAACATTTCCTTTCTTCCTTGTTTTCTTTTTTAGACAGGGTCTCATGTAGCCTAAGATAAATGTTGAACTTACTATGTAGCTGAAGATGACTTTGTGTAGCTGGAGATCTTCTCTCCAGCCTCTGCCAAGCCCCCACAGTCCCACAACCCATATATAAAATAATCACTCAGATGCTTATATTACTTTTAAACTGTATGGCCGTGGCAGGCTTCTTGTTATCTACTTCTTCTATCTTAAATTAACCCATTTCTATTAATCTATAACTTGCCACGTGGCTCATGGCTTACCTGTACCTTACATCTCACTTGTCATGGCTGTAACTGGCAGCTCTCTCCGCCTCAGCCTTCCGGTTCCCAGAATTCTCTTCTCTATTTGTCCTGCCTATACTTCCTGCCTGGCTACTGGCCAATCAGCATTTTATTTACACAGAGCAATATCCACAGCACTTCCCCTTTTCCTTTTTTTTTTAAAGGAAGATTTTTAACTTTTACATAGTAAAATTACATATAAGCAAAACAATTATTAAGCAAGAATTACAGTTACAATATTAAGGAAGATATCCTATCTATCTTATATTTGTGAGTCTAAGGTTTTTATATCTAACTTATCTTTTATCATAACTAAGGAAACTTGTAACTATCTAGCTTCAACTACATCAAAGACCTCAGAAGGATATAATATTACCTGAAAAATGGGAGAAGGATGCAAGCAACCTTTGGGAGTTTTACAACAATAGACAGAGACAGCTGGCAGCCTGGACAGTCATCCAGTGTTCTTTTGTAAAGTTGGGGCATCTGTCTTCAGACCACAGGGCTAGTCTCTCAGTCATTTTTCTCTGTGTCCTGTGGAATGTCTGGCATTTTCCTCTGTGAAGCAGGTACCTGAAGGAAGATTTCACCAAGCAAGTTCAGTGGTCACTTTCTATGGGTCCTGCATGTCCAGTTGATCAAGCAGTCCAGGCAAGAACAGTTTTTTGCCCAAATGGCTATTTTTGCCAAGGTGAAGATAAACTCTATATAGAGTGTCTTTGATGACCATCCTCCTCTCTGAAGTAAATCGGTGCTGCCAGGAGCAGACATGTCTCACTGTCCAGAAAGTCTAAATTTTTAAAAAATATTTAAATGCCATATTCTGTAGACCTTTGAAGTGTTTGAAGATTACCTGTCTATCTGAAATATATCTATGTCTACCTAGAAAACTTAACATGACTATAAGTTTGACTATCATAGAAGACTAATTGATCTGTATTTCTTAATTATTCATTACAATCTAAATGAGTTACATAAACGAGAGTAGAAATATATATACAATATAACAAAATTAAGTTTAAACTTGTATCAATAAACTAAAATCTATACCAATGTAAAACATTTCAAACAAATTGTTGGTCTTTAAAAGTAGGTTCATTAATCTACCCTTTCATTCTATCATATCTAAACTATCCCTTTTTCTTCTTTAGAAAGAGACTGCATTTGTAATCAACCTGTTTTAAATAAAAACATTGATTTTTCTCTGTCCCACACCAGAGGGCTCTTTTGATTTGGGACACACAAATCTCTTAACCTTTTCTTTTAGCAATATGTTTGGGTTTAGAGAAGGAGTGAGCCGATTCCATCTCCAAAGCCAGAGTGGTATATTTGGGAATTTGGGCGTAGCTTCTCTTACTACTTCCTGCTAGAGGGGGGCACTGTAACTTATGGGGACACAAAGAAAATTTTAGGATTATGGAGTGGTCCATAAGGGTATATCTTTTGAGTCAGTTGCCTTGAAACTATTCTGGATGTTGGATCATCTGGGCCATGGTGTCATTGGAGACCTGTCAGGGGGTCTTGGCTGATCAAACCTGATGTATCTTAATCTGGAACAAATCCATAGCCTCTTGCTTTCTGTGGAAACAAAAGCAGAGCCTCTTTTTCCAAAGCAACATATCCTTATATCCAAATTTTGAAGTCAAGGTACCTTTAAAATTTGCATATTTGTTTAACTCAACAGCTTTTACCATCAAATCTTCTTTTGCAGTTAAAAATCCCAAAGACGACAAAATCCAGATTCTCTGTGTAATATCCATCTTTACATGGCTTATTTTTTAATACTACCTCTACTGTCTCTTTAAAGACTTTATTTTTAAAAACTATGTATTTCTTTAAATAACTGTGTATATATTTCTCTTACAAGCCTACGTACATTTTTACACACGTTGCGAAGCTTTTAAAGTCTTGTTCCATTTGAATTTGTCTTATTGTGCATCAGTTGCTTTAAACTGCAGCATTTTAAAGACTAAAACACTGCTGTGGCTGCTGGTTCCACCCATCTCAGCTTCCCAAAATGGTGATGGTACAGTTTACCACCAGCTCTGGGTCTGGAGCCATGTGTACCATCAACTATCAGAAACATTTCTATCAAAGCAGCGTGTAGCCCAGAAATCTCTTATTTATTTATTTATTTGTTTATCTATCTATCTATCTATCTATCTATTTATTTATTTATCTATTTATTTATTTTTATACTACCAAAGGCTAAATCCACCACGCAGTGTAATGTGCTGCTTGCAGATGTCTCATTCCCGCCATACTGGTATTCAAACGCTAGGAACCAGCCAACTTGAGAGAGACAACTAGGAAGCTTTTTTTTAGCTCCGTTTTGAATTGATTATTAAGTATTGGCAGGTTTAAGGTGGAAACTCGAGCCATTGGGTGCCATTTGTAGCTAGAGTTTTCCTGCCTGGCCCATAGACAGGACAAATCTCTCTCACCCACCAGGCCCATAGACACTCAGACCCAACCAAGTAAACACATAGAAACTCATATTGCTTACAAACTGTATGGCCGTGGCAGGCTTCTTGTTATCTACTTCTTGTATCATAAATTAACCCATTTCTATTAATCTATAACTTGTCATGTGGCTCGTGGCTTACCTGTACCTTACATCTCACTTGTCATGGCTGTACCTGGCAGCTCTCTCCGCCTCAGCCTTCCGGTTCCCAGAATTCTCTTCTCTATTTGTCCTGCCTAAACTTCCTGCCTGGCTACTGGCCAACCAGCATTTTATTTACACAGAGTGATATCCACAGCAACTTTGAACCTCTGATCTTCTTACCTTCACTTACTGAGTACTAATGTCATAAACATGCACCACCACATTTAGTTTATGTAGTACTGGGGATAGACTTGGGCTTTATGGAGGTTAGGCAATCATTCTGTGGATAGAGCTATATCCACAGCCTGAATGATACACTTCTGTGAGGGAATTATGTTGTAGAATATTATTTTAAGGTTATTGTTTTGTTTATGTTGCATTTGTTTAATTCTGTAAAGCTGTGTTACTGTGCCTGTCTAAAACACCTCATGGTACAATACAGAAGTGAACAGCCAATAGCAAAGCAGTAGAAAGGATAGGCAGGGATGGCAGGCAGAAAGAATATATAGAGGGAGAAATCTGGGAGGAGAGGAAGAGAAAGGAGCCAGAGAAGGAGAGGAGGACTCCAGGGGCCAGCCATCCAGCTGCACAGCAAGCCACAGCATAAGAGAAAGATTGACAGATGTAAGAGAATGTCAAGAGTCCAGAGGTAAAAGATAGATGGCATAATTTTAAGTTAAGGAAAGCTGGCAAGAAACAAGGCAAGCTAAGGCCAGGCAGGCATTTATAATTAAGAATAAGTCTCTGTGTGTAATTTATTTGGAAGCTGGGTGGCACCTCCCCCCCCCAAAAAAAAAGAGTAAAAAACAAACAACTACAACAACAGAATTACATTATGGAGTAAGCTCAGTTAACTAGTGCTCCAAGTTTCTTCACTATGAAACAGTAATAAAGGAGCCTCCTTAAGAATTAGTTACAGCAATACAGGGGATCCTGGCAGAAAACTTACCTGATACACATACAGGAAATTGATTTCTCTTTGTTTGTCATCAGTCAATTATCTCTTCACTTTTCTTGCTACTTATTGATCTATATAATTATATATGTCTATATACACATAAAACATACCTATTTATTACCATCTTTCTGTGAATGTAGATATATCTATCATCTATGTGTTTCTGTATATAAACACATAAGTACACTGCAGAACTATCAATTTATCATCTGTGTCTATGTGTGTAAATAAGTATCTATTTACCTAGCATCTACTTACCATCTTTACACATGTATGTAACTCTATCTGCATATAGAAATCTGTTCAGGCGTTTGTACCTTCTCTACACATACACATGTAGAAGTCATACACATCTAATTCATATATGTAATTTACTTCCTTGAAGTATTAATTGGTGCAAATTCCTGTACATTTTTGTCTCCTGTACAATACTGTAGGGACACTGAAAGTGTAGAAAAAAAGTGAGGTCTAGACATGGTGGAGTGCCCTTATAATCTCAGTGCTTGGAGGCTAGGGCAAAAGTATTCAAAGTCTGAGGCCATTTTGGGCTTTATCATGAGAACCTAATTCAAAAAATAAAAAAAAAGAAGAAAAGACAAAACAAAACAAAATGAAGAGAGGGAAGCAAGAGGAAAGAAAAACTAAAGCTTAATATTGGTTGTTTTAGGAGATCCTTTAGTCTAGACATAGCAATTCTTGGACAACTTGCAATTAGTGGTGTTGGTATTATTCTTCCCTATCAATATGATACTTTGTTTAACCAAAATAGAGTCAGAATCTCAATTGCATTGCTTTATTGTGGTCATAGTAAACTATTTTTACAGAACTGCTTATGCTGAGAAATTTTGGTTTTCATATTTATTTATTAAAAATGCATTTTCCACCAAAATGTAGAATTACACTATCGCTAATCCTCTAATGTGAGATGGTGAAGAAAATAGGAATATTCATTGTAATTCAGTCAAATTCAGTCAGCATTAGGTTTACAGTATGTCTCTTCTACTCCCTCCTCCAGGTGCACACTTGGAGGTTGATGTCAGGTGGCTTCCTCTGTTGCTCTTTGCTTTTTTGGGACAGTTCTTTTAACTCAACCTGTAGCTCACTGATTTAACTAGGTTGGCTAAAGTTCCAGGGGTCCTTCTGTCTCCACCTTTCCAGCATGTATACTAGTGATGAAATTTCAGCACAATGCAGAGCTACAGACATGCATTGCACTCTACAGACAGAGAAACTGGGCTGAGAAAAGGGATTCATGGCCCAGGTCACATACTGAAGAGGCATGGGGGAACACAGCTTCTCATGCTTGTGTGGCAAACATTTGGACCTTCTCCCCATCCCTTTCATAAGTCCTGTGGTTGGTGGTGCTTGAACCTATGGAAGTACCAGTCATTCACTCTGTCCCCTCAGTCAGACATGGGTCAAGAGCTACTCACTTGGGGAATATCAGTTGGTCCATTTTCCTCCGGGGAAGTTAGGGTTTCTGTGACAAGATGAGAACCTGGGAGGAGTTTGATGGTGGTGTTCAACCACAGACAAACCTCTACAAATATGTCTCCTGCTCCTGAGCTGCTGGCTGATGGAACTCTTCATATTGAACACAGTAGGTTTAATGTCCAATAGCAAAGCAACCATATAACTATGGAGTCTTCTGAAAAACGAGTCTCCATCTACTCCCTCACTTCTCACACTGCTCTTGGAACATCCAGAGTTGGCTTGTAAAGACCTTTCTCCAAGGATTAATTGGATCAAGATCAGCCCTATCTGGAATGTACATTTAATACTTGGGAATGATGTCAGTAATATATGTAAGAGATTTTTATATTAGATAACTGCTCATTAAAAGTCAATCCTCCCCCCCTAGAGTTTTAAAATAGAAAGTATTCACCTTTTGCAAATGAGGAGAGTGAAATTTTCTTTAACTCATGATACAATGAAAACGGGAAGAAAGGGAATTGCTCACAATACAATATGACTCTACCAAATTTGCATAATTTAGGCATAAAATGTAATACCCTGCTCACATGCTTTTGTCTTGAATGAAATTGGTTTTCAAGTAATGTGTGGGGAATCATAACCAGCTTTAGCAAAATGGATAATGTCAGAAAGAAAAAGTTCCTATTAGCCTAGATGGCACTGCTGAAGCCTGCATCCACTGTGCAATGGTTTTCAAAAGTTTGTCTTGTGACTTAATGCATAGGAATTTGAGGACCAGACAACAGCACAGTGACCAGGCTCTTTGATGTCTAGTGGGGTAATTAACCATTTGTAGCCTTAAGACAATATTTTTCTAGAAGCCTTAAAGTCACTGTGTGATAAATGTTCTAAGGATTTTTTAAAGAAATGAATAAGTTTTTGTAACTGCTTTTTGACAAATGGGCGGTCCTTATAAATGTGTACTAGTGATGAATTTTCAGCACAGTGCAGAGCGACGGACATGAATCCCACTCTACAGACAGAGAAACTGAGGCTGAGAAAAGGGATGCATGGCCCAGGTCACAGGCTGAAGTGGCATTAGGATTTAGGAATTTCTTTGTGTGCCTGTAAATCGCACCTTTGAAAAGTGGTAATAATAGGGTAGTCAGTAAAATGCCAATTGCAAACACTAACCTCCAAGTGTTTATCTTCATTAACCTCTCCCATGGACTTCCTGATTTTAGATGCTGTTTTTTTCTGCCCCCTCTCCAGTCTTTGACTTGAAATATCATGGTCCCTTGTTGTTAAAATGAGAGAGCTAATATGTCATATTCCTCATGCATTTCCTGTGAGAATTTAAAAGTAAATATGATTATTAGTTCATTTACCTTTCTGTTATAGATAAATTAGTCATCTATCACAGACCTAATTATAGCATGGATTCCAGGAGGGCTCTACTATGTTTAATTCAGTGTGTGTGTGTGTGTGTGTGTGTGTGTGTGTGTGTGTGTGTGTGTATTTGTATGTGCATTCATGTACATGTGTGTGGACACCAGAGAACAACATCATCAGGGGGTCAGTTCTTTTCTTCTAGCATGGCATTGAACTTAGGTCATCAGGCATGGTGACAGGTGGCTTCATTCCCTGAGCTGAGCCATCACTGGCCCCTTCAAATACATCGGCAAGAGCGTTTGTTTCAGAACATCTCAGAATGGAGTCTGAGACTTAAAAAATTTGGAAGATTCTCTGCTGCTGATTGAATTGTCCCAGTGATGGGAAACCTGCTGCTTTGGGTTCTCATCTTGAGAACTATTGTTCTACTCAATGACTAGTCTACAATGTGTGTTTTGGGCTCATTTTAACAGGGTGTCATTTGGAACAAAAGCATAGACTCACACCAGGAATTGACCCTCATTTCTAAGACTTGTAGCTGGGGTGGCCACAGGATGGCCTAAGTGTAGAAGTTGAGAGGACACTTACATTACTTCACTTACACAAGACTCTGCTTGACCTTCTCTTGTCATGCTGTTTCTTCACCTTTTTTTGTTAGTCAGAAAATGGGGTAACCATCTTATGACCAGGAATGTGGAGGCCATTTTGGAACAGGGAGAAACCCTGCTTTCCCGAAGAATAGCTGCAGTAGCTGTGTGACACCCATCTCCAAACTTCTGCTTTGGGGTAAAAGGGGGAGAGAGGATCTATGCTTATGACATAACCCTGTACTGCCTCACTTCCTTCACACACACAGGACCTCTGCACTTTCTGCTGAGTGAAAGGAGTCCAGCATGTGCAAGACCCTCTGGATGCCAAAAGCACAGCTGCAGCCTGAGCCTCTCCTGGGTGCACATCCACACAAAATGGAGTCAGGGTCTAAACTACATTTAGACCTCAGGTTCATCTCAGCATTGTTGAGAGCAGCCAAGAAGGGGTCAACCTAAGTGTCTGCCATAGAATAAATGAATCATCAAAATGTACACACACACACACACACACACACACACACACACACACGTGCACTCATAAACTCATACAGCCACACACAAGTGCTACACAATACTATTCAGTCCCTACAGAGGATGATGTTATGCTATCTGCAACAATGCAGATGAACTTGAAGGCTATTAAGTGTGTCAAATAGCATAAGCTGTGCACAGAAAGATAAGTACTACATGATCCTCCATATATACAGAATGTGAAAAGTTGAACTCTAAGAAGCAAAGAGAAGAATGGTGACTACTGTCTATGAGATAGAAGAGAGGTTAGGAGGATATTGCTCAAGTGTTGTATAATTTTAGTGAGGACTATAATCAAGAGATTCCTTTGAACCATGTGCTGATTTTAGGTGATGACATATTACATTAATTCTTAACAATTGCTAAGGGAGTAGATTTTAAGGGCTATCACAAATCAGTGTGTGATGTTACATGTAGATGTTCATTGACTTGATTTAGTCATTTGACTATATATTTTGTATATATATATATATTTATATATACATACAAATATATGAATATACATAACTAATTTATATATAATTATTATGATATAATTTAATTACTTCTATATTAGTATGAATAATAAATAACTATATATATTTTGTCATAAATATAAAAAGATAAAAACAGGAGTAGGGAGGGAGGAAAGTCATATGTGGCAATTATTGTAAGTGATGTTCTGTTCTGTGCTTTCAGTTGTTCCAGGTCAGTGGGTGGGTGTGATATGGAGGTAGCTCCCCCTTCTGCTAGTCTTAGTGACAAGCCCTTTTGGGCTGAAGCACTAGCTTCTGCGAGGTAGTTAAGATGAATGATAGCTTCTTACCTTCTACCCCAGAGGCCACAGTGTCAGTCTCTGGTCTGAAAGGGTATTTATAAAGTTCACAGAGTTGCCTGGGTTGGCTTCACTATTTCAAAGAGAAGGAAATCAAAAGCAGTACTCTTTCTTCAAAGAAAAGACATTTGTGTGGACAGTTTCTGTGTCTGCAGTGAGCTTCAGCCACTCACATGCATAGGGTTCAGAAGTGGTGTCCCTGCTTGGTGCCTGGCATGCAAGATGCTCATGGACTGGCCTCCTCCGCATGGCATTATCCTGGCTCCATCCTGACTTCTGGGGTGTGTGTATGTGCCGAGTCAAGAATGGAAAGACCTTATACCTGTGCTTTGTAATGACTGGGTGATACACAGCAGACTGGGCATTCCTCATAAAACAGAGATAAACAGCTCTCTGCTTTTCAGGCATGCAGAAGATGGCCATGAGCTAATAGTGCTTTCTGAAGGTATGCCAGAAGAGATTTCAGATGTGTATAAATTTGATTTGATAGACAAACTCAATTGTAACTCTTGGTGTCCTTCCAGAATTTCAAGATGTTGGCTCCTTGTTATATTTTTGCTGTTGCAAAACAACCTCCCTACTGTGGAAGAAATGGATAGTTTTAAATGGAGAAAATGTGCATGTTAAACTTGGTGGTTTTTGAAATTAAGAATGGGAGATTTCCTTTTGGTAGAATGTGGCATGTGGTGCGGTGCCTTTAGGGTATTTGTTCTGTTGAAATGATCTTATTTAAAGAACAAGAAAAGATATGATTCTCCATTTGTACATTCAATTCGACAAAAAATAATCCCTCATCTCTGGTGCACTTGACTGTGAATCTCAACACTTACATGATGGAAATAATAACATGAAATTGTAGATAATAATAAATATATTCCTTACCCTGTCTTCTCTGCAAAAGATTTTACATCAGTGCACAAACACCTTTTCTTTTTGCAGAAACGAGATGCTGAGAACATATATTTAAATTTAAGAAATGATTGATTGGAGTAGATCTTTTTAATTCTTTAAAGACAACAATACTGTTAATCACTGGTGTCTATTGAGCATTTTCTCTAGACTTGTTATAATCCATGATGGCTATCAAAACTGTAAGAATTAAGACTGCATTAGGATCATTGTGAGGAAAATATTCTTACTTCCTTCATTTCACCTTGTTGGCTGGTGATCATACAGTTATTGAGTGGAGGGTTCAGTGTTGGACATAAGATACCTCTTCTAGAACCGGAACCCTTAATCTGTTAGTATATCGGGTAACTTTCTATTTGTCCTACCACAGCAGCAGTTGGAGGTTGAGCTTCTAATCACTGTTGATTCATCTCACACTCCTGTAGGTTAGCACGTTGGACTGGAGTTGGCTGGATAGAGGGAATGGGGACTCAGGGAAATCTGATGGCCCAGCTGGGGTTGGGAGCTTTAGCTCCTTACCTTGTAGCCTTTTAAGAAGACCTTACTTTTCCAAACTGAGTTAATGTCTCAAGTAGAAGCCTTAAGGGGAGATTTACATGCCTGGTCTGTGGCTTTTAACAGGTTATACCCAAGAACATCCCTACATGGAGATGCACATAGAACATAATGCCAACACGTTTGTGAGCAGGTGGTATGTAGCATGCATTTGCCGTCTTTACAGGGCACCCATCTGTGCAGGCAGTACTGCAGGCTGGTAGTGTGTAACAGACGTGCTCTGTGGATTTGGGGATAGGCATTGTCTGAAAGGAGAATAAACCATGATATTCTTAACACTTTAGGGTACCTCCAGGTTAAGATAGAAATACATTAGAAGATCTATTTAGTTGACCAGAAGAGATGTTTTAGAAAAGTGCTATCTAAAACTAAGCTATAATCTGAATTTAAGTAGGAAATGGTCATGCAAGAAAAAAATTATAGTATGTTTGTGTGTGTGTGTGTGTGTGTGTGTGTGTGTGTGTGTGTGTAAAAGACAGGTGTTGTGCCTAGTATTAGTCTTTAATGGGAAGTTGAGATTGTGAGTGGAAGTTTACAGAATCCCTTAGTGATGCAGCCCCCATTATGTTTTCTCATTTTCTAAATATTGTCTACAGGTTCTCATAGGCAAGGAAAGACTTCTACCCCATTGTTATAGAAAAATAAGTAGGTAAGGATTCCACTTCTACCTATCCAGAATTCAGCTGCACTATCACAGTGATGTGAGTCATAGTGGGTGAACAAGTGCTATATGGGATGAAGAATCTGAGCCCACTTATGATCTGTTGGGTCATATTCTGTAATTGATTAGCCATGTCTGCCACCAGCAACATTAGAAGACAATGTTGTGTAGTGTCTGGTTGTCTCTCTCTAATGACCATTTATTCATAGCATAATGTCTTCTCTGGCTTGTACTGCTTATTAGAAAATTAATTTGTAATTTTCAGCCTCTTCATCCTCCTCTTCTTGCCTGATTAAAATAAAATCAGCAATAATGGAAAACAATCAAGGAAGGAAATAGATGCAGGAAGACAATAGTCTGTGGAGTTCCACCAAAGGGTCCCAATAAAGCAAATGGTGCATGAACAGTCACTGTATTTATTCTTCTCTGAGTTACAATGGTAGCATGATTAATATACAGAGGGCAAGATTTTCTGAAGCTTGGAATTTGCCCTATTCCTCTGTGACCTTTGTTTCTCCCAGAAAAGTCCTGCTGGTCCATTTCCTTAAAAATACATGGGACACCTAAGTGCTTGTTTTGCAAGAGCAGCAAAATGATTGGACACAGCAGCTAAGAGCACAGGAGCCCTTTGCTTGTTGAGGAGAGGAGAATGTGGAGTCCCAGCCGGATGGAATGTCACACCAGGAGGCCATGGATCTCAGCACTGTGTCAGTACCACAAAGTAGAATGTTTAAAGGCTATTTATGGAATAAGGGCTGAAGAACTGCAGCTAATTCTTAAAGGGCCCCAGTGAAGGCTTCCCTGAACCATAAAATGTATGCTTTTTTGGAAATTGGGATCAAATGGAAGAAGGAAGCTGGACCATTTTCCCCAAGTGTGGTAGACCTAGGGGGCGTGGGTCCCTGGTGATGTTACAGTTGTGTTTAACCTTCAAGAAACACTGATGAGCCCCACCGCCCTCTGAGGTTGGCTTTCCTGTTGCTAACATCCAGAAGAGCTTTCCTGTAATGCTAGTGATAGCCAATCAAACACAGAGAGAAGATTACTCAGTTTAAACTTATTACAAGTATGTGTTCTATCCTATGTTGGCTTGTCTCACCTGCATTATTTCCATCTACCTTTTCTTTCTCATGTTTTTTGAAACAATATATTAATATGTGGCCTTGGGGGTTTTGGGTGGAGCTCTTTCTGTGTTGTTTAGTAAGGAACATTTTAGATGAACCTGCTATGAGTTGGCTTATGTCTATAGATCTGATGCCCTTACCTGTAATTTGTTCTTGAAGACAATACTGACACTCTGGCTACTCTGTTGTATAGGGCAGCTGAGCTGTGTAACATGGTTCCCTCCATGCTCTACACTCCTTTCTGAAACTCCTACAGATGCTCATAGATCACATCTTGGAAGCACATGTGGTTCGCTGGTGGGAGGAATACAGCAGGGAGAGAGAAGAACATCTGTGATGGAAAAAAAATGGGCTTGCAGATAAGCCCTAAGTGAATTCAATTCTTGGCATCATAACTTTGACGTCTGGGGCATTACCTACCTGTGTCATTCTTGCTGGTGTCATTGAACTAATAACATTACTCCCTTCCTGATATGTGAACATTAATCTAGATGAGGAACTTTGTCATTCTGAACATGTGGGTGGAGCATACTGTGATGGTTAGTTTTAATTACCAACTTGACACAATCTCAGGTCCTGGGATGACAGTCTCAATGAAGGATTGTCTAGAGCATGTTGGCCTCTGTTTTGGTCTAGATCATGTGGAGAACTGTTTTGGTTGACATAATTGATATAGGAAGACAACACCTGAAAGTGGGTAGTATTATTCCTAGGTTTGGATCCTGTACTGGATAAGAGCAGAGGAAGCTAGCTGAGTACCAAGCACGAACCCTTTCTCCCTCTGCTTGTGACTGTGGATGTAATTAGATGCTTCAAGATCCTGACTTGTCTGCCACTCAGCAATGGGCTTTAATCTGGAATTGTGAACAGAATAAAAATTTTACCCCCTAAGTTGCTTTTTGTCTGGGTATTTTATCACAACACTAGTAATGAAATAATAAGAGGTGCCTATGTTTTTAAAATGTGTCCATCGCAGCCACAGCTCTATTGGATTCCACAGTCTATTCCCATTATAGTGGGAAATGAGAGGCTGAGAGCAGATAATCACGTGGTCCCTAAATACACACCAGAGACCTGGCCATCACAAATGCAACCAAATGACTTCCCCAGATAAGTCCTCCACAAAATGAAATGTCTAAACAATGCCTTTGTTCCCCCTGAGCCTTAATAATGATAGCCATTAACATCTTATAGGCGAGGTTGTTTTTCTTACATGCCCATCTTCTAACAGAGTCTGCCCAGGACCCTCTCATGGTTATCTTACTGTAACAGGAGGGTAGTCTTCCCAGAAGCAAAATTTGTGAATTACTGTTAATTCTTGGAAACAGTGATAGAAGATGCTTAATCTGGGAAAGGTGTGTCCATGGCATTAGGTTGTGGACAGTGCTGGACTTCTGCATGGGAAAGGCAGGCTCACTCACTCACCAGAGAGATAACTAGGGTTGTGTCAGTTTCTCTCTTTGAGCCCCAATCTCATCAACTATATATGCACAAGAAGGTATACCTGTCTTATAGGGCTCTTATAGTGGCATAGAGATTTTCAAGAGCCTGGCACCAAGGCACAGTGCTGCCAGTGCTTAGGCATTGGGTCTGGCACTATAGGTGTTTTACAGTGAAGGGTTCAACTTTTGGAAACTACATTGGTCCTCTCTGAGGTTATGGGTCTGATTTGTTCTTAATTCTGGAGCCGGCTATGTATAGCAAGTGCCCACTGACGCATCTTAGGACCTGCCTACACCCTTCCTTCCTGTCACCAGAAAATTTAATAGTAACTCATTTCCAAGTATGCCTTGTGGCATGATGGAAATTGCCAAAGATAAACTCAAAGATTTGACAAGACTTTGTATGGATTTATCCATGAATACAAACCCTACCAATAATGTTTCTAGTCCCAAGTGCACAGGTATTAAGTATGTATTACTAGTTTTCAATCCTGTCTTCAAATCAGCTAGGAAAGGTATAAAAAATACTCCAACACGTGGCCCTACTCCAAATCAATTAGAATCTCAGGATCTTGATGCCCAACTTCCATAGTTTTTAAAAGCCCTTCTCCAACCAGTGGGATAATTCCAGTCTACAGTCAGAGGCGAGCTCTTATTGGGCAAATGAAGCCAAGCCCCCACCAACCTTCAGCTTGCTGAAAGTACAGTCATGCCTTTGAATTGGTGAGATTTGTATTTGTGCCTGTCCATGCTCTAGTCTCTTCTATGACATGGCACACTCTTTGCTAATAGCCCACATCTATTTTAAGTGTCCTTGCCTCTTTGGCCAGTGTTCCTGGTCCTCAGGGAAGCTTGGCCTGGTACACATGTACACACCACAGCTCTGTTTGCTGCTTACTATGTCAGTCTCAATAGTCTTTGAACTTAAACAATCAATGAAGATAATTGTACTACTCTAGCTCACCTAGGCAAATCCATATGAAGAGGTTAAAGAGATGCATATTTTGATCTTTTTCTCTCTCCTCCAGTCTCTGTCTCCTATTTCTTTCTCTGTTTGCCTGTCTGAATCTCTTTCACTTTTCTCTCTCTCTCTCTCCCTTCCTCCCTCCCTTCTCTCTCTCTTTCTCTCCCCGTGTGTGTGTGTGTGTGTGTGTGTGTGTGTGTGTGTGTGTGTGTGTTTGTCTGTGTCTGTGTCTGCCAGGCTAGCTTGCCTATGATCTTCTAAGGATCTTCTGTTTCTGGCTCTCATCTTGCAGTAGGGGATGTGGAACTGCAAACACATGGTGACATCGAGCTCTCCATGGCTAGGGACCTGAACTCAGATGCTCATAATTTGTGTGGCCAGTGCTCATGCATTGAGCCTCTTCTCAGCTCTCCGTGCCAATTTCAAAGAAACACGATGCACTTGGTATGTAGACTCCTGGAATCTTGCTTGCCTGACTCTTGCTTTCCACCTGGGTGGTAGACTTTGAAATGTGGAAGAATAAACATACTGTTGAGCTCACGGTGCATCACGTTACAAATCTAACCATGGTAGTTAATATGATTGTCAAAAAAATAAGACCATTGCTAAGAATAAAAACCATAAATAGCTTGAAAAACATCAGATAACACCGCTGTGCTTTCCTTTAGAAGATAATTGTCCTCCTAAATGTTGTCTGGGAGCACTATCCAGCTCTCATATAGCAAAATCCACAATTTGGACTCATGAAGTAAACAGCTTGAGAACCACAGCCCTCCTGAAGACGTGAAGTTGAATGGAGTCCTGACTGCAGGGTGGCCATTACGTTAAGTAATTTAATGAACACGGATACAGGAAGAAATAAATCAAATGGAAACAATCAACAGCAATCAAGGGAGCTGATCGTTTGGGGCACTTAAAATGTATTAAATGAGTGTTTCAATCACAGTGGGCCCTTCCTCACAAACTCTCTTAATCAACCAGCACCCTTCTCAGCAAAGAGGCCTGCACATGTAAACACAGATCTGAGCAAAGCCGCACAATCCATACACAGAAACAGGAGCTAGGGCAGGCATAGAAATCCCAGGATTCTCACAGACAAGGTAAACAGCAGCAGAAATAAAGAAGAAAGAGACTGTCTGGTTTTACAAACAATTAAGCAGTATTTTGCATGCATTTGAAAATACATGAGAATTTCCTGAAGATTGAACTCAGAGGTTTTCAGGCTTCACAGCAAGCCCTGTAAACAATGAACTAACTCATAGGCCCTGCATAGGTTTGTATTGCATGTCTATCATCAATGATGCAACCATCCTTATGTGGCACTCGGATTCTGTCTCAGTGGAGGAATATGATTCCTTGAGCACACATACACACATTCACACTTACATGTTTGTATCTTACTGTTACACATGCATTATTGCTTTATTTCTATTTCCTTTAGCCATTGCATCTTTTTCATATGCTGTGAAATCTAGGAGCAGAGAGATATCAAGTGATTTTCCAGGTAATAAATGCATAGTCTTTCCTCAAATCTTGCTTTAATTCTGACCCATGGTTTTTTTTTTTATCATCTTCCTGTGGCTTTGAGTTTTTCTACTAGTGTTCAGACTTCTTCAGATTCACAATGTAAGTGCTTGTGCTTACCTAGAAATAAAATTTTGAAGACATAAGTGTCCCTTTAATTATAAAGCCAAGTATGTTTTTCAATCATATGGATTAAGGAATTATTAGAGCATGCAGCTGTGTTCACAGAAAAGGGATGATGGCTGTTCCTGCTATGGAAGTGTACCTGTATTTAGAAAATGCATATCGTGTATGTTTGTGTGAGTTTGTTCCAAGGAGAGAGCTTTTTAATGTGGAATCATCAGGTAAATTAGAATCATTCTGTTTGTCCTCTCATTTCCACTCTATGGCCCCACATCTTTGAGCAGATTTTGTTCTTTGTACTTCTAAGGAACTCAAATTGATCTGGAAAAATCAAAGTATTTTGAGTTTCAAAATTCCAAGTCTTCTGGAGGTTTGGAAAGCGTGTGCGAAATTTCTTCTGCTAGTGTTTGTTGTTGAGTGCATTTGTTTGTGAGGCCGCAGTTGAGGCTCAGGGTACACATCTGAGTGTCTTTCTAGCCCTCTTTGTCTTTCCCTTCCTTGTGTCCTCAAAGGAGTCATCTAGTGGGTTTGTTTGTGCATGGCCACCTCGTCTGTAACAAGCAGCACACATCATGCCCATGTTTAAAACACAGTCCAGGAGGATGGACCACTACAGCTTTAGAAGTGTCCCACAAGGCTGAATCAACCAAACTTGGCCCTTGTGAATAGCTTGGGATGAGAACCTGACCCACAGCCTGTTAGAAACTTGTGCTAGAAAATCATGTTGAGTTGACTAGCTAGAAACTGTGCTATTGGGAACTGGGAGGAGTTATAGCCACAGCTATGAAAGAAGTGTTCTTGCTGGGATGAAGATGGTGCAGAGAGCGACAGACCCAGGAGAGGAGAAAGTCTAGATGGCCTGAAGCTTGAACTCAGGTTTCCAGTCTTTGCAGCCAGCCCTGTAACCACTGAGCCAACTCATAGGCCCTACATAGGTATGCATTGCATGTGGGTGTACAGTCCTGCTTGAGTTGTATGTGCCCTTGGATATTCCCATTCTGACCTCTTGGAAATTCTGTTACTCACCTCTTCAATGAGTTTGAGTTTAAGTTTGCATGTATGATCTGAGATTCATTCTTGCCCTATGGTGAGCAACAATTGTAGACTTGTGACCATCCTCACTTAAAAATCTAGAGAAAGTTTTGACTTTCTTTTGGTTTTTTGAGACAGGGTTTCTCTGTGTAGCTTTGTGCCTTTCCTGGATCTTGCTCTGTAGCACAGGCTGGCCTCGAACTCACAGATATCCTCTCGAGTGCTGGGATTAAAGGTGTGCGCCACCACTGCCCAGCAAGTTTTGACTTCTTAACGATAAAATTAAGAACAAAACCAAACCAAAACAAAAACACTTTTCATACCAGTAGCTTTCTGATTAGATTTGTAATCCATTCCACGAAAGTGAACTGATACCTAGTTCTGTAAACCTGGTCAAGAACCCATGGTTAGGAAGCCATATTTGTTAGAGGAGAACCTACTATCAATATTTTGCTAAATGGGCATAGCATCAAATGGACTTCTTTGTACTTATCCCTTTACACACAGATGAATGCAGTTCTTGCCTCTATTGGAGAAGCTTCTTCTTGCAGTGCATGATAGTTAACACAGAGACTCACAACTGGTAAAAGTGCAGAGAATAAATAACTATGGAGTGCTCAGCCACAAATGAATATCTGTGTCATTCTGTCTCCCAGAGGCTCAAAGAATATCACAGAAGAGATGGAAAGATCATAATAGGCAAAGGCTGGGGACAACTGTTGGTCAATGGTATCTTAGGTATAAACAGGACTGTTGCACTCATGAACCCACATCAGCTATGGCTGCCTGCACCAGACTTGCATAAGACCAAGCCAGTCTGATTCCTGCATGGAGAGAGGAGGGGCTCATGAGGCCCTACCCTCAGCTAAGGAGTTATGGTAAGTTATTGGATATTGGAAGAAGGAGAATCATTTTTCTTCAGGGATATGGCCACTAGTGGTGTGTTTCAAATGCTCCAGTATCCATGCACAACAATGCAGCACTAACTGGACTCAGCAGGCTGTAAAAAAAAGTGAAAAGAAGATGGGGGTGGATCATGGGTGACCTGGAAGAAATTGGAAGAGGGAGGAGAAGGATTGGGTATTATCAAAATACAAATTCTCAAGGACAAAATGTAGTATATATGAAGATTACATACAAAGAAATCATATATATATATATATATATATATACATATATATATATATATACATACACACACACACACACACACACACACATAGATGTGTACATACATATATACACATACATATATAGCTCTACTACTCCACCATCCCTTCTAGCTTCCCTCTGCCTCACTGTCTAGTTTTCTTGCTAAAATATGTGTGTGGTTATATCTATTTTTCTATCAATGATATTAGTAGCCTGCCATTTTCTGCAGAATAGTTTATATGTCACTTGCCTATCAAAGCCTGTGGGCATCTGGTCAACCTGGTACTAGTGTTTCAATGCTCCATTTGCTTCTAGTCATCTTTGATGGGAGAGATCAGAAAATCCATGTCTCCTGAATGAGACATAAAATCTTCCTCACTCTATATATCTGTTGGGCTGTACCTTTCCTCAACTACATGCTCCTGGTCCTCTTCAGTGTATTATGCTCATTTTTAATAAATTAAGTGCTCTGCTTTCTTTAGCTCATAGGCTCTTACTTCTGAAAACACAGTATTTATTCTATTTGATCTGAGTTTCCAATATGTATATCTCCCTGTTCCCCTTGTTGGAGAGTTTCTCTGTAGTACCCATGTCTCCAGTACAGAGACTATTACCAAATCATAGTAGACACTATAACATGAGTGTGAATGAACTCAACAATATATGCCTGATTGAATGAAGAATGCATTTTACCTTATTTCTTTTTAAGGAAGTCACATGGGCTCATGAATATAAGCAGCTATGAATGCTTGATTATTTTTTTCTATTTGTACTAGTGCACAGATTTTTTTAGCCCTTCAAACTAACTTATTTTAAACCAGCTACAAAGATTCCTTTAATACAGCCTGGCACTAAGTACTTAGACAGATGCACTTTCCTTGAGGGTACCAAAGATGGTGTGTTATGGTGATTTTACCATTCCTTTGAGGCTTTGTATCTGCACCGATGGCTTCATTTTTAATTTATATATCCACGGGTTTTTATTAAGTACTTCACAGATTTCAGATCCTGGGGCAGGTCATGGCAACCCCAAAATATCTAAAGCATGTTTTTGCCTTTAGGGACATATTCTACAAACCAGTGTCTATCAGGTTTTGACACTGGATCTGTCTCCTTACATTCACCCAATAGTCATAATCATCTCTTATTAATTCTCTCTTATCTGAGAAGTGGTAAAATGTGTTTTAGGGCTGATTTCAATCATTCTTCTAATTTTGGTGAGAAGTGTTTGTGTTCTGGCTTCCTGGACAATGGCAGGGAAGCTTGGAACAAGAGGGAATGAGCCAAGGCCTGCCATTACTCAGCAATGGTACCTACACTTGAACTTAGTTGCATCTGGACACAAAGCTATTCTTCTATGACCTCCTCTCTTCACATGATTTCATCAAGCCACCCTTCACGTTTCCTTGTGGCCTGCAGTGTTTCTCTTTTATTTCGTGTGCATAATTTTAAGGCCTCTTGAGCCTGCCCAGTGTAGCTTCCCTTCTGCTGCTTTCCAGTCCCTCTTACACTCCACTTTCTTGGCTTTCCGGGAGTCTTGTGTGTGCATGGGTACTGGTTTCGGTAAAATCAGAATTAATTTGATTGTAAGTAAAAAATTCCTATTTTACTCTGGCTTCAGCAAACCTTACCAATGAAATCGACGTGACCACAGACACACTGAAGCACGGAGCTGAGAAGATCTTGTGGTCCACAGACTCAAGTGAATGATGGAAGGAGCAAGAGCACCAGTGGCCCTCCCCAGAGGTAGAGAGGGAGGTGATGGCTCCTTTTCCCTGAGACACACTCTCTCAGAAGCTCTGCTGCAGCTCTACCTGTCTCCATCTCTTGCTTTATTGTCCATTTCTCCTGCCCAAGATTAAGATTTTTTTTCTGCTGGGAAAAGGAAGAGTAGGCAAGGGAACTGAACTTGCTATCACCTGAGCATCTTGCTCTCCTCTTTCCCCACAATCCAAAGACCCTCTTCTCCGACAGCTGCAGCAGAAATAATTAGCTGGACCTGGAGCTCTTACTTCACACAGTCTTGGAGCTGGAAAGATGGGAATTATTGTGGTTGGCAGTTATTTGGTAATATGCTGAGTGGGAGAAGTTCTTCTCTGACAAAAAGAGGGATAATTCCTTCAGGAGGCAGGGGATGGGAAACTGTAGGGAAGTGAAATATTAAACTGCAAAATCAACTAAGAAATGCAAGTCAGGATTCGTACTAGTGCAAATATGTAGAGAGCAAGTTGCCTAGGCTGTCTAGTCCTTCTGTCCTGGCCAGTGGGATCATCAGCAGAAGGGGGAACAGTGAATAAAAGGGACAAGAGACACGAAGAATTGACAGCAAGACAGTAGTTCTGATCAAGCTCCAAAATTTTATTTTTCTCAGGTGGGTTTTATAGTAAGCAGGCCAGGAAACTGAAACTTTCTTTGGGAAAAGATCAGGGGACTGTTGAGTTGCCAAGCAACCCAACCAAGCAACCTAACCACAAAGCATTGTTACTAATGGTCACAGAAAGATAAGAAAATGTTAAGTTATTTTCTAATAACTCAGAACTTGTCCAGGCATGTCAAAAGTTTCTGGTTAATAGCTCAGTACTGGACAACAGAAACTTAACTCAGGCAGGCAATTAGGCATGGCTCTTAAAATGTCCTCAGCATTCTTTTATATTTGTATCTCTGATAGGCTTGGTAACACTGTGACAAAATACCTGAAATAAAATAGCTTAGGGAGAAGAAAGGTTTATTTTAATTAATGCTTTATTGCTTTGGGTTTCAGGTGAGGTTGACTGTCATAGTAGCAATGGCTGCTCACCTCATGGAAGACAGGGAGGAGAGTGGAGAGCATGGGCCATGGATTAGGTATAACTTTCAAAGGTACATATCCATTGAGGTATTCCAGAGGGCCCCTACCTTCTGAACTTTTCTTCATCTTCATCAAAATAGTGCCATTAAGTGGGGACCAAGCTCTCACCACTTTGGCCTGTGGGAGATACTTCATATTCAAACATTTATAGATGCTTTATCAAGAACCCTATCCTGGTTTGAGGGAAAGAAAGTTTAGGGGAGCAAGAGATCCCAGCTGGATCAAGAACAGAAAGGGAGAACAAGGAATAGCAGACCATGATAAATGATGACCACATGAGAACAGGGATAGGCAGAGTGCTTGAGAGGTCCCCAGAAATCCACAATGATACATCCTCTGTTGACTGCTGGCAATGGTCGAGAGAAAGCCTGATCTGACCTAGTCTGGTGATCAGATGGCCAAACACCCTAATGGTCATGCTGGAACTCTTATCCAATAACTGATGGAAGTGGATGCAGAGATCCTCAGCCAGGCCCCAGGTGGAGTTCCAGGAGTCCAATTGTCAAGAAAGAGGAGGGAATATAAGAGCGTGAATTGTTGAGACCAAGATTGGAAAAGCACAGGGACAAATAGCCAAACAAATGGAAGCACATGAATTATGAACCAAAGGCTGTGGAGCCCCCAGCTGGATCAGACCCTCTGGATAAGTGAGACAATTGAATAGCTTGAACTGTTTGGGAGGCACCCAGGCAGTGGGACCCGGACCTGTCCTTAGTGTGTGAGCTGGCTGTTTGGAACCTTGGGCTTAAACAGGGACACTTTGCTCAGCCTGGAAGGAGGGGACTGGACCTGCCTGTACTGAATCCACCAGGTTTAAATGAATCCCTAGGGGAGTCTTGGCCCTGGAGGAGATGGGAATGGAGGGGAGGTGTAGTTAGAGTTTTCCTGCCTGGCCCACAGTCAGGACAAATCCCTCTTACCTTCCAGGCCCATAGACACTCAGACCCAACCAAATAAACACACAGAAACTTATATTGCTTACAAACTGTATGACCATGGCAGGCTTCTTGTTATCTCCTTCTTCTCTCTTAAATTCACCCATTTCTATTAATCTATAAATTGCCATGTGGCTTGTGGCTTACTGGTGCCTTACATCTTCCTTGTCATGGTAGCTGGTGGCTGGTGGCTGGCAGCTTCTCCATCCAGTCTTCCACTTCCCACAATTCTCCTCCTCCTTGTCCCGCCTACCCTATCCTTCCTGTCTGGCTACTGGCCAATCAGCACTTTATTTATTTTTAACCAATCAGAGCAACACATTTGACATACAGAACATCCCATAGCAGGGAGAGGCTGGGGGGAAGGTGGGGTTCGGGGCAGGAGGGGGAGGACAGGGGGGACCCATGGCTGATGTGTAAAATTAAAACACAAATAAAATAAATTAAAAAAAATACTATCCTGTAATGATCACTCTTAAGTGGGTACAGCTTGCCATTTAAATGGTAAATGATGCAGCCATTTTAACAGTTGGAAATGACGTTTGGCATCATGACAACCTTGAAAAGTTAAAAAAATGATCTCTATTCCTCTGCCCCCTCAGATTTCTCCAGACTTTCATTAGTCTTCTGATCTTCAACAGTGAGAGACAATCTAAGTCTTTTACTTTTTGTTGCTGTGACAGAATATGCAGCAGAATATGTACATCTCACAAATGTAGCTGATGGAAGGAAGGGCTTATCTGGGCTCACAGCTGGAGGGTGCAGTGGTAGGGAAGGCATGGTAGCAGGAGTGTGAGCAGCTGGAGGGTGTGGTGGTAGGAAAGGCATGATGGCATAGATGTGAGTGGTTTTTCACACTACAGACACAGCAAGAAGCAAAGAGATGAATGTTACTCAGATTGTTTATTTTTTTTTATACAGCCCAGACACACTAGCCTAAGTGATGGTACCATCTACATTTTGAGTGGATCTTCACAAATCAATTAACCTAAATTAGAATCTCCCTCATGGGCATGTCCAGAGATTTGTCTCCTAGATGATTTCAGATCCTGTCAAGTTGAAAATCAATATTTATTATCACCCAACCCCAAAGAGTGGGACAAACAGCAGTCTAGAATCAGATGGTCTCTTGTGTGGCCCTGACTCTGATAGCTGGTTTCTGGTATGATGAACATCCATTCCATCCTTTCACCTAAGATCACTTATAAAATGGTTGGTGAACTAGGTGCCTTATTTTGTTACCAGAACCATTAGGGAAAGAAAGTAAGCTCAGGGAAGTCTGCTATAAGTCCAATGGCCCTGCAGCAGTGACTGTAATAATGGTGAGACTTGGTGCTGTTTCTGTGAGGGCTTGATCAGCCCAGCCATTGTGTCAAGGTTTGTGCATGAATGACCTTTGTTTGTCTGCAAACTGCACCCATAGAATTGTCTGTATTGCTTTCTTTTTACTACATATAGGCACACAGGTCACAGAGAATCAACACACACTGTCCCAAGTCAAGCAGCAAAAAGTTGGAGAAGTCAGAGTTCAAACCCAGAGCCCAACCCTTTACCACTAAGCAGTGTGTGTGTGTGTGTGTGTGTGTGTGTGTGTGTGTGTGTGTGTGTGAAGAGAGAGAGAGAGAGAGAGAGAGAGAGAGAGAGAGAGAGAGAGAAGGAGAGAGAGAGAGAAAGATGGGGAGATGAGGGGTAAGAGGAAAAACATAGCGGGTACTCAGAGGGAAAGGAAAAAAAATTCCAGAATCTTGGAGGGGTACAATGATGAGGTTATAAGGAACAAAGTTGCTTGCTTTCGGGGGAGGGTCTTTATCACTGTTTAATTACCTCTTGGGGGAGGTTTTCGTTTTAACTGGAGAGAGAGGGTAGGTGAGAGAGAGAGGAAAGAGGGGAGGAAAGAAGGAAATGTAACCACAGAGAAAGGAGAAATGTCTCCTCAACTCTGACCTTCCCTCTGGCTCAGCTCACACTAGTTCTAAGAGTTGCTCTCTTCCAAGATTGCAGAGCTGGCCAGCACTGGTTAATGGCTCAGGGTTGATCCTCTATTGAGGGACATCCGTCCCTTTGTGCTGTGACATTGATGTTACTGTCAGTTGACAGCAAGCTTTATCATGAATCCCTTCAAGTACAAAAGGCCACTGTTCAGAAACTGTCATTAAAAGCAGCCTCTCTCTTTTTAAAAGCAATCTCCCCTTTATTCTCTTTATAATAGGAGCCAGTGTACCGGAAGAGGCTGACCTTAAGTTGAGCCTGTTTAGTTAAAAAAAAAAAAAAGAAATAGAATAGGTTATGTTTTTTAATGTATTTAAGATCAGAGGTGCAGAATTAGAATGGAGCAGGGGTGGGGAGGGCTAGGAGGCAGGATGGTGGAAAGCAGAGGTGGCCTTGGGTTCTCTTGGCTTTGGATAATGGACGTTTCTAGTTAAATCAACACAGTCTATTTCACAGCTTGTCTCCATGATGTATATACTCTTTGGACAGGGTTGCTGGCTGCCTGAAGATCTCTTTTAGCCACAGGACATGGGTATAAATAAGCTTCATGTAGTCACAGATGCTAAAAGTGATTGTGGGTAGTGAGTTCTGATAGTAGAGGGCAGGATGCTCATTGTCATGTGGGAAGGAAAGGATTCCAGAAGAACACAATGGTAGGATTCTACTAACCAGATACCCTCTAGGGACTTTATGACTTTTAGGGAGGCGTGTGACTGACAGGTTATCTGTTAAGGAGGTTAGAAGCTCAGGGCTCCTCATGTGCTTCCCAGGTGCAGACTAAATGTGCACATTGTCTGGGAGTACTGTTCTCATTCCTGCAGATCTAATGTAGAGCCTAAAGGTGGAAAGATTTATTCTGGATTATGTCTTCAAAGGGTTCAGTCTTTCGACTCATGGTCTCATGTTCTGGACGGAGCAGCATAGTGGAGGAAGCTCATGGTAGCAGGGCCTTCTCACTTCATGTGAAAAGAAGTGAAGTAAAGGAGTACAGCAAGGGCCAGAGGAAGATCTGCCAGAAATTTTGGCATGCCCACAGTGACCTGCTTTCTCCATCCAGTCTCTATTTCCTGCCTTTCCCCACCTCCCAATAGTGTCACCACACAAGAACCCATCAAGGGATTAACCCATTGATTATGCAGAGCACCCAGGATCTAGGTGTCTCTGGAAGCACAATCAGATCCTTGTAGAGGTGTGCCTACTCATCTCTAAGAAGTCCCTAGTCCAGTCAGGCAGACAACATAGATGAGCCACCACGAGGCACAGCTCCAGCAGTCAGTGTGCAGCCATTTTACCTCTTTCTTCCCTTGTCTGCAAGCATATACACCCATTGGCTGTGACGATTCCATGAGCTGTCACCGGTCAAGGAACAGAGAGGAGGTTCCAGCCCATAGTTGGGACTCTGCCAGCACTTGCTCTGACTATTTATGTTTCATGGAGACTTTATAGTATCAGACCCTGTGACTGTGGTCACACAGGCATGGAAAGCCACAGTTGGCCTCCCAGAGTCTGGTGTTCACAAACCTTGTTGAGGGAGCAGGTAGAAGTGTTCCTGTTGCATGTTGAGAGTGAGGAGGCAGAGGCTTCCTGGGGATGTCTCCCTTCACCCCACCACACCCACCTGTACTTCCTCTGTTGGGCACATGGTTGTGAGATATGCATCACAGTGGAAGAGCAAGTCAGTGCACAGTCTCTAAGAAAGGGAACTGTGGACATTGGTATATGACAGTCACTAGGAACAGTGTGGTCTGTGCATGTGGAGTAGACTGGGAGAGGTCTAAATAGAGATAAAGCAAGCAGGTGAGAGTGAGCTCACACAGGAGCGACATCCGTCAAGGGCCTTTAATGTGTCATGTAGGAATCTGGGGTTCCAATGAGGGACAGTTTGAGGAGCAGCTTTCTGAATTTCTTGTTATAAGGCTCAGAAGTAGGTAGAAGAGCCCACAGGGAGCTCCTGAACTTGGCCATGGAAGAGATAATGTTGACATAACTTGGGGGATACAGGGAAGCGGTAAGGTTAAAACAGTCTCTACCAGGCCAGGTTCTTAACTCCTGCTGCTACTACTCTCTACTGGCTACTCTCTTAACACCCTGTAGCCCATCTGCTTCCTTCCCTGTTCCTGTCATTGTGAGCTTTGTGTCCTCGGTAGGCTGTAAGAAGAGAGATTGCATTTCTTCTTTTCTCCTCTTTCTACCCTCTATTCTGAGTGTGCCAACTGAGTTTCAACACTCACTTAATTGCCAACCTGCATAGTCAGGTATTCTGCCCGCTCTTTGATCTTGCACACTGAGGCTATTAGGAGACCAAGTGGCTCATTCTGGAACAGGAAGGGACTTCCCTTTGAGCTCACAGTGATTGTGATGTGAGGTGGGTTTCTACAAGGTTTTGATGTCAGATATTGACCTTGGGCAGGGCACCATGGCTTGTGGTTCTGCTTGGCTCATTCTTAGGAAAACACTCCCTTAGTTCCATCCCTGGGGCATAGCAACCAGAAGTCCTAGGTAATTTCCATGCAGAGGCAGCCTTTGAAAGCCAGGCCTCTTTCATGCCCTGAGAAGATTTGTGAGGGGTCGACCCTGTTTAGATTGGTTCTTTGCACCAGCTGAGGAAGCCTGCTGGCTCTTCCCAGCATGGAGGATGTTGTAAGGGAAGATGAGCAGGGGACAGACTGAAGAACCAGGGCACTTCCCAGCTTGAATCAGGCCTGTCCTGGGAGGCTTCATTATTTTGCTGGAAATTAATCCCCAGAAATGGCAGATGTGGTAGATTTGAATGTGAACTGACTGGTGTGTCTCCTAGCTGAAGGAAAGTGGTTTTTGGATTAACCACTCTGCTCGATTGCCCTTGCCTCTGAAACCTTCCATTAGTGCAGATAATTGAACGATTTCTGTTTGGGTGTTTTTATACCTGATTGGAAGTTCTTATGGCATTGGAAGTGGGGCTAGGGAGTTTGAGTTGGTCTGAACAATTTGCCGTCACTCACAATGACATTGATATAGTGTGCTAGCAATGGTTATTGCTGCATGGAACTGCCCATGTCCCAGCCACTGTACTTAGCCTTGAACCTTGACTTATTTCTTGTGTCAACCGAAGAACAATAGTGACAGCCATAAATATAATAGCAGTAACATGAAACACTTATTTGGTACTTATTGTGTTGTTTGGGCATTATTCTAATAGCTAAAATGTCTTAGTTAATCTTCCAAACAACTTGAGAAGTAGTAATTCAAACCCCAGGGAATGTGATACTTGCTAAGATTTGAAGGGCACCCTTGACATTGAACTGTGTGGAGGCCTGCCTATGGTATGTGCACCATAGTGTCCTTCCATTACACAGAGCTCAGAAGAGCTAAGTCACCTGCTGTATGAGTCAGCTTTTTGTAACTGCAAAAATTCTGACGTGCTCAGCTGATAAAGATTTTATTTCTGGCCCACAGTTTGGAAGTTTGGACTCGATACTGGTCGGCTCCTTTGCTTCAGTCTTGTGGTGATGTGGCAGGGTAGAATCGAAAAGGGAACGGAAGAAAGGGGCCAGGACCCACAATTTCTGTATGGGGTACATCCTGAGTCACCTCCAGCCCTCCCACTAGCCCTACCTCTGAAATGTTCCACATCTCTCAATAGCACTGTGCACTGTGGAACAGCTTGTCACACATGGGCCACTGGGAGCCACTGAAGATCAAACCATCACACTAGCTAAAAGCCACAAAGCCAGTCTGTGATAGATGGAGTCAGGGGTTGAGCTTTCTCCGGAGCCCTTTGTTTCTTTTAACTATATTTGATTGAGAGCCAGAGGCTACTAAACCCTAATTTTGCACTGAACATCTGTGGGAGAGGAAGTGTGGAGACCAGTCCCTTCATCCTAGATTTCAGTGGGAAGTCGTTGATCTAAAGAAATCCTCAAAGCCCCCATTGGCCAGAAGAACAGATATTGCGCAGTGCTTGCAGTTCATGTCTTTCTTTCCTATGCTAAGGTGGGCTTTCTTTTCACTCTCTTTGGGGGTAAACTACCACTCCTAATTGTGGATGACCAGGAGGCAGAAGGACCACTATGGCTTTGTGAGCTTGCAACAGATATCCAAATAAGATAATTATGTAATTAGCAGCGAGTGGAAGATGTAAATTCTGCAGAGGGAATCAGCTAACAGTTTCTGACAACATTCAATGTCACTGTTAGTTGGGTGTGAGTGGAAAGTATAGGCACAGTCATCCAGAGAGTGAATAATAGGATGGAATATTCCAGAACAAGAATTTATTATGTCCTCTCTCTGTGGCACAATAGGCTGGACTGATCACTTCCAGAAAATAGTTCTCACATTTACCTTATAAGCCTTTACTGTCACAACTTCCCTTATTGACAAACTAGGAAGTTGTATTTCTGATTATGATGGGGCTATAGCACCTCTGTTTCTTTTGTCTCTGTTCCTCCTCTCCTCTCCTCTCCTCCCCTCTCCTCTCCTCTCCTCTCCTCTCCTCTCCTCTTCTCTCTCTCTCTCTCTCTCTCTCTCTCTCTCTCTCTCTCTCTCACACACTCACACACACACACACACACACACACCCTTGATAATGTTAAAGCAGGGATTTGAACTCAGGTCTCATTTAACTCAAAATCTTTCTCTCCTAGAGGGAAGCCAATCTTAAGATTAAAGGTTATTCAAAGAAATCTAATTTATTTTCTGCCTAACAGATTCATCCCTCATCATCACCATCACTTCAGCACTCCACAAAGTAATCCCATCTATCATGGAAGGGGCACTGATTTGAAACAGCTTATGGGCTGTGTGAATTACACGCACGGACGCATGAGGAACTCCCAGCAACCTTTGAGGCAGTCTCTGCTCTTGGTATGCTTGTGACTTGGATGAAAAAGCTGAAGTTCATTTTCCAAAGTCAAATATAGGGAGGCCATGCCAGGGTCACAGACTGGGTTTTCTGAGTTCTTAATTCTTCACATTTAACCACCTGTTCTTGTGTCTTTCAGTCAGACAGGTGACTGCTGATAGAGAAACAGATGACTGATAATTAAAGATAGATAGATAGATGGGTGGATTAATGGATGGTTAGATAGATAGATAGATAGATAGATAGATAGATAGATAGATAGATAGATGATAGAAAGTTATGGAGAGATGTATGATAGATGGATGATAAATAGATCATAGATAGATAGATGACAGAAAGATAAATAGATGGATTATAGATATAAGATAGATAGATGCCACATAGATATGTAGAGTCAGATGCCCATTTTTTAAAGAAAATTTTAATTCATTTTATATACCAATCACAGATCCCCTTCTTCCCTCCTACCACTCCTCCAGCCTTCCCCCTTCCCAATGCCCATTTCCTCCTACAAGAAGGTAAGGCCTTCCATGGGGAGTCAGCAGAGCCTGGTAAATTCAGTAGAGGCAGGTCCAAACCCCACCCCTTGCCTCAAGGCTGTGTGAGGTGTCTCACCAACGTAGTGGGCTCCAAAAGCCAGCTCATGTACCAGGGATGGTTCCTGATCCTACTGCCAGGGGCCCCTTAAGCAGATCGAGCTACACAACTGTCTCGATTATGCAGAGGGCCTAGACCAGTCTGGTGGAGGCTCCACAGGTGTTGGTCTAAAGTTCACTAGCTTCGTTTGGTTGTCTATGTAGGTTTTCCCATCATGATCTTGATGCTCCTTGCTCATAGAATCCCTCTTCTCTTTCTTCAGCTGGATTCTTGGAGCTCAGCCTCCAAGAATGTTTGGCTGTGGCTCTCTGGAGATGCAGATTTTGTGTGTGTGTGTGTGTGTGTGTGTGTGTGTGTGTGTGTGTGTGTGTGTACACATATATTTCCATATATCTGTATTTAGAATCCAACTCTCTATGCCCTTGTGTCTTCTGCCTAGTTCTCTGTATTGGCTCAGATCGAGCACTTCACTCCTTGCTTACATTGATATTCCTCTTGATAGCAGCCCTGTCACAATACCAATTGGAATAAAACCCAAAGAGAAGTGTAGAGAATATAAATGGGGTCTTTTTCTTCTCAACTCAGAATAGGACATGACTCTCATGAAGAACAAGGGAACAAAGGTGCCATGATATGCATTCATCAGGGAACATGGCTCTTTCTGATACAGCTGGTAAGGCACACTGCGAAGAGAAACGTAAGATAAAAGGGATTATAGTGGAGAATTTAGATTGCCCCACTGTGTGGGAGCTTGAGGTTTTGTGCATTTATTTGTAAGCACCATCATCAGTGGGTTTTTTGAGTGTTCTATCTGTATGCAAAGTGATAGTATATGACCTGCCTACACAGCTTATGACTCAGCTTGCATTTGGGGTTGTCCACTAAGCAGATGTGTTCGGGAGGACTTGCATCTGACTGAATGCTCATCTGATGTATTCCTAAGAGACTGTTTGGATCAGAGTTATGGAAGTAGACATTGATAGCAAATAGAAGCCCTATGGTTGGAAATAAAAGCTTTTCTGGTTGTTAACAGCTGGTGTGAACTGAGATCTTTACTTTTGAGAAGCTTCTGGATATAGGCTTGGTCATCTTGCTGGCTGACTTTGATGTCTGATCACATCTAGCATACCACAGATTTCTGCAATGTAACTTTTCTGATCTTTGGTTTGTTTTTCCTCAGAAAGAAATGTTTAATACTTTCAGAAACTCTCATAAAGCTCACCCCATACAATATAGTCTCTGTAATCCATTCAGTCAAGTCCAGCAACAAAAAATGTTTGAATATGCTTTTGAATGAAAATAATTTAAAACAATTTTCTCTGTTCTATTGAGATCAAATATATTGAAGGTAACTTGATTTGTAATTTGTAAAATTTATCAATATACATTTTCATCTCCTCTCAGAAAGCCCTCCTGTGTCTCCCCCTTCCCTCCAAAGTCTCCTATCAGTGCCTTTTCCTGGCCTCCCTTCGACCCTGTCATGTGTGATATTCTCTCTCTCTCTCTCTCTCTCTCTCTCTCTCTCTCTCTCTCTCCCTTTTTTTTTTTTTTTTTTGTGTGTGTGCATACATGGAGATGTGTGCACATGTGCCCTGCATGTATGTGGAGGCCACAGGTTACTTCTAGGTGTTTTCCTCTATTGCTCTCTGCTTAATTTTTTTTGAGACAGGATCTCTTGCTAAAGGTAATACTCACTAATTGCTTGTCTGTCTAGAAAGCTCTGGCAATCCACTCCCTCTGTTAGCACTGGGGTTACAGATATGAGTGACCAGGCATGCCTTTTACATGGGTGCTGGGGATATGAACTTGTCCAGCAGGTACTTTATTAACTGAGCCACCTCTCCAACCCTGTATGAGATTTCTGCACTTTCACAGCTCTCTGTTGGCCCTGCCCCTCCTTCCCTACCTGACTCTCCACTCTCAGAGTCTTAGATTCTCTGTACCAGAGATAGAGCCTTTTCTCTGTCCTGCCCCATTCCATAGTCACTTCCCAAATTACCACTCAGAGGTTTATATTATTATAAATTCTTGGCCAATGGCTCAGGCTTATTACTAGCTAGCTCTTTTATTTAAATTAACCCATGTTTCTTATCTATGATTTGCCATGTGATTTATGGCTTGTTACCTCTTTTTCTATACAACTTGTTTCCTCAGTAGCTGGCTGGCATCTTCCCCGACTCTGCCCCTCCTCAACTCCATCCTTGGTTTGATTGTACTGCCTAACCTTATCTTGCCCTGCCATTGGCCAAAACTGCTTCATTATCAATCAATGAAAGCAACATACACTTACAGCATACCGAACAACATCCCACAGCACTTCTCCCTCTTTATTACCAACCTCGTTATTCATACATTTTCATCTCCTCTCAGGAAGCCCTCCTGTGTCTCCCCCTTCCTGCTGAAGTCTCCTATCAGTGTCTTTTCCTGTCACCTGCACAGCTTGTATCCACTGTGTCCCTATACCTGCCAGACAGGTCAATAGGCTGGGGAAGGAGAGAAGCAGAAGAGCCAGTGTATTTATTCATCATGGAGATGGCTCAGGTCTGAACGTTTCCATATTAGTGCTTTCTGGTGGAGCCATCCATGCGCCATAGCTCCCAGCCACCCAAGTCATAGTGAAGTGTCTGAGACTGGTGCTCATTCATAAGTGTGGGTAAGCACTCAAGAGGCAGCACTAGCTAAGGCTGCTGTTTCTGAGGTCCTGACCTGAATGATGAGTGAGCTGTGGGTGGATGGCTTGTGCTCTGCTGGGTGACAAGATAAAAGGGCAAAGAGCATATGAGGAGAGTAAGACGCATAGACTGGTGTGATGCTGTTGCTGTGATGAGACGAATGTGTTAGTTGCTGTGACTTCGAGTGGTACCCAGAGGAGTACCACCCTGAGGACCCATGTACCCAGGCAATAGATGGGGCAGTGTGTTTCCAAGACCTGGAGAGTCGGTAATCACACCATTTTACAGGTCTGCAGATACAGTGTCTGGGCCTAGGCTGAGAGGATCTCAGTATGTAGGATACTGAGATAGGGTGTTCTAGGAAGGGGAAGATGATGAGTGAGGACTGAGGCAGACAGAGACTGGGAGAGTGACATGCTAGTGGAGAACTTCTGTGCTCCTGTGGGATGCTAGGGCATACAGAAGTGAGCCAGAAACACTGGGAAGACTGGATTTTTTTTTGTGTGTGTGTATGTGTGTACACGTGTGTGTATACGTGTGTATACGTGTGTGTGTGTGTGTGTGTGTGTGTGTGTGTGTGTGTGTGTGTGTTTGTGCAAAAGTCGGTTTTGGGCATCATTCTTTAGTTCATTTTGTTCTTTGTTTTCTTTTTATTTCATTTGTGTGTACACATGTGTGTTTACATGTTCATTTGTTTGTGCATATGTGTGCATTTATACATGCATGTGTGTGTTCATGAATGTGAAGGCCAATGGTTGACTTGACCATTGTATCCCTTATGTGTTAGGATGTGGTCTTTCACTTGAAGTCAGTGCTCTCATTTTCTTGTTGGACTAGGTTAGCTGGTTCGTTTGACTCCCTGTCTCTGTGTCTTAAGCACAGGGCTTGATGTCATACTTGCCTGGTGTTTGTGTGGGTGCTCAGGATCTGAACTCTGGTTCTCATACTTGCATGGCAATCCCTTCACCTGCTGAGGTACCTCTCCATGCCTACCTTGCTGGAGACCCCTCCATATATACCCATACCTTGTTAATTAAGACAGGGTGTCACACTGGCAGAATTTCCTAAGTAAGGCTAGCCTGGCTTGCCAGGGGTCTCAAAATATGTATGCCTCTGCCTCCCCAGTGCTAGAATTGTAAGCACGGATGAGTGATGGGGCTCCAGTTCTGTTCTTCATGCTTGCAAGGCAAGCACGTTACTGACTGGGCCATCAACCCTCCCCCTGGATTGTGAATGCCAGTCTACAGCTTTCTTCTCCACCAACCACAGTTGGAAAGTTTGACAGATGATTAACACAGCGTTGCAAACATGTGTTTAGGAAACTAGATCAGTTTCTTTTCTCCTTGATGTGACCAAATATCTGAAAAGAAGCAGCTAAGAAAGGCGCAGCTTACCCTGACTCGTGTGGCGTGGGATACAGTCCGTGGTGTGTGGAGGACAGAGGGGAGATGGGAAGCAGCTCTGATGCCTGGCAGCAGGGATCACAAGGTAATTGCTCATATCTCAGTGGACCAGAGAGCAGAATATGAGGCTGCCTATAAAAACCCCAAGACCTTACCACCAACAATCCATTTCCTCTGTCTAGACCCCAACTCCCAATGGTTCCAAAATCTTCAGAAACAAGGTATCAGCAGTGTGCTAAGTAGTCAAACACATAAGCCTGTGGAGGGTATGTTAACAGCCAAACCACAAGAGATATTTAAGGCAGAAATTGCCAACATCAATGCTAAGTTTCTGTTCCAAGACACTGTCTTAGTCATTTCAACCTGAAGCATTTCTGACTATAAGATCCCATCCCTATTATGACCAACATAAATGCACCCAGATATTGCCAGAGGTCCCCTGGGAAGATAATCAGCATTAGCTGGGAACGTCTGGTTTCAGAGACAGTGTTCCTGTCAGCATCGATGGGGCTAAGGCATGGAAAGGCCATGAGCAGGAGCCCATTTTGAGTAGATTGCATGGCAGGAGCAATGAGGATGCATGCACCAGGAAATAAAACCTACTACCCCATTCTGCTCCAGTGCATGAAACACTTCAAGGAGCTTTGATCAGCACACACGAGGGTCAGGGCATTTGGAAGCAAGCACTTGTTAAAATCTTTGATGTATTTTACTTTTTGGAATCTATTAAGATCCCCCAATCAAAGAAGCAGTGACACCCCCCCCCCCAGCAGGCGAGCCAGCCAAGTCTCTCTTCAGTGTCTTTTAATTAAAACGGCATCCACAACATTTGATGTCAGGTTTCTGAAGAAGACTCTGACTGCCCCTCTCCTGGTGTCTTTTGTGACATTGTGATTATTTTAAAACTCCTTGGAATTGTTCATTTTCATCTAGGTTCACTCGTCCCTGCACAGCCAGCTGGCCATTAAGGAATTTTAGAACAACAATAACAACAAAAAAAAAGGGCCAGAGCAACTGTGTTCTTGTTTGTGTTGTGTAATCAACTGAAATAGCCCTGGAAGCACTGACAGGAGAAGCCCCAGTAAGCAGATCCCCTGCCAGCCATCTCTGCTCATGGCGGGACTGTATGCAGCACTTCACTTTGCTGTCTGCCTGGAAACAGCTACTTTTTTAAAGATTTATTTATTTATTATGTATACATACAGAAGTGTGTGCCAGATCTCATTAGAGATGGTTGTAAGCCACCATGTGGGTGCTGGGAATTGAACTCAGGACCTCTGGAAGAGCAGTCGGTGCTCTTAACCTCTGAGCCATCTCTCCAGCATGAAACAGCTATTTTTATTAAGTGTGTGTGTGTGTGTGTGTGTGTGTGTGTGTGTGTGTGTGTGTTTGTAAGAGATGGGCAGATATATGTCTGCATAACTAAAGATGCAATGATGAAGCTTATATTCAGTTTCTAGATCTGATTTCCTACTCACTCATCTATTCAGGTCACTCTGCTCAGGAACAGTCAGTAACTCCCTATTACTTTTTCATTAACAAATTCAAGGTGGAATCTGGGCAGTGGTGGTGACACATGCTTTAATCCTAGCACTCAGGAGGCAAAGCCAGGAGTATCTCTGTGAGTTCAAGGCCAGCCTGGTCTACAGAGAGAGATCCAGGACAGGCACCAAAACTGCATGGAGAAACCCTGTCTCGGAAAAAAAACAAGAAAAAACAAAACAAAGCATAAAACCAAGGTGGTTACAATGACATTGTATCTCTTCCATGATCCAGATCCCAGCTTCCCCTCACTATATTCTGTATATTTTATTGTCTCTGTCTCTCTCTCTGTCTGTCTCCCCATCTCCCTCTCTCTCTGTGTGTGTCTCTGTCTGTCTCTCTGTACCTCTCTTTCTCTGTCTGTCTCTCTTTGTGTGTGTGTGTGTGAGTGTGTGTGTGTGGTTGCATTGGGAGGCCAGCTATGTCTTATTCAGTTCTTTTCCACTTTAATTTTAATTTTTAATTTTTATTTTTGGTTTATCAAGACAGGGTTTCTCTGTGTAGCTTTGTGCCTTTCCTGGATCTTGCTCTGTAGACCAGGCTGGCCTCAAATTCACAGAGATCTGCCTGCCTCTGCCTCCCAAGTGCTGGGATTAAAGGCGTGCGCCACCACCGCCCGGCTAATTTTAATTTTTGAAGCAAGGTCTCTCATTCAACCTGGAGGTCACTGATTCTGCTACACTGGCTGGTCAGCAAGCTCCATGGACCCACATGTCCCTACCTCCACAGTGCTGGAATTGCAGGTGCCTACCAGTCTGCATGGTTTGTTGTTCCAGATGCTTTGGATTATCTAGGGTCCATGTTTGCATGGCAGGCATGCCATATTCCAAGCATCTCCCCAGCTTGTATTTCATTTTGTAATGAAGCCAAGATTATTTAAAAAATACTTATCACAAAAGTAGACATCTCAGATCCCAAGCCCGTGAAGGACTAGAGGAGCCGTGATTATGTGGAATGAGACATACTCTTTCTGTCTGTTTTGTGAGGCAGTATTTTGCTATGTACAAACAAGCTGGCCTGATTCTCACTATGGAGCTCGGTTTGACCTCAAACTAAAAACAATTTTATCCTTCAGGCTCAGTCTCCTGAGCGTTGAGATTCACAGCCCTGTAGAGCTACATCCAGTTTTGCATAGTTATTTTCTAAATCCATGATACTGGCTTTTGATGTGAAAACCTGGTATTTCATCTCACTTGTAGGACAGGAGATCTAGAGCTCCAAATTCCAAGTGGATATATTGATAAACTTTCATGAACTACTCTGGCTGAAATAGGATACAAGTTGGCTTAGATGATCATCCACTCTTTATTATTCAGATTTGTGTCCAGTTCGCAAACTGTCCAATTAAATTGATCCTTTGTCCTTTGCTTTGGCTCCTTTCATTTGTCAAGTGCTTTACTTGAGTTCTTCTCTGTCTCCTTCCTGACCCTTCCATCCTTCCTGGAGAGTTCAGCACCTGCTCTTGAGTGAAATCTCAACACAGCTCTTGTCCCAAAGAAGTACAATGTGCTGTTCTCGTAGCAGAATGTATAGATGTATTCATTGTTTCCACGTCTGCTTTCTTAGGCACATTTGGACAAAGGTGAGGTCAAACATCTTTCTTATGGCTCGGGAGGTTGCTCAGTGGGTACATTGCTGCCACGCAAGCATGATGACCTGAGTTTGGATGCCCCAGCACCCACATAAAAATCTAGGCATGGCAGCATGTACCTGCAATTCCAGGGCTAAGGCGGCAGAGACAGGAAGATCCCTGGAGTTCATTGTCCAACTAATTTGGCTGAACAGGTAAACTCTGGTTGATTGAGAAACCCTGTCTCAAAACACATGGTGGAGAATGAATGAAAAAGACACATAATAACCTAATATTGACATCTGGCTTATCTGACTTATATACGCATGTGCACTCAGATGTAAGTACACCTGGATACACACACACACACACACACACACACACACACACACACACACACTTTTTTGTTGTTCTATCTTTTGCACAGTGCACTTGCCTTCATGTGTCTCCTTTCAGGGATACTGGAAGTGTGATGGGGTAAGAGATACAAAATCTAAGTATTTCACTGACTTACACATAATTTATGGAAATAAGCCAATACACCCATTCTGAATTTCTGCTCATGGTTCTTTAAAATACTCCCTTTATTTCTATGGGGAAAATACATTAGAAAATTTCCATTCTAGTGAAGAGCACCACCATACATCAGGAGTCTCTTGGTCCTAGACGTTCCCTGCCTCCCCAGAATCTGGTGAGCTGGGCCAAGGTGTCTCACTGAACAGGATGCTGTCATTTGCATGCAGTCTGTACTTCAGTGCAGCTGATAAAGTGATGCAGGACCAAGCATGCCTTTCCTTGTCATTGCCCAGCAGGGATGGCTTTGCTTTATGGATGGTCTAGAGTACTTTGGCCCGCCTTTCTCAGCAGAGCAGTCTGTAGTGGGTAGCCATCCCAGCATTGGCCTGGAAGTTCCAACCCCCACTGAGGCTTTGGTAATGGTCACGCCCACAAGGCGGGGCAGAGGAGGAAGCTGAAGACGAAGGATCGGGAAGTACTCACTCTCTTGGTTCCCGGACTCTGGACGCTGGAGGTAGACCGAGCAGAGTTCTCCAGAGAACACCGCCGGACTGCGCTATACCTTTGCCAGACCCTGTAACCTACCCCCTCATTTGTAAGTACCCCACAAAATAAACCTCCCTTTTAACTACGTGGAGTGGCCTTAATAATTTCACCAATAGCAGTCTCCTGACACACTGCCTCCTTCTGATCCCACATGACAGGTGGATAACCCCCAAACACTGTCATTAGACATGTAGGTCCTTAGACACATAGGGGACTTGGTTTTATTCCTTCTTGTCCAGATACTTGGACTTCACAGATTCTGTTGAGAAGTTCTCTCCTCTGAGGTCTTGCAGGCACTATGAAGAATTATATTTCAAAAGAAATTCTAAGGCTGGCAAGATGGTTCAGTGGGTAAAGTTGCTTGTTGCCAATCCCAGTATCCTGAATTGTATCCCTAGGACCTACATAATGGCAGGGGAGAACTGACCCCTTTAAGTTGTCCTGTGACCTCCACACACATGGCATGCACACCCACATATACTATCACTCACTCTTCCACACACATAGACAAATATAATAAAATAAAAAGGAATTCTTGCATCATAATTCCTTAGTTCATGGGAGTAAGCATACATCTACAATGTGACCCAGCTATACCACACTTAGGTATTTACATAGAATACTCCAAGCTAGCACAGCATTCAGATGGCTTGTGCATGGACATTTACTGTAGCACTGTTCATACAGCTATGGAATTGGCATAGGTGTCCAGAGTCCAGGGGATGGGAGAAGGGGAATGTGGCATATATATATATAATGAGATATATTCTTTTCAGCCATAAAGAAAAATGAAACATCAGTTGCAGGAAAGGGGATTCAACTACTGGAGATCATTTTACTAAGTGAATTAATCTAGGTCCCAGAAAGACAGACTTTGTTTCACATGTTTCTTGGATTTTATATAGTCACATAAAATACTGTATATATGCATTAAATGGAAAAAGAACAGGAATTTTTAAGGTAACAAAATGGGAGGTGGGGATGAGAAAAGGGGGTATAGGAGGGATGCAACAAAGGGGTGGCGTGTTCAACATAAAGCAGTTCAAATCATGTCCTTCTGTGCTGGGTACATTTCCCATCATCTGGTGTGTGATATGGTGCTTTGTCAGAACTGGTGGACATTCAGAGATGATGCATATGAAATATTAATCAAAATATGAGATCCAGGGTAAGCAGTCCTGTTATCCCAGGAGTGGTCTCTGAATGCTCCCTTCCCAGAGTTGGAGGAACTTGTGAAGCTATACGGCTTTGGTCCAGTCTGGAAGTGACCTTGATGGTGCCATAATGTGGACAGAGAACAGCAAGTAGGGGTACAGTCAAGTGGAATGAAGTGAGTTGGACGGATATTGTTTGGAGCAGAAGTGAGTGTGTCAGGGATTGGGCAGTCATGTGGTGGGCTGGAATAGAGTATGCTGAAGGAGATGAACAGGACAGCCAAGAGGAATGTATTCTTGAAGGACTGGGGTATGACTTAGTAGAGAGCATTTCTAGAGTCTCTGGGGAGAAGCAGGAGGGCATGGCTCAGAGGTAGAGAGAGCACCTGCCTAGGATCCCCTGCCCAAAGCCTGAGGCCATGGCTCAGTGGTAGGAAACTTGCTTATCATGCACAAAGCTCTGCCTTCCATCTCCAGCACTGAAGGAAAAAGAATGAAGAGGAAAGCCATCTCTTCTTGGGCTTTAATTATAAAGTGGAGAGAAGGAAAGTGTATCAATTGTAGATGCTAAGCACACATCCTTAGAGAGAGCAAGATGCTGCTGCTGCTGACCACAGTGTGGATTCTCCCCCTGGACAAGGACAGGCTCTGTAGTGTGATTAAGGGTGGCATCTGCTTAGAATTCTAGCATCAATTTGGTATGCACCTTACAATGTGCCCAACCCCTGCCCAGAGCTGGACCTTCCTGGAATATACAGAAGAACATCATTAATGATATTTTTGTAATTTTGAAAGTTCCTACATTTATAGAAGGAACATTGATCATCTTCCTCTATTGCCACTTTCCTTCCCTCCTCTTCAGTGTCTCCACATCTCCCTCCAGATTCATGTCTTCTTTATTTTTGTTGTTTGTAACACCTGAGTACAGTTAATGCTGCCCACATGTGCATGGGTGTATGACCATCTACTGTGGCACAAGCAATCCAGCAATAGTTATATCTCCAAAGGAGAGTGACAGTCCCTCCTCAGAAACTATCAATTGCCAATAGCTTCTTCACTAGAGCTGGAGCTTCAGAGGCTCCTCCCCCACCTGTACTGGAAGTTTGAATGGATTTGTCTTGTGGAGGTCTTGTGCAGGTAACTATAGCTGCTGTGAATTAGTGTGGACAACAGCCATGGCTGCCCAGGACTAAGCATTTCATAGTTCCTCTCCCTATCAGACAGATTGTACACTCTTTCCACACTCTCTTCCATTAAATCCCTTAGCCACAAATGGGTGGGAGGTTGATGTTGATGACCCAGCCACAACTGAGCATCTAGAGTTACTTATGCTTGGAACTTTGATCAGCTATGAGTCTCCATCAAAGCACTGAAGAAAAAAAAGACTTAAATTAGAGTCTACTCCTTCACAGGCCTATGAAGAGATGACTGGAGCAAGTGTGGTCTTCACAGCCTTAGGAAGAATGGGTTCTTGCTACTTCCTGTCCAGAAAAATGCAAGGTCTGGTACACCCCCATAGTTTTGTTTTAAACCAATGTCTATAGATGCTGATGTGATGCCACCCTTTAGATTTTTTTGATAGGAGTTATTTCTGCTGAGATTCCCAAGAGTCCTAATACTAGGTCTCAAGGAGAGCATCCTGTTGGCTGCTGGCTGTTCCAGTCTCATGCAGATGTATGGTGAGTGTGATTGTTTGGTGGTTCCTAGGTGCCCTGCGAGAGCCATCTGATCATGAAGCACACAGAAATGCCAGGGAGCTATTGTAGGTCAGCCTCACTCTAAGGCAGGTGGAGCTCCTATTGGTGTCCACTCAGTCTTTTTACTTCTGCAGAACATCTGTTGAATCAATGAGAGTTATTGGTATGCAATTGTTAGAAAACTCAGGCAAATTTTGGTTTTCATAGGGAAGTTTTAGGTTAGGATGTGGCTCAGTTGGTAGAATACTTACCTAGTATACATAAAGTCCTGCGTTTTATCTCTAGCATTTTACAAGTTGGATGTGGTGGCTCATATGTCTAAACTCAGGATGTAGAAGCAGAAAGATAATGAGCTAAAGGGACAACTCCATTACATATAAAGTTTGAGGCTAACCTGGGATATGTTAGGCCTTGTCTCACAAGAGGAGGAGGAGGAGGAGGAGGAGGAGGAGGAGGAGGAGGAGGAGGAGGAGGAGAAGAAGAAGAAGAAGAAGAAGAAGAAGAAGAAGAAGAAGAAGAAGAAGAAGAGGAGGAGGAGGAGGAAGAAGCAGCAGCAACATCAGCAGCAGCTGCTGAGCTGGGATTGTGTCAGAAATAGATGTATAAACCTTTGGCATCTATCTCCAGTACTACATCAATATAACATGCACAAGTAGAAGAGAAAATCGAGAATTGATTTCCCTCTTGTCCAGAGTAAAACCTAAAGATGCAAAGAGCAGGAGTGGCACAGGTGTCTTGTCTTCTTTTTTATTAGGGAATTCCATTATCCTCAACCCTATCTTGGGTTGCAGGTTAGCAACTTAATGTATGAACATCACATCCTCATTCCATTATGCAGGAAAGAGAATTGGCCAGCTAGTCTAGCTCTGGGTTCAGTGAGAGACCTGTCTTGAGAACTAAAGTGAAGAGTGATAGATAGTGATAGATTGTCTCTGCCCTCCATGTGTGTGCATACACATACACATACACCTGCACACATATGCATTAAAGTGAGTGTAGGAAGAGTTTGGGCATTGTCTCCTTTATCCATATTGTTGGAGCTGGTGTTTACTGAGCATAGTCTCTTGAGAATCGGTTAGAAATATGCATTGCAGTTAGTTACCTGTCAAGAAGATTGACACACTTCTTTCAACATTGATTTTGCACACTTTTCTCTTCAGCCCTTCATTAAACCTGGTTTATGTAAGGTTCTGGGAAGAATCATGGCGGAGATGATGGCTGTGGGTTCTTTGTTATTTCAGGCTTAAAATGTGGAAACAACAGGAAAGCTAATGATGCCTTAGTGGGCAATGGTCATATCTTGTTCACCTTTGATTTTCCTCAAATCATCTGTGTTCCTTTATTTGAGAAAGTGTCTGTTCTACTTACCAGCATAACAGGAAAGTACATCCAGCCACCTCTGGTCAAAGTATAGACTGAGGTACATGATATGAAGGAGGTAAATGGATTGATATAGGTATGATGCACAGAGTCAGGAAGAGGGATATATTAATTGCTTCTTTTGTTGCTTTGACAACAAACAGCATACTTAAAACAACTAGAGGAAGGAAGGGTTTGGCTTACAGCTTGAGGGTACACTACAGCATAGGAGGAAAGGCATGGTGGTAGGAGTTTGCAGTAGCTGGTCACATTGCATCACAGTCAGGAAGCAACAGGAGCTGAATTCTGGTGCTGAGCTCACTTTCTCCTTTTTATTCTGTGATGAACCCTGACCCATAGGATGGTGCCCTCACCTTGAGGATGGATCTTCCCACCTCAATTATCTTTATCTAGAAACTCACAAAAATTCTCAGAGATTGTTCCCATAATGATTGTAAGTCCATGGAGTTGACTATCAAAGATAACCATCATGGAGCCTTCTTTGGACATGGAGTAGATAGAGACAGCTCACACACTCAAGGAAATACATTTCAGTCATAAACATGAGTGTTCCTGAGAAACAAAAGTGTGTGGACCTGTGCTGGGAAGAGAGGGAGGATTTCTGTGAAGATGACTCTGCTCAGCGTTAGAGCAGCCAACTTTCTCCTGCTTCTGCACTTGTTCTTAAATCTATTTATGTCCAACTTCTTTGTCACCAGAGTCTTTCCTGGAATAGCTCTAGCCTAGAGTTGTTCATGCTGCAACTGTTCCGGCAGTACAGAGTGGTAGGGAGAAGGGATTGATGTTTTTATGAGGTGATAAGAAAAGAAAGGCTCTGGTGAAGGCATTCAGTTGGTTGGGAAAGAAAATAACCAAACCAACAAATGTACTGGAGTTACATTTCTGTAATCACTCAATTTGGACGAGTAGCATAGCCTCCAGTTATGAAACCATTTCTTTCATATTTTTTTTCTTTTTCTGCAATCTGTCTCCCACTGTGACAGATGTGGCTTATCTCATGCCCAGTTCTGTAAGAAAAAAATCCCTCTTTCTTTCTCCTCCTCTTTCTTCTCCTCTCTTTATCATAAGAGCTGGGAGTGTTTGCCAGTATCTGCTCACTTCCTGGCTGGCATGCTTTATCATCCCATTTGTGTCTATAACTTGGAGAGTTTTCTCTTTGTTTGTAAATTTGTCATTATCTCACACAAAGTGGCTTGCCATGGCTTAGTAAATATCTATATCTTCATGCTCAAAGTTCCACTCCATCTGCAAGCTCAGCATATTCATCCCCAAATGCCATTTTGGAAGGAGAAAGTTGGAACCAGAAGGGCTGGCAATCACAGTGCTTCCAGCAACATCCACTATCACAGGATTAATAGGAATTAAGTCTTCTTGAACCACCCAGAGAGACAGCACTTTCCTCTCAAATCAGGCTTAAATAAAGAGAAGAATTTCTGTCAGACCAGTTTTCTTAGACTATTGTTTGTAAATATTTATGTTATTGTATGTAAGTATTTATGCAGGAGTGCGCGCGCGCGCGCGCGCGCGCGCGCACACACACACACACACACACACACACACACACACACACACACACACACCTCTCCTCCTGATTGCAGTACCAGCAGAGACCAGAAGAGAGCATTGGATCCCTTAGAGCTGAAGGTTCATGCAGTTGTGAGCTAAACAATTTGGGTAATGGGAAATGAACTCCTGTAGTCCACAGGAAGAACAGCAAGCACTCTTAACCATTTATCAAGCTCTCCAGCCCCATATTACTCAGCTTTATTCATGGTTTCTTGACCCTCTTCTCAAATAGTTTACTTGGTTTTCCAGTGTTTGAATGGATCATCCATTAGTTCATTCCCTGCGTGTTAGTTTATTGGTTTTTATTGTGAATGTTGGAAAAAAAAGTCTGAGGAAGCCATACTTGAACTGTTAACACCATAGAGAGTCAGCTAAACTTTGTTCTAGAAAAGTTGTCCTGTGTATCAGGGGCCTGAAAGTAGCAGTTGTCCTTAATGGGTCATTATATTACACTATTGTTATATTGGAAATCATTAATGAATCTTAACATGAAGCTCAGAGACTGGGGACATGACTCAGGCTGTCAAGTGTTTGCTTTAAAAAATCGTGAGGTGTGCTGTGGATGCAGAGTTGGGAGGGTCCCTGGGGCTTGCTGGCCAGCCAGTCTAGATTAGAGAAAATTTCAGTGGGAATGGTTCCTGGGGAACAACACCCAAGATGAACTTCTAACCAGAAGTTTCCAGTGCATGCAAATTCCTGTGTACTTAAAGACATTCCCATGCATGCATGAACACTACTATGCACACGTGCATGCATATACATGCACATGCACAATGAAATATGAGCCTCTTGGGGTCTCATCGGACTCTCAGAAGTCATCTGGCAGTTGGACCTACTCACACTTACTTCCCAGAATTCTCACCTTTGTGCATGCTGTCCTGCTCTGGATTCTTGAGTACTCACTCCTTTCTGCTTCTTCAGTAATTTTAGTCACTGGGTAGATGCTGTGACTCCAGAAGTCTTCCCTAACTCTTAGAGGCAGGTGGGTTCCCAGACAGCACAAATGTCTCTACATTTACATCTATCTAGTTTCTAACAGTCTGCAATATCTATTTCCATGTGTATCTATATCTATAGCTATATCGATATTTTCCTTATTAGGCCATCTCTGAAGAATCCATCTCCTTTGAACCTAGATCTTAGTCTGATTCCACACCACTGTTGCTCAGTCATTGCATTTGAACTATGGACTGATGGTCCCAAGATGGAAATTATTTTTCCCTACAAGTCCATCAGTAGTCATGAGTGGAGCAGTGACTTGGGGCCATGCTATGGTTGCTGGGTACTAGGAACCCAAAAATGAACATGTCATTTTTCTTGTCACCTCTTGTCTCTCTCAGCACTCTAACTTGCCATCTCACTTTATTGTTTATTCCTTTGCCATTTTTCATGTGTTTGTGTGGTATGCATCTGTATACTGGATGTTTGAATGTGTGTGGGCCCATGTGTGGGTGTCTGTGCATATGTATTTATGTGTATATGGAGGCCCAAGATTGATGTTGAGGATCATCTTCAAACTTTCTTCCACTGTATTCATTGAGGCAAAGTCTCTTAATCAAACCAAGAGCTGGACAATATATCTAGACTTCATGTCTAGCCTGGTCTGGGGAATCCCTATCTCTGCCTTCTGTGCTGGAATTACAAGTAGACACCCTGCCCACCCAGCATTTATGTGAATTCTGGGGATCCAAACTTCTGTTCTCATATGTGGGCCACATGATTAACTGTTGAGCCATCTCCCCACCCTGTCATCTAATTTTGAAGAGCCCAGCACACTGACTGTGAAAGGGGAAAACATTTAATTTTAAACATCCCTTAAAATTCTGAGTGCCCCAGCAATCCTGTTCCCAGACCTTTCTTTGTGAGGTGTGTAGGAGTCCATCACATCTGTCACGTCTGCTCTGGTGCCCTGGAGTGGGGATCTTTTCTCCACTCTTCCTGGTACTTCCTGATTCAGCTGTGTTCCTGACTTCTCAGAATACTCCATGACCGCACCACCTGTCTGCCTCTCCCTGCATGCTCTACCTGCTCCTGTTCCTTCCACCTCTGAAAGCAGCCATCTTCCATTCCCTCACCAGGGCTGTGACTCCACAATAGATGTACTCTTTCTTCAGCAGGGCTGTGACTCCACAATAGATGTACTCTTTCTTCAGCAGTATTTCATCCTCTCATGTGCTGTTGACCATGGAGGGGAAGATTTGTTTTTAGTTTTTTGACTTTTTAAGAATCCTGTGTGAACAGGCAACTCACTCTAGCCTGAGAGTCTTGGGAGAGTGAGAGAGATCCCTTCTGGGTCAAAGTTTCCTGAGCCAGTCTCTGGCTCTAGGCTTCTGTGGAGAGAGCAGATAGCCAATTCTGTGTCACCCTGAGCCATGTGGAGACCATTGAGTGGGACAATGGCGGAAGTTAGAAACAAGCTTTTGCTGTCACCTGGCTCCAAGATTGTGGAGCTATTTGCTACTTAGCATACCCAGCCCATCTCGGTGGAAACTGAGTTTTCTCTTAGCTGCTGTTCCTTTTGACTGCTCATTATTAGCTCTTTATTTTAATGTGTTCCCCTGCTCCCTTGGCATTCCTTCATAGCCAGTCCTCAGACCCTGTGTAGTGCTCAGTTTTTGTTGTCAACTTGGCACAGTCTGGAAACACCTGGAGGGAGAGTCTTCATGAGGGATTTCTACATTGGGTTGGCTTGGAGGGATGGTTGTGTAGGCTTTTCTGAATTAAATTAGTTCATGTGGGAAGACCAAGCCCACTGTGGGCAACACCACTGTCTGAGTAGGGTGTCCTGAACTATGTGAGAGTAGAGAAGTGGAGCTGAGTACAAGTGAGCATGTACACACTGCTCTGTGCTCTTGACTGTCTCTTGCAGGTTCCTGTTGCCTTGACTGCCATTAGTAATGAACTTAACCTGAAATTATAACCTAAAATCATTCCTTCCTCCCCTAGATTTTATCACAGCAACAGGACCAGAGTTGTTGTTGTTGTTGATGATGATGATGATGATGATGATGATGATGATGATGATGATTTTATTATTATTATTTTACATCTTGGCATTTTTCAGAATCACTTGTAAATCTCCCATGTTCAACAGAGTGCCTGTTCTAGGCTAGGTTTTCATTCACACAAAAAATAAAGATGGCAAATACCTACAGCCTCACCATTTTGGAGGCTGAGACAGACAGGGGATTATGTTTGAGGACAGCCCTGACTACACTGCATGACTTTGTCCCCCAAAGAAAAAGGAATAAGAAATGTGACTTGTCTAGGGCTGGGAGGCCCACACTGTAGGTGGGCAGGTTTGCCTCAGCATGCCAGCTGTTTCCAGGCCAAGCCAGTGATGTTAGAAGGACCCCAGAAACTGTGGAGAATGAAGATGTGTGTATGAGATTGAGGCTATGGTCATGGTGGAGTCTACTGCTATGGGGAATGAAGAAGCTACAGCCAGAGTAGATTCTAATTAGTATCTAAGGAACCAGAGGAAAAAAGGAGATTCAGGGCAGTGGTGAAAAGGAGAGATTTGGGAGCCTCTGTGCCAAAGTGTGTGCAACAAAAACAATACCCTAATCAGCACCTTCAGGTTTTCTGGCAAGCACTTTGAATCCATTTGTCTTGGTGATTGGTTCAAAGGAGTAGTCAACCATCTCCTGATAGACTCCAGCCCCAGGACCCACCTGATGCTCCTGATACCATTTCTTAAAGCCAGAGAGATTTCTGGGCTTTCTATCTCCTCTGTCTATCAAGAGACTCTGCCCATGGAAATTTCTAGTTGTCCCTACACCCTCCCTCCCTCCTTCTCTCCCTCCCTCCTTCTCTCCCTCCATCCCTCCTCTCCCTTCTCTGTAATTGTAGGGATTGAACTGAAGGCCACAAATTTGTCAGGCAAGTGTTCCACTATTGGCTATAGCCACAGTTTTGATTCAACTTTGTAATTAACTTTTCAGCAGGATCTCCCTATGCTGGTCTTCAACTCATTCAGTAGCCCAGAACTTGCGATTCCACAGCCTCAGCCACCTGAGTGGCCTGGATGAGACTTTTGTTAAAAGTACAGATAGATTTAATATAGCACAGAAGACAGTCTCAAATAATAGGTACTATTTTTTCACCCTAACATTTTGGGAAGCTCCTGGTGGAAGATTGGAAAACTTTCAACACCATGGTGCCTTAGCATTAGAGAGGATACATCCATGATTAGAGCAAAGCAAGGAGAGCTGGAGAGCGGGCTCAGTGTTTGAGAGCACTTGATGCTCTTCCAGAAGACTTCAGTTTAGTTCCCCAAACCCCATGGTGTCCCTTCTGGACTCCATGAGCACCAGCATACACATCACACATATGCATTCACACACACATGGGGAGAGAGAGGGAGACAGAGAGAGAGAGAGAGAGAGAGAGAGAGAGAGAGAGAGAGAGAAGCACACACACACAGAGAAATAGAAATAAATTTTTCTTGAAAAGCAGACAGCTAGCTTGCTCTTCTCTCAGCATACACAAATCTAGTTGAAAGTGATGGAGGCTTACATTGTCTGATAACTGTGAGTGTGGCTACTCTGAGCATCCATGGATGTCATCCACAGGTTGGACATCATGTGACAGTTTCTCAGCCTATGAAGAATAGTGGGCACCATGGCTTAAAATGGGCTATTACCTTTTTATATTTATCCCAAACTGTTAAGGTCAGCATTAATATTTGACCTTTTCCCTGCCAACCCGTTTGAAGTAATTAACCCCCTGTGTCTGGAAACACAAGGAAGCTAGGGCTGTGTTATTAGATTCTCATAAAGAGCCTATTAATATTAAAATTGCTTCCCTCTTGGGCTGACTGTATTAATGGCCCGGCGCTGGGTAAACATGAGCCCCGATGCAGGGTTTTAAAATGCATGAGTCAAGGGCAGAGCTGTTTCAGCAGCTGCCTACTCCATCACAGCACCTTTTGTGACAGTTTCTTCTCTCATTGGCTCAAGTTTCTGCTTTGCATGGGCATCTGCAGATCTCCATCTGTTTGCCAGGAAATTCCTCTGGATTCCGCTGGATACAGTGCAGGTTAGACGAAGTAGATCGCCTACCATGGTCCCTATACTCACCTCCTTAGACACTCCTGGGCCCCTATACATACCTCAATCTCAGGAAGAGCTCAGTTTGGGGTTATACATTAAGCTGTGGTTCCCAGTGGAGGCTATGCAAACCACACAAGACCTGAGTCAGAACCATTCAGAGACAAGGTGCTCTTTAATTGGAGTATGCAGCTAATGCAAGGGCTGACTGTGGGATGCTCGACGACTGTGAACTCCACAGCTTCAGTTTGTTAACTTGGACATCCACAGTGTGCATCAGATAGCCATCATCTATCATGATTTATTCTGGGCTTTGGGATGCAGTAGAAAATGAATGAGGCAGGTGTTTTTTTTTCTCATGGATCTTACACTTCACTGCAGGAACCCCCAGTGGCTAGGCATGCAAATAAATCATTAAAAATAAAATAATAAGTCAATATCAGGAGAAATTAAATAGACACCGATGTCTTACCGCTAAGTACAAATAAAATCCCTGAGCATGAATGCACAGACCCCCGCAGTTGACTCAAGCCCAGAGAAGGTTTAACAGCATGGCATATGAAGAGTGCTGACAGCGAAACTAAGGAAGGTAAGGACAAACAGACACATCAAAAGCTCTCACAAGTGGACATGAAGCAGAGCGTCACATTTTGGAGAAGAAACAATTTGAAAACAGACTTCCTATGAGAAGCTTTTGATGCAGTAAAGGAATAGAAGGTTTTTCAAGTGATTAAAAAATGCTTGTAACAAATCTATATTTAACATCAACAAGAATCCTTCAAGAAAAAAAGAATTGAAGGAATTCTCAGTGAAAAAAGGCAAACTGATTACTCCCCTGAAACAGTAGCTAGAAGAGTTTGTGTAAGAAAAGAAGAGAACATATAAAAAGAGTGTTAGGGCATCAGGTAAAAGGGGCACTGCCACCCTCCAAAATAAGGGAATAAATTCTACTGACATCATCAGAAATTGATGCAATTAGGAACGCGGAGAATGCAGAAAATTAATAAACAGAAATGCCTGCTTTGGAAGAAAATTAATGACTAACACATTCAATTATCCAACAAAACAGACAAAGAGAGGACACAGAGCAGACCCAGAAGAAACGGGAAGGGCAGAGTTCATACAAGGGATAATTTGAGTATCTGTTTAACTATTAAGGGTACTGAACTCATAACTTCAGTAGTCCCCCTCAAATAAACTTCACTCAGGAGGATTCATCAAAGAACTCATCCAAATGGTGAGAGCAAACAGAGCAATTTTCGTTTCATTAACGGAGCTAATATTTCTCTGAAGATGAAGTCAAAGAGACAGTACAAAGGAGAAGAGCTGAAAAGAAACTCAAAACTATGTTGTTCATGACCATAAAGATGTGTTTTATATACTTGATGGCAACAAAATATTAAGATCCTAAATTCAGCTAAATGTGCACTTTGCGAATCAAATGAAGCTTATCCTAGAAATTCAATCATAGAAAAACCATTAACATCAAATCCATGTCATATAGAACAGCAACAGGATGGAGAAGAAACTGCCATCCTACCTTACTGGTGCACATGTCTTTTGATGAAGTTCAGTTAACTATTTTATTATAAAATCTGTCTGAAAAATGGGAAGAGAAGAGGTTTGATATGGTGAAGGGCACCAAGAAAACCCGAAAGCTAACCTGTGGAAACTCAAGATAAAATTCAGTTTCTTTGACAATTCCCTTGAGTCTAAAAAGATATTAGCAGAGAGGTGGGGTTTCTTTCAGTCTTAAGAAAACCAGTTATGTCATCTGCAGGAAAATGGAGAGAAGTGGAAATGCTATTAAAAAAATAATAAATTATAACAGAAAGGCACATATCCAATGTTTTGTCTTATTTGTGGACCCTACATTTTATATAAACACATAAAATCATATGTAGCTGGAGACCATCTCTCCAGCCCCCACCAAGCCCTGTTAGTCCAACAACCCGCTTATAAAATAAGCACACAGACGCTTATATGATTTAAACTGTTTGGCCATTAGCTCAGGCCTACCATTGTCTAGCTCTTACTCTTATATTTAGCCCATTTCTATTAATCTATACTTTGCCATGTGGCTCGTGGCTTACTGGTACCTTACATCTTCCTTGTCCTGGCGGCTGATGGCAGTATCCCTCCGCCTCTGCCATCCTGTTCCCAGAATTCTCTTTTTTGCTTGTCCCGCCTATACTTCCTGCCTGGCCACTGGCCAATCAGCATTTTATTTACACAGAGCAATATCCACAGCACTTTCCCTTTTCTTTTCTTTTCTTTTTTTTTTAAAGGAAGGTTTTAACTTTTACATAATAAAATTACATATAACAAAACAATTATTAAGCAAGAATTACAGTTACAATATTAAGGAAGATATCCTATCTATCTTATATTTGTGAGTCTAAGGATTTTATATCTAAATTATCTTTTATTATAACTAAAGAAAATTGTAACTATCTAGCTTTAACTACATCAAAGACCTCAGAAGGATATAATATTATCTGAGAACTGGAAGAAGGATGCAAGCAACTTTTGGGAGTCTTGCAGGGTAGACAGAGACAGCTAGCAGCCTGGACAGTCACCTAATGTTCCTTTGTGAAATTGGGGCATCTGTCTTCAGCCCACAGGGCTAGAGTCTCTTGGTCACTTTTTTCAGTGTCCTATAGAATGTCTGGAAGTTTCTTCTGTGAAGCAGGAACCTGAAGGACCATTTTGCCAAGCAAAGTTCAGTGGTCACTTTTTATGGGTCCTGCATGTCCAGTTGATCAAGCAGTCCAGGCAAGAACAGTTTCTTGCCCAAATGGCTATTTTTGCCAAGGTGAAGATAAACTCTGTACAGAGTGTCTTTGATGCCCATCCTCCTCTCTGAAGTAAATCAGTGTTGTCAGGAGCAGACATGTCTCATTATCCAGAAAGTCTTAATTTTTAAAATATTTTAAATGCCATATTCTGTAGGTCTTTGAAGTATTGAAGATTACCTATCTATCTGAAATATATCCACATATACCTAGAAGACTTAACCAACATGGCTATGGGTATGATTATTATAGATGACTAATTATTAATCTATTTTTAATTATCCATTACAATTTTAAATGAGCTGTACAAACATAATACCTTAAACAGAGTAGAAATATACACATAGTATAACAAAATTAACTTTAAGTTTGTATCAATAAACTAAAATCTATACCAATGTAAAACATTTTAAACAAGTTGTTGCTCTTTAAAAGTAGGCTTAGCAATTTACCCTTTTATCCTATCATATCTATATCATATCTCCTTTTATAATTAACCTGTTTTAAATAAAAATATTGGTTTTTCTCTGTCCCACACCAGAGGGCTCTTTTGATTTGGGACACACAAATTTTTTAACCTTTTTTTTTTTTTTTAAATCAATATGCCTGGGTTTAGAGATGGAGTGAGCCAATTCCATCTCCAAAGCCAGCTTGATATATTTGGGAATTTGGGCGTAGTTTGTCTTACTACTTCCTGCTGGGGGCCGCTGTATCTTATGGGGACACAAAGAAAATTTTAGGATTATGGAGTAGTCTTTTGAGCCAGTTGCCTTGAAACCATTTTGGATGTTGGATCATCTGGGCCATGGTGTCATCAGAGACCTTTCAGGGGGTCTTGGCTGGTCAACTCTGATGTATCTTAATCTGGAACAAATCCATAGCCTCTGGCTTTCTGTGGAAACAAAAGCAGAGATTCTTTTCCAAAGCAACATAGCCTTATATCCAAATTTTGAAGTCAAGGTATCTTTAAAATTTACATATTTGTTTAACTCAACAGCTTTTATGATGAAATCTTTTTTTGTAGCTAAAAATCCCAAAGACAACACAAACCAGATTCTCTGTGTAATATCCATCTTTGTAAGACTGAAACACCACTATGGCTGCTGGCTCCACCCACATCAGCTTTCCAAAGTGGTGGTGGTACTGTTTACCACCAGCTCTGGGTCTGGAGTTATGTGTACCATCAACTACCAGAAGCTGTTCTATCAAAGCAGTGTGTAGCCCAGAAAACTTTTTTTTTTAATAGTAGCAAAGGATAAATCCACCATGCAGTGTAATGTATTGCTTTCAGACACCTCATTTCCACCATACTGGTGGTCAGGCACACCAGGAACCCACCAACTTGAGAGAGAAAACTAGGAAGCTGTTTATAGCTCTGTTTTGAATTAATCTTTAAATATTTTAAGGTTTAAGATGGAAACTTGCAGAAGATTGCTCAGTAGTTTCAAGCACGTCTTGTTTTTCCAGGGCACCCGAGTTCAGCTCTCAGAACCCACATCAGGCTGCTCACAACATCCTTCATTTCCAGCTCCAGAAGTTTCAACCTTTTCTTCTGGCCTCTCCAGGCACCCCATGTACATGCTCATATACATACATCCACACAGGAATGGGAAGAGGAGGGAGAAATATATATATATTTTTTAAAGGGAACAGAAGTGAGACTATTTGGGGAAGGAAGGAAAAGGGAATAGCTGAGGAGCAGATATGGTCAAAATACATGATGCACAGATTTGAAAATGTCCTTATGAAATCCATCACTATGTACAATGGATGTGCCCATAAAAGGTAGAAAATATCAGGGAAGATTATGCAGTTAAGTAATATCTCATTAAGTTTTTGTTTGTTTGTTTGTTTTTGAGCAGCAAAGGAGGAAAATTTTCCCAGAGGAAACAGTGCCTTAGCTTTTGAACAATTCTGATAGGTTCCTCTGCATGTCTGAGACAAGAAGGACCCTGGTTTCCCAATAACTGTCTTTTCATCTAAAGATCAAGTTGGAATAAATAATTTAGATTTTAAGACAAAAATACAAAAATAGGCAAAATATTTAATGAAACAAAACATATGGGCTGAAAGCTATAGGACTGTTAAAGTTTGTAATTCTCGGGAATTTACCATGTTCATGGATCAGAACAGCCAGCAAAGGTGTCTGTTACCCCAATATGACAAAAATGTTTTGTAGAAGTCTGCCACAATCCCAGCATGATTTTTTTTTTTGTAGCTTGAGACAGTTGTTCTACAAGGTAAATATTTAGGCAATGGAGTTCAATGAGCAGACTGAGACAGTTATGCAGTTTAATAGGAAGGATGAGTCTACATGAACACAGAGTTTGTACATTATGGTCAACACACCTTTATGGTTCTGACAGAAGGACAGAAACTTGGGGTAATAAAAAAGAATGCAGAAATCTCAAGACACATTTGCATGCATGTGCCCATTTGACTTTTTGATGAAGGTGGGAAAGGAATCAATGAGAGGAAAGGTCACCTTTCCCTTCAACACATGGTCAAGGGGGAGTTGGTAAGCCAACTGGATGGCCTGGACCTACATCTTGCATCTACACAAAAGTAGACTGACTCAAAACAGAGCACTGATTTAAATGCAAGACATAAAACTATGAAATGTTTATGGAGTAAAAATAAGGCCTTAAGGTAGCCTCCCTGGAGTTGTGTAGCAGTCTAATCATCTTTGTTTTACATCTAGTATCCTCCTATGAGTGAGTACATACCATGTTTGTCCTTCTGAGTCTGGGTTACCTCACTCAGGATGATTTTTTTTCTAGATCCACCCATTTGCCTGCAAACCTCATGATGTCATTGGTTTTCTCTGCTGAGTAGTACTCCATTGTTTATATGTACCATATTTTCTTCATCCATTCTTCAGTTGAAGGGCATCTAGGTTGTTCCCAGCTTCTGGCTATTACAAACAATGCTGATATGAACATAACTGAGCAAATGCCCTTGTAGTATGATTGAGCATTCCTTGGGTATATGCCCAAGAGTGCTACAGCTGGGTCTTGGGGGAGATGGATTCCCAATTTTCTAAGGAAGCGCCATATTGATTTCCAAAGTGGCTGTACAAGCTTGCATTCCCACCAGCAGTAGAAGAGAGTTCCCTTTGGTCCACATCCTCTCCAGCATAAGCTGTCTTCTGTGTTTTTGATCTTAGCCATTCTGACAGGTGTAAGGCAGTATCTCAGAGTCATTTTGATTTGCATTTCCCGGATAATTAGGGATGTTGAGCAATTCCTTAAATGTCTTTCAGCCATTTGAACTTCCTCTGCTGAGAATTCTCTGTTTAGTTCTATAGCCCATTTCTTAATTGGACTGTTGGGCATTTTGATGTCTGATTTCTTGAGTTCTTTATATATTCTGGATATCAGCCCTCTGTCAGATGTGGTGTTGGTGAAGATCTTTTCCCATTCTGTAGGCTGTCACTTTGTCTTGTTGACCATGTCCTTTGCTCTACAAAAGCTTCTCAGTTTCAACAGGTCCCATTGATTGATTGTTTCTCTCAGTATCTGTGCTGCTGGTGTTATATTTAGGAAGTGATCTCCGGTGCCAATGCATTCAAGACTACTTCCTACTTTCTCTTCTATCAGGTTCAGAGTAACTGGATTTAAGTTGAGGTCTTTGATCCACTTGGACTTAAGTTTTGTGTACAGTGACAGATATGGATCTATTTGCAGCCTTCTACATGTTGACATCCAGTTATGCCAGCACCATTTGTTGAAGATGTTTTCATTTTTCCGTTGTACATTTTTGGCTTCTTTGTCAAAAATTATATGTTCATAGGTGTGCAGGTTAATGTCAGGGTCTTCAATTCAATTCCATTGGTCCACATGTTGGTTTTTATGCCAGTACCAAGCTGTTTTTGTTATGGTAGCTCTATAGTAGAGCTTGAGGTTGGGGATCGTGATGCCTCCAGAGGTTGTTTTATTGTACAGGATTCTTTTGGCTATCCTGGGTTTTTTGTTTTTTCCATATGAAGTTGAGTATTATTCTTTCCAGGTCTGTGAAGAATTGTGTTGGTAATTTGATGGGGATTGCGTTGAATCTGTAGATTGCTTTTGGTAAGATCGCCATTTTTACTGTGTTAATCCTACCTATCCATGAGCATGGGAGATCTTTCCATTTTCTGACATCTTCTTCAATTTCTTTTTTCAGGGACTTAAAGTTCTTGTCATATAGGTCCTTCACATGCTTATTTAGAGTAACTCCAAGGTATTTTATATCATTTGTGGCTATTGTAAAGGGTGATGTATCTCTGATTTCCTTCTCAGCCTGTTTGTCTATTGTATATAGGAGGGCTACTGATTTTTTTTTTGAGTTGATCTTGTATCCTGCTATGTTGTTGAAGGTGTTTATAAGCTGTATCATTTGCTTGGTTGAATTTTTGGGGTCACTCATGTATACTATCATGTCATCTGCAAATAGGGAAAGCTGGACTTCTTCCTTTCCAATTTGTATCCCCTTAATCTCCTTATGTTGTCTTATAGCTCTGGCTAGAACTTCAAGTACTATATTGAATAAGTATGGGGAGAGGGGACAGCCTTGCCTTGTTCCTGATTTTAGTGGTATTGCTTTGCGTTTCTTTCCATTTAATTTGATGTTGGCTATTGGCTTGCTGTAGATTGCCTTTATTATGTTTAGGTATATTTGCTGTATTCTTGATTGCTCCAAGACTTTTATCATAAAGGGGTATTGGATTTTGTCAAATGACTTTTCTGTGTCTAGTGAGATGATCATGTGGTTATTTTCTTTGAGTTTGTTTATATGGTGTATTACATTGATGGACTTTTGTATGTTGAACCACCCTTGCATACCTGGGATGAAGCCTACTTGGTCATGGTGGATAATTGTTTTGATGTGTTCTTGGAGTCTGTTTGCAAGTATTTTATTGAGTATTTTTGCATCAGTGTTCATGTGGGAGATCAGTCTGTAGTTCTCTTTCTTTGTTGCATCTTTGTTTGGTTTAGTAATCAGGGTAATTGTAGCCTCACAGAAGGAGTTTGGTAATATACCTTCTGCTTCTATTGTGTGGAACAATTTAAAGAGTATTGGTATTAAGTCTTATTTGAAGATCTGGACCCTAGGAAAGACACAGGGATCGCCCAATGACAGAGAAATGGATGAGATCTACATGAACAACCTGGACGACAGTGGGAGTAATGAAGGGCAAGGTTTGAGGGAAAGAAAGCTTAGGGGATCAGGAGATCCCAGCTGGATCAAGAACAGAAAGGGAGAACAAGGAGTAACAGACCATGATAAATGATGACCACATGAGAATAGGAATAGGCAGAGTGCTGGAGAGGTCTTCAGAAATCCATAATGATACATCCTCTGTAGACTGCTGGCAATGGTCGAGAGAAAGCCTGATCTGACCTAGTCTGGTGATCAGATGGCCAAACACCCTAACATTTGCTCTGGAACTCTCATCCAATAACTGATGGAAGTGGATGCAGAGATCCTCAGCCAGGCCCAATGTGGAGTTCCAGGAGTCCAATTGTTAAGAAAGAGGAGGGACTGTAAGAGCATGAATTGTTGAGACCAAGATTGGAAAAGCACAGGGACAAATAGCCAAACAAATGGAAGCACATGAATTATGAACCAAAGGTTATGGAGCCCCCAGCTGGATCAGACCCTCTGGATAAGTGAGACAATTGAATAGCTTGATCTGCTTGGGAGGCATCCAGGCTGTGGGACTGGGATCTGTCCTTAGTGCATGAGCTGGCTGTTTGGAACCTTGGGCTTACACAGGGACACTTTGCTCAGCCTGGAAGGAGGGGACTGGACCTGCCTGTACTGAATCCATCAGGTTTAAATGAATCCCCAGGGGAGTCTTGGCCCTTCAGGAGATGGGAATGGAAGGGAGGGTCTGGGGGGAAAGTGGGGGCAGGGACGGGAGTGGGGAGGACAGGGGAACCCATGGCTGATGTGTAAAATTAAAACACAAATATAATAAATAACAAAAAAATAAGGCCTCAAGAATTTTTTTGAAGATAGATTCTTCTCAAATACAATACATCCTGACCACAGTTTCCACTCCCTCTACTTCTCCCAGCTTCCCCACCTCCCCTCTCCCCTGGGTTCCACTCCCCTTCCATTTCCCTTCACAAAGGAGAAGGCTTCCAAGAGACAACAACCAAAAATGACAAAATAATATGCAATAAGACAGGTCAAAAACCCTCATATGCAATCTTGTCAAGGCAGCCCAATAGGAAGAAAAGATAGAGGCCTTTGAAGTTCAAAATTGTAGCAAAGAATTCTTAGGACTAATCAAAAACACAACACACAGAAGAAACAAAACCCTAACTTGGAGGTGGTCAGTATCATTAGCTGGTGAAGAAACAGCAGTCCAGATCCATATCAGGGCACACATTCTAGGATGGCTATTTTTTAAAAACAGTGACAGAGGGCTGGAGAGATGGTTGAGTGGTTAGGAACACATGTAGCTCATGCAGAAGACCTCAGTTCAGTTCTCAGTGCCCACACTGGGTAGCTTACAACCATTTGTAACTCTAAATCTAGGGGATCTGTCACCCTCTGCTGGCCTCCATGAGCATCTACACACACACACACACACACACACACACACACACACACACACACACATCTAAATTGGTAAGGGTGTGGGGAGTTCAGATTTCTTAAGCCTTGCTGGAGGGAATGGTCCACTCCACAACTGCTTTCGGGAAAGAGTTTGGGAGTTTCAACCAAAACAAAACATCCATGTGTCACAGAGAACCTGGCAGATGGCTTCCTAGGTGTTAATTCCTAAGCTTTGGAAATTTTTATTCATACCAAAACGTGTTTGCTAATGTTGATAAATGCTTTATGCATCTTATCCAGAAATTAGTAATAAAACAGATGTGTTTATGAAGGTAAATAGTTCTACAAACCATGATATCAGAGGTCAAAGAACTATTGATACTTGTACCTTCCTGCATGGATCTCAGCAGAAGTTAGTCCTCTATAGTCATATTTACTATGATTATGTTTCTGTTGAATTCCTGAGATCACAGGAAAGACATTAACAGAGCAGATTGCTCACCATCAGAGATTAAGGAGGGTTAGGAGAAAGTGGGTAGCAAGTGCTTATGGAAGGGCTGTGTGAAGAATCCTTATGCTGATGGAAGTGTACTCTCTCTCCTACCTGTGTTGCTGTCCCTGTGGTACAATGCCTTGACATTGTGCTGTGACTTTGAAACTAGATAAAGATGACCCCAAATCCCCTGGATTATTTCTTCTAAGTTCACAAGGATTATTTCAAAAGGTTTCACTCAAAAAGGCATTTATTAGGCACCAGAGATGGCAGAAGGTCAAGGTGCTTTTCTCGTGAGTCTGATGCCCCCAGTTTGGACCTCAGAACCCATGTAAAGATGCAAAGAGAGAACTAACTCCACAGATTTGGCCCCTGACTTCCACTTGCAATCTGTGGCATGTATGCCTATGCACACTTGCCTCTCCTGAATAATACAACAATAATAATATTAAATAAATTAATTAAAAGACATTTGCCAATAAAGACATACTATGATGAGAAGGTATGGTGAAAAACCACAGGACTTTCCTGGACCAGCTAGCTATTCAGAGAAAGTTTTATTTATTTATTTATTTATTTATATTTTTATTTTTTTGTGGATCTAACATATAAATAAGTCCATGAGAGATGAGATAGGACCAGCAATGTAGGAGAGCAAGGCATCCATGTGAATATACTGAAATACCTGGAGAATCTGTGCACTGGAGGGTCTTAGTGTACCCTTATCCCTCTGGCTTCTGGATGCCAAAGAAAATGCCCAACTTGTTTCTGGGTATGTCTTGCCCAGGCTTCTGACTGGAGGCTCACATGGTGGGTGCTGTCACTCCAGTGTAAAGCAAACTCAGTGGGTGCAGAGAGCCGCATCCCTGAGACTCTTGCAGATAAGCTCCAAGGGTTGTAAAGTTAGTGTTCTCCACCCACCACAGGGATACTTAGAGGTAGCTGGTAATTTCATATATCTCAGACTCTTGGACTCTCACAGCCACCCTGTGGCGTAGGACTGGCCAATAGCTTTGTGTTCATTTTGCCTTCAAGGACATAGACTTTGAAAGTGTTGTGTGATGTGTCGTCCTGTGTTTCATACAGTAAGCTTGAGACTAAAACCTGGCCTATCTGGTCCTAAGGTCTGTAATTACAGATGAGGTTCAGTTGTGCTTTCATGGTGTTCTACTGTAGTAATGGATAAGACGTAGGGGAAAGTGGGGTTTTTGAACTCAAGAGCCTCTTGTTTCAGTGTCCTGTGTTAGGAATCTAGCCAAGGAACAAAATGAAAAAGTGATGTTTTTGTAGGAGTGAATAGTTTGTTGAGAAGATAAAATTGGCAGAGAAGATAGTAGTTAGATGTGGAAGAAATTCAAATATTTTGCTATAAATGATTATTATAAAAACAATAAATACTGAAATATTGAAGACAAAATGCAATGTTTTCTACCAAGTAGTTGAACTTAATTTTGCCAACACCATTTACTCTCTGTTCTCCTCCCACTGCTTGTTTTGGATGGCCAGCCAGGGTGGATTTCCCCCTCTGTGATTGACATATGCCATTCATGCCAGACCCACTACCTTTTGATTCTTGTAGGTTGATAGTATATTTTAACTATGTATATAAAGCATATTTTTCCGTTGTTTTGTTAAGGTCTTATACTGTAATGCAATTATAAGCACCTTCTCTCATGCTCACACTGTGTTTACTACAGCACTATTGGCAGTAGCTAAGGTGCAGGATCAACCTAGATATCCATCTCTGGATGACTGGATAATGACATATAGTAGTGATACATGAGAGAATAATTACTCAGCTCCCCCAAAAGGAAATCCTAGGATTTTGGCAGCATAAAATTGTGTGGATGTCATTATGCAAAGTGAAATAAGTCACATAGAGAAGGACAAACACTTCATGCCTTCATTCATTTGCAGAAATTGATGACCTTCTCATGGAAAGAGAAGGGACTAGGGGGTCACTGGGAACTGGGTAGAGAAGAAGATGAAACAAAAAGATTTTCTTAAAAGATACCCAAGTACAATTCGAATGGGGCTGTGTGTGTGTGTGTGTGTGTGTGTGTGTGTGTGTGTGTGTGTGCGTGTGTAGAAATAACAGTAGAAAAGGAAGTAGGAGGGAGAGGAAGAGGTCTAAGAAAAGAAAAGTGGAGACTGAGAAAAAGCAATGACTGTACTGGACAGCTGTCTCAGGATTTAAGAATACTTGCTGCTCTTACACAGGATCAGAATAATTCCCAGGACTAGTGCTGGGAGCTGGTAACCACTTGGTACTCTTATCTCCAGGGCATCTAATGCCTCCTTCTGGCCTCTACAGGCATTACACTCACATGCAAACACCCGCCTCCACCCACAGAGGTTAATAAATAAATGTAATGACATTTAAATGTTGGGATCACACTTATCATTGCACAGGCTGGAGTCCCCCACAGCAGATTCTTCAGATTGTCCTGTCACTCCTTTTCACTGGCTGAGCTCTGCTTGTCTCTCTGCTGCTGTGCTAGGGCCTGAGGTAATTGCTTTGCCTTCGTTCATTGTCTTCAATTGTCATAGCCGTTCATTAAGAAAATAGAAACGCCATGCAGGCAAACACCACATGCATCACATTTATGATTTGTATTCACATGCTCATGTGACAGGTGTTCCAAACTTCATTAAGTTAATCTTATTTAAGTGATCATGACTTTTTAGAAGACCTCAGGAACAGGCTCCTTTGGTTAAAGTGTCCTGGTTGGTTTCACTTGTCAACTTGACATAATCTAGGGTTATCTGTGAAGGCAATCTCAGTTGATGGGCAGGACTGCCTTGATTGTTCCTTGATGTACTCTGGGCAACAACATTCTCTAATCAAATGATCTTAGGATGTATAAGAAAGCTAGGTAAGCGTGAGCCTTCTTGAGAGGCAGCAAGTGGTATTTTTCCGTGGTTTCTGCTTCAAGTTCTTGTTTGAGTTCTTGCCTTGACTTCCCTAAATGATAAACTAAAACCTGTTAGCTGAAATGAACCCTTTCCCTCTCTAAGTTTCTTTTGATCAGAGTGTTTTATCATAGAAACAGAAAAGAAACTAGAACAAAAAAAATCTACTTTTTTCTTTTTCTTTTATATGTAATTTTGTGTGTGTGTGTGTGTGTGTGTGTGTGTAAGTGTGTGTGTGTGTGTGTGTGTGTGTGTGTGTGTGTGTGTATGAGTGCAGGCAGGCATATACCATTGTGTATGTGTGGCAGAGGACAACCTCAGATACCATTCCTCACCTCCCCCATTGCCTCAGGCTGGTCCCTTTATCTTGTCTGCTTTGTAAGATAGGCTAGCTGACCTGACTTTCCCACCCAGCTCACTGTAGGAGTGCCGGGATTACCAGCCTGAGCTATTATGTCCAGCTTTGTATGACCAAGAATTTGAGAACAGGGCTTTGTGGTTGCATAGTAAGTGTTCCATCCACTGGGATTTCTTCCCAGGCCTTGTGACTGCTCTACTCTGAACTGGGCCTGGATTGTCACTTTGCAAAACAGAGAATTCTCATCTAAACAGAACGACATTAAATGTAGTGTTCATCTGTAATTCTAAAATTAACTCAAATTTGGCAGTCATGCATTGATTGTATCATTGAAGATAACTTTTAAGGACCCATGCTGGTTTGTTTCCTAGGTTCTGAGTGTTATACATGCTGGTTTGTTCCCTCTGCCATTTCATGTGGAGGTTGATGGGAAGTGGCCCTGGGAGAAAAGTACAGAGGCCAGCAAGATCATGGCTGAGATGACTCCCCAAACTTCTGATTTCCCTGAATTATAGCAGCCATGGGCTACAAAGCCTGTGAAGAGCTATGAGTACCCTCACTTCATCTGCCTTTCACGGTTCACTTTGACATAGTCAGAATTTAATTTCAAGTCATTGCTGGGGAGGTGATGATGTTCTCTTGCCTTCTTGAGCTGAACGAATTAAAATCCGATGTTTCTTTCGTCTGTAAGTGGGTAGGAGTCCATTGGACACACCCCATTAGCTGCTTAATTTTTATGCCACATAAATGGGGCGTTGCTTTGCCATTTTGTGCAAAGGGACTTTATAGAAGCCATAAAGAGGGACAGTAAATTTGCAGGCATGTGCTCTGTGACCATATCACCCCTGGAGCTCCATCCCTTCTTGAAGAATGATTCCTTGCAGGCAGTTTCGTGCCCCAGTGCCAGGAAATGAGTGTGCCCCTTAAATCCCTTTCTATAAGGATGTCTTCCAGGTCTGTGAGGTTCCTCTAAGATCCTTTTGTCTCCTTCAATTGAAGGAAATTGCAGAGCTCATCACAGAGTCTGTTCAACTAGAGCAGAATTTCACTGAATCATGTCCAGAGTAAGTCTGTGCACCATTTCCCATCTCAACGGTTGCTCTTGAGTTTCAAAATTGGTGGCACTATCACCCTAACCCATGAATTCTCTTTGGAGCCTGTTCTTATGTATTAAATCTTCCTCCCTTTTGGTGTGGGACCAGGGATGGAAACTAGGCCTTAGGCATGCCAGTGAAGTGCTCTACCACTGAATCAAAACCTCAGCTTTTTGAGCATCTTGAGTCTCTATAACATGTCAGCCCAGCATACAGTATGCAATATTTAAAATGAAATCAATCTATTGCCCTCCAACTTACATCTTGTCTTTATGGTGAAAATGTTTAAAATCTTCCTGGCTTTGTTGGATGTGCACATTGCAGTTTTTCACCTACAGTTGTGTCAGCAGAGCCCTTCATTGCTGTCTAACTACCTAGTGCCCGCCACTCAAGCTTTCTCCACCTCCTCCTCCTTCCTGCTCCCATTTCCTGATAATTATCATTCTGTCCTTAACTTCCATCATTTTCTTTTATTCAGAGGTGTGTGTGTGTGTGTGTGTGTGTGTGTGTGTGTGTGTGTGTGCGTGTGCATGTATGTGTGTGTGTGTGTGTGTGCACGTGTGCATGTATGTGTGTGTGTGTGTGTGTGTGTGTGTGTGTGTATGTGTGTGTACATGTGTCATGGTACACATGTGGAAGTCAGAGAACAACCTGCAATAGTCAGTTCTCTCCTTCCACCATGTGGGTATTGAACTCAGGTCATCAAGTTTGGCAGCAAGCACCTTTACCCACTGACTCATCTCACTATCTTATGTTGATCATGGTTAGATCCTCCATGTGATACATATCCTTTATTTTCTAGACATACTTATTTTACTATTATCACTACACAGTTGTTTCTTATAATCATTTTTCTATAATGTGGATTATGGATAAAGAATAGAGACTTGTGTGTCACTTAGAACAGGTAGGTGCTACTGAGTTCACATCAGAAAGAATAGAAACGATGGAACCCAGGTATTTTCTGGTGAGAAATCCTGGAAGATTCATAAAAGCCCAGCAAATTATTATTGATGTAAATTCTTAAGTGATAGGTGGTACACATTTGAATTTTTATTTCTCACCACATGAACAGAAACAAGTCCAGTCCTCGAGTGAGTCTGAAGTAGGGTTGGTTTTCTGTGTTCTGTCCCTTTGGTCTGAAACTTCATTACATGTTTCCTTAGTGCAAAATTAATTGATCCTGGAGAAAGTGATCGATCATTGAAGGGAAAGCCAGATTGATTTTTAGACCACCTCTTGCTTGTTTCCATCTTAGTAGAATTGCTCTATTATGCTTCTGGAAGTGTTTATAGGCATTATAAGACATTTACATCTTGATGTATTCAGGTACTTCAGTGGTTTTTAGCCATTATTAAGGGAATTATATTAGGATTAGGCTGGTTATCAATCTCTGGATCTGGCACCTAGCTAAGGAAATCACTGCTTTATCCTCATTAAAGTTGTAAATAGAACATCATTAGCAGCACATGCTCACCAAGTGCCAAGGCTGGTGTGAAACCCTCTGCCTTGGGGGAGCCTGGATTCCTACACATCAGAAGTTAAATAAGCAACACTGACAATTTGTAAAGAACTTCCTCTGCATAAAGTGCCCTCCCACCTGAAAGCTTAAGAATACTGCAGGAGAGATTGAGGGATTGTCTAATTGGTAAAACACTCACCACAGGAGCATAAGGGACGATGCTTGATCCCCCAGAACCCATGCAAAAAGCCAGGTACAGTGTCACACATCTGTATTCCCAGTCCATGGGAATGAGGAGACAGGAGAGTCCCTGGGGCTCACTGGCCAGCTAGTGCAGCCAAATCAATGAGCTCCAGCTTCAGTGAGAGACCCTGTATCCAACAGTAAGGTATCAAGTGATTAAGGAGGAGGATTAAGGCCAGCCTCAGCCTCCCTCCACCTGCATGCACATAAGCCCTTGTACGCATATACACTCGTATACCACACACATGCACATATACACCACAGGAGACATAGACTCTGGAAATTTTTACAAATTAGGAGTAAGGGATATAATCCCTTTGGGTGTGTTGTTCAAATATTCACCAAAGGACAATCTGATGCTTTATTAGCCTTGAAGAAGAAACCCCGAGAGTGGACACATGGAAGGGTAAGCAAACCAGAGGTAGATAAATAAACACTACTCCTGCTGTAAATTTAGTCTTCATTGAGGTTGGAGATGCTGGAGTTTGGTTTTACTTATCTGAGTTTTCTTTTGCCATTGAGATTAGTTCTAATCGGCTTAGGTGAAACCTGGCTGAGAGATTATAAACAAAAGATAATGATAAATGGTGATGTTCCCACTCGACCGCCATCTGGGGAAAGTGTGAGAGAGATTCATAATAGCTTAGTCTAGGTGAGGTTGTTCATGTTGATTGTTTTAATGATCTGGAAGGGAAAGTAAATTGCATGCTAATGAAATTTGCAGAAGATATTAAATTGGAAGGTGCTAGAAACAGGAGCGAGGATAGAGGATATTATATAAACATACCCTATACAGGTTAGAAATATGGACAGAAAGGATAAAAATGTGAAAACACTTAAAAAGTAACATGGGGCCACATTTTTGGGAGTTGGGGAAGAATAAAGTGAATCCTGAAATGGCCTGATAGGAAACAAAAGAGAACTATGGATCAGGGGTGAGAAGATACTACATACAGCACTGGGTGTAGCTTTCAACCTGGCACTCTTCCAAAATCTGTCTCTCATTCCAAGGCCTGAACAAGATGAGCCGTGGCCTCCCAGAATACAGGCACAGCAGCTTACCTCCAATCCCATTCTCCCCATTTCTGGGGCTGCCTCTCTGGTCTCAGTTTCTCTTTGCTTTTTTGTCCTTTCATATCTTTCAGCTCACCCACCCCTCATCTGTAGCATTTATTTCTGGTAGCGTCAGTAAGAGAAAGATGGAGACAGATTGGAGAAAAGTTGGCAGTGGGAGCAGGAACAGATTAAGGGAAGGGAAAGTTTGATTTATGAGTAGAGATTGAAGGCTTTGGGTTTCCATGGCTCGTCTCCTGGTGACATCTAAAGGTGGGTGCCAGTGCACATGCACTTAAGTGATGGAAGTAGGAAAGGGACCGTGATATTATTTAGACCCACAAAGAGTGGAATAGCCAATGGTGAGTCTGATAGGGAACTATATAATCATATTTCACTGCTGGACCTTAGGAAGGCTTGGAAACATCCTGGTTAATGCTTCTTTGCTGGTTGAGACCCATAGCAGGCTCATCTAAAGGCTGTGGCTGAATTGAGCAAATACTTGCATTTGAACAGGAAAACCCAGAACAAACCCAGGAATGAAGCATGTGGCTATTCCTCTTTCTTTTGAGGCTTACTATGTTTTTGACCTATGTACTAGGGCCTTTGCTTTTATTACCATGTACAGATAGATCCATATATTGCTCCATGACACAAGACGGGAAAGCAGCAGGCTGACACTTGTGGAACACATGTGATAGATGGGGAGATATGGATTATATTAATACAGAGATTCTACATCTCAAAGATGCATTCTCTCTGCCAAATGCTGGGACAAATCTGTTGTCATCCAACTGGATATGAGACCCATTTTACAGACAAGAAAAATGGACCTCAACGATGTTGGGTCTTAAGTAGTTTGTCTCAAGTTTGCAGCAGAGTGAAGGAAATGGGTTGAGTGCGGTCCTTTAATGTTACTCTGTGGTTGTGGTGAGTAGATGGTGCTGAAGATTGGTACTGAGGTTTTCATAATGGAAGCAGATGCAAAGTAATGCTCTCAGAGATCGTTCCTAAGAGAAGAGAGAACTTGGATACTTTTCATGCCTTTGTGACTGATTTCCCAATTGGAAACCTTTAAGGAAAAGGAAGATATTTTCTTTTGGGGTCATACTGAGGATTGAACTCAGGGCCTTGTACTTGCTGGGTAAGCATACTACCACTGAGCTATGTCTCCAGTGCAAAAATGAAAGTGGTTAAATAACTTGCCCACAATTTCGAGGCTTCCCTAGGAACTGGTTTGGATTCAAGCCTGTTCCATTTGATGAAGTCACTCTGCCTTTAAATGGAAAGCAAGTGTGAAGAAATTGGGCCCTGAGGGGTTAGGGGACAGAAAAGGGCAGACATTAATGATAAGCTGCACGGGGATAGGCTGTCTATGGAGCCACACTAAGCTATTAACTGCTTCTGAGTCGGAGATAACATTAGCTATGAAGTGAAAGTTCTAAATTCAAGGTGTCACCCTGGAATTTTAACTTTTGGAGGAGCCATCTTCATCCGAAATCACAAGTATCAAGGAGTTCTTGGGAGGAAACCCAGCTTGTGTGGAAATGAGCCTGCTCATGTCTAAGACAGATAGACCTGTGGTAATCAAAACGTGGAAGAGTTAGGGGGAAATTGAACAAGGTAATTGCTAGCTCCTTTTTCTGGTCAGTGATGTGACATCTGGCTGTGATTTCAGGTGCTCCTCCATCTTTGAGCTTCACTGGGGTGTGTGCTTGTAATCCCAGAGCTGGAGAGGCAGACTCAGGCACAGTTCACTATTCAGCCAGCTGAGCCGACTTGGTGAGTTCTAGGTCACCAAAAGACCATCTCTCACAAAATAACACGGATAACACCTAAGGAATGCTAATGTTGACTTTTGGCTTATGCACACATGTGTGCATACATGCACACACTTGCATACACACACACACACACACACACACACACACACACACACACACACTAAAGAAAGGGAAGGATGGCTCAATTGATAAGTATTTGCCATACAAGCATGAAGACCTGGCTTTGGCCCCCAAATTCAATAATGTGTTTATAATCTCAGCATTGGAGAGGCAGAGACAGGTGAATCCTTAGCACTCACTGGCTGATGGATCTAGCTAATTCTAGGCCAGTAGGAGATGATGTGTCAGAAAATAAGGTGAATGACTCAGGAGTAAAGATACCTGAGGTTGACTTCTGGCCTTCATGTGAATGTATACACATGTGCCCCTGTACATACACAGAGAGCAAGAATTTCTGACCTACTCTGAAATCTGTACTGTGAAGTATTGTGTTCTACTGAGTGGACAGGTTAAACGTTCTATTTTCTGTATCATTTCAGTTTTTCAGCAAAGTCTGCAGTGGATGGAGACATAATGATCAGAAGTCCATTTTCTTGTTTAGTTGCACTAGCTGAGCCTCAGAAATAACATGTACATTACTGAGTGTCAAAAATGTGACAGGTCAGTAAAGATCCCTTCTAAAAGTTGGATGGATCAAAGAAAAAAAGGATGAGGAATTCAATAAGTCTCACCTCACTTCACTCAGAGTGGCAGTGACAGAGAGCCTTCTAGAATGCTTGGACCCTGCTTGCACCCTCCACCCTCCTTTCTTCCTATTCAATCTTACTTCCTTTTTCCCAAACTATCTAATTAGAAGTTGCAAATGCCCAATGGGCTCCATAGTTTGACAGTGAGTGTCAGAGATATGGCCAAATTACCTGGAATGGTGTTTTTAATTTATTGTCAATATTCACTGTCTAGGGCAAACCTACCTCTGTTCCGGGAGCCCTTACTTGGAAGGAAAGAGAAAATGAAGGTTTTCTAAGCCCATGACTGCAAGGCAGAAAGCTAACCCTGGTGATCACAGTGGGGCGTGTGTGTATGGTACTGGTCTGGAGGGAGGGAGGGAGTTCTTCCTGTCTGTCTTGTTTTACATGTCATTCTGCAAACAGCATCACCTTCAAATTAGACTTGCACACCATTGAGGCTGCTAGTGTGCAAATGGTTGGTGGGTAATCACTTGGCCTCATTATTTATATTACCTACTTTGTGACTAGAAAACGTAATTCCTCTTGCAATTTTTATCTCTTTTCATTCTTTAGCTTGGCTAATGGCACTGACATTAATCAGTTTGCTAGCTTTCTCTGCCTATGCCTTTGGGACAGCTCAGGGCCTTGTTCAGAAATCAATTTTCCATCAGTTCACACCTGTACCTAAAACAAATACCAGATATGCTTGCTGGTACACTGCCAATATTTTAAGAGTCACAGTGGTAATGAGACCCCAGCATACATTATCTGCCTCAATGAAACATGCCATCCAGTGCTAATGCTTGATTCATACAACAACAGGTGGGTATTTGACAGTGTTGGGACATGCTTCCATTTATTGAGTGACACTCTTCCACCTGTGTGACAAGAAACCAAGGTAATGATAATTCCTAGCTTCTCATATGGTAGCAGTGGGCATATTATTGTATTGTGCATTTATGTGGATGGTTGCTCATGTCTATACAGGTCTATATGTAGATGTGCATTCATACACGGAGAGGCCAGAGGTCAACCTCAGATGTGTTTCCTTGGGAGACATCTATATTTGTCTTTGTCAGTTTGTTTTTGAGACAGACTCTTCGATTTGGTTTCACTGGCAACTCAGCAAGCTCCAGGGACCTTCCTATCCCTGCCTTCCCTGCACATAACACCTGCCCGATTTTTTACATGGGTCTAGGGATTGATCTCAGTTTTCCATGCTCATGTGGCCCCATTTTACCTACCAAGGTTATTTCCTAGCCCGGTGGGTTTGCTTTGGAGTTGGAGCAAGTAAATTGTAATCCTAAAAGTTGAAGTTGTCCCTTTCTTCTTTCCTACTACCTCATGAATCAGAGTAGCTGTTTAGTCATGGTGCACAATGGTCCTGACCTTGGAGGCTCTACTGGGAATGGAGATGCTTTTCCTGGCTCAGTCATCAGTATTCAGTTGTGTGGTCCTCATGCTGGGTCATTGTGGAGGTGTTGTGATTGTGTTTGAATTTTACACAGAGGCACGGGGAACATACCGTTCCTTCATTAAAGGCTTATTAACTGCACTTTGTGAAAAGGGGTGAAAACAAATATGCTCCCAAATGGCTTTGTGTGTTTATTATCCTCTTCCCTGATACATAAACTCAGGGCCTAGGGGGATGTTGCAGAATCAAGAAATATATACAGTCATGTAGCCTGTGCCTGAGAGAGGTGAGGGAGCCTCAGGAACTTCTAATTTCTGTTGTACTTCTTCCTTGGTCCTTGGGAGCTGAGGAAGGGAGAAATTGAAATAGGGCAGTGGGGAAGTGTGGATAGTGAGGTTGCAAGTTTGGAATGCCAACCCCCAAATCAAAACTATGAAGCTCAGCCACAGGAGAACTGTTTTGAGCACTGACAGGATTTACAGGTGAATAATCCTCCAACAATGGTCTGCAGTCAAATGCAGGAGCATTGAAAATATGTGTCCCATCAACTTCAGGATGGTATGTAAGTGTGTAGAAACATGAATGAATGTTTGTGTCTAGACTGAGCATCCATCCAAGATACATCTTTGTATAAAGGTATATATTGTAGAATGGTAAATATTACAGAAAGGCATATACTAGATATTACCTAAAGGCACAAAATTATATAGATTATATAGTCTAAGAGTCCAGACATCTCTTGTGGTTCTAAGAAATTGGAGTAAAAGAAGCTGAAGCTGTACTAAATAGAAGGAACCATGTAGGGAAGAAATTTGGTGGTGGTGGGAAGATGTCACAGAGATCAAGTGTGCTTACTGTTTTTGCAGAGGACCTGAGTTTGGTTCCTAGAATCCATGTCAGGCCCCTCACAACTACCTGTAACTTCAGATGCAAGGAATCTGACGGTCTCCTCTGGCCTCCAAAGGCATTGTATACACACACACACACACACACACACACACACACACACACACACCCCAAATAAAAATAAAAATGCGTCTTTAAACAAATTCCATATCACCCTTTATGACAAAACTATTGAAAGAGAAGTGTAAGAAGAGCCATGGAGAGGAAAGCCTTAGATTATGACTAGGAGTTCAAATGCACAGGGCCTGTGGGTAAGATAGAAAGGGCATGCTTGGTTTAGATGGGGGGAACAGTCTTCATACTGGCAATGCTTAGAAGCCAAGCATTTGGAACCACCATCTCTACATACAGTTAACATTTCCCAGTCCCACACAGCTCCCAAGCAATGCTGCCTGCTAGTGGTACTCACACTGAAAGATCTAGTTGGTTCTTTACCACCTGTCTGTGTTCTAAAATGCAAAATAGCTCCACTTTTCTTGCTTCTGAGAGGTTTTCCTTTTAGGATGTAAATGGCCATGGCTTTGGATTGAATCTCTGTTTTGTTTTTCTGGTCCCCAAGTACTAGCTCATTAATCTTTGTCCATTCTGCAGTCTCCACAGCCAAGATGAGAAGACAGAGCTTGCTGGCAGCATGGAGGGAGGGGGGTGATTCAGACAGACTCCGTTCTCTTTTTCTGTTCTTCCTTTGCATTCTCCCTGCATTGTAGACATTAGGTCCTACCAAGAAACCTTTTATCCACATAAATGGTCCACTAACCCAACATATCACATGGCAATAAATCACCAGTTCCATTATTAAATAAATTGCGGGTTCTTGTCTAAAAGTGTGCTAACACACAGTCAGCACAGTGTTGTTTATTTCACGCCAAGCTAATATCTTCAGAGTCAACATCCAGGCAGGTGAGCATGCTGCATCAAAATATTAATTATACACCATATTGGCACTGATAACAAATGCTCCTGTGTAGCTTCCTTTTCTGGGGGGTGGGGGAAGCTAAAATGGGTTGCAAAGCAAACGTCTAAATAATTTAAAAGAGCTTTAGTCACAGTGGGCAGCCTCTACCAACATCAAAGTCATGGACATTCACTTTTAATCCCCATTTTTGGTTTTGTTTCTTCTGCAAACAGCTCTGAATGTCAGGCTTCGTTTTATTTTCAAGGTATCATTAAAGACGTGTTCCCAGCCAGGGACAAATACAGTGTCAATAGCTTGGAAAAAGTTAAGAGATCTTGACTCAGATGTGTGAGAAGTTCTCACATTGCCACCTTCATTTAAAGTCAGTGCTGGCTTCTGTGGCTGGTGCCTTGTGTGGTCCCCTTCCAGTCTTGAAGACTCCTTTTCTTTCTGAATATTGGAAAATATGTTTACTTGGCTTACAAGATTGTTGCAAGTGAGCTAATATATTATTTATATAAATATATTTATAAATAATACATTTACTACATGTAACATGTGATAGCCCGGTAGGAGACATTGGAGTTATGAAGATGAAGACAGGTTGTTAATTATTCAGCATTAAGTAGTGTGATTGTGGGCTTTAGTTGTCAACTTGTGGGCCAGGTGCTTGTTAACTATGAATTCCATCCCCTGGACCCACATGTTGGAAGAAGAAAACCTATTAATACAAGTTCTCCTCTCTCCTCTATCCAAACACCATGTCATGCAAACATAAATACATACACATACAAGCACACAGATACACAACACATGTACAAAGTATAATTAACTGTCAACCCAGAATCTCCTGAGAAGAGAGCCTCAGCTGAGAAGTTTGTCTCAATCAGGTTGGACTATGGGCATGTCTAAGGGCGACTGATAATTAATAGAGGAGGACTCAGCACATGTGGATGGCACCACTTCCTCAGCAGGGATTCCTTTACTACCTAAGTCAGGAGCAATCAATGAGGATTGCATTTACTTCTCTCTGCTCTTAACTGTAGTGATTATGTGACTAGCTGCTTTGAATTCCAACCTTAATTTTCCCCTCAATGAAGGGCTGTAACTTGAAATTATAAGATGAATACATGGTTTCTTTCCCCAGTTGTTTGTTGGTGGGAGTACTTCATCATAGCAACAGACAGAAAAGAGATACAGAACATAAGTGAAATAGATACCCTGGTGGTGGCATGTGCCTCCTGTAGTCCTAGCACTTGGAAGTCTGGGGCAGAAGGATCACAATTAGAGGCCAGACCAAGCTCAAAAAGCAATAGAATGATAACAATAATTCACATAATGTGGACATAGGATTCTTTAGTTCTAGGAAATAATTATTGTCTACTTAGTAAGTAGTATGATTTTGAATCCTGGCTTCTCTGCAGGCCAGTATGAGTTTGAGCTTGTAGAGATTATGCTGTAACTCTCTTTAGAGGACTGGTGACTCCTCATGGTGACTTGCGTGACAGGAAGTTCCTCTAGGGCCATATGACTTGAGTGACAGGGATCTTCTGATGCCTCCTTGCCAGGTCATTAATCATGGACCATCAGATTTAGAAAGACTCAATGACACAAATGAAGCTTACTTATCTGTATCCCAACACTGCAATTCAAGATCTGTGAGAATTTATATCTTGTCTTCCTTACAGATGGCAATATAGGCCCAGAAACCAAGAAAGTACTTGGGACAGAGTTGAGTTGAAGGGTATATCTGAAGGAATCAATAAATATCAAACAGTTCAAACTAGGGAGAGGTGACCCTCTAGATAAATTGCTGGATATGGACACATGAAGACCAGAATTTGTATCCTCAGAACCCATGTAAATAATGACTGGGCTTGATGTCCTGCCTATAGTCCCAGAATAGGGAGACAGAACAAGGTATCCCTGGAGTAAGCTGGCTAGCTCAGTTAACCAAATCAGTGAGCTCTGGGCACATATAAGAGGTCTTGTATCAATATATGAGGTGAAGAGTTGTTGAAGATAGCCATTGTCAACATCTGGCCTCCACACACACATGAACACACTATTACATACATGTGAGTCCATGCACATGTAAACATACATATGCAATACATACATGCACATGGGACAAAGAGTATCTAAGAACACTAAATAAATTGGAGAATTAAGCCTGGTAGTCTCAACCTCAATACTGACAGAGATCTTGGCATTTTGAGTTGTCCTAGGCATAAACTAACAAGGGGATATTGACCAAGCTCATGGAAAACTAAGGAACATACACTTTACCCAGTGACGTTCCAAGTCACTTGATGGTCATCAGCAACAGGCACAAAGACATATTCACATGAGGATTCAGACTCAGAAAATTAACTCCATGAATTAAATCTCCAACTGAAGTAGAGGGTTATAGGAATAAAGTGACTAATCAGCTTTCTAAATGGCCAACAGTAGAGCCACCAAAAATAGCTCTGGTGTTGCTTGCTCAGTCTCTTCCATCTGCTCAGCCTTGAAATTATGCTGGTTGTATTTCAGTTGAAAACAAACATGTTTATGGTCCTATCTTATAATGGGTTTATGTTGCTGTGGGATTCATCAAGTTAGCCAATAGATGTGTTTTGAAGACTCACTATGTGTCTAATACTGTGGCTTAGGACTACAAGAACAAATACCAGAGAATTCAGAGTTGCCTGGGTCATTCAGCTTTATTCTCAAAAGTTCTATCATGGTACACAGCCTGATTTGTACTTAGAAACAAACACTGGATGAATGGCTAAATGTGTGGTTGGAAAGGGGACTGAAAATCTTGTAGGCTTAAAGTCTATGCATGAATAGATGAGTATGCATGCATGCACATGTGTATACACCCTTAATTCTCCACATGTATTATATATAAAATGTCATAGTTGGACTACTGTTTAGCCTAACTATCAATGTGGTGTAACCTAAAACCACCCAGGAAGAGAATTGCTACTCAAGAATTTCTAAACATCCCTATTCTCACGTCTATGGGTGATTGTCTTGATTGGCAATTGATGTAGGAAGAACTAGCCCATCGTGGGCACCACCATTCTCTCTCTGGTTGGGGCCCTAGACTGTATATGCAATCAGCGAAGGCTGGCCAAGTCTCAAGACAAGAGGTAATATGGGTACAATCCTGTTTTCTCTGCTCTCGACTATGGATGTGGTGTGACTAGCTGCTTGAGTTCCCGCCTCAGCTTCCCAACATGGTAGACTTTACCCTGGATTTGTAAGCAAAATAGATATATCCCTCTGCCCTCAAGTTGCTTTTTGTTAAGGTATTTTATCACAGCAACAGAAATGACACTAGGAATTAGAAAATTCTCCTCTAAAATTAAGAATATTTACTTAAATGCAGAGAAACTCTGAAATCACCCAGCTATTGCTCCTGAGTGAGAAGTGTTGTTAAACGTTAGACATCATCAGAACATCTTTCTACAGTACCCTACACATGCTTTCCTTTTCTAGACATTTCTAAACTTTGGTTTCTAGGTGAAGAAAGATTAGAAACATCGAAAGTTGGTGAGTTTTGCATGTTCTAAGCTTTTCTCTGTGTGAACAAGCATGCATGGTATTGTTGACAGTGTAAGAGCAGCTCACATATTTCACACTACTCTTTGATGTCCCTCAGCTATATGTGAAGGTAGATGACATAACATGCTCTAATTCAGCCCAATTTAATTCCTCAAAAACTTAAAGTCTCACGTGCACTTTTCTGAAAGTGTTTATCAGATATGAATTTTCTGGTGGAGTCTTTAGGCTCTCATGTAAATAAAGCCACTTGAAGTTCACTCTTTCCTGTTTGTGCTGTGGATATCGCTCTGTACAAATAAAATGCTGTTTGGCCAATGCTAGGCAGGAAGTATAGGCGGGACAAGAGAGAAGAGGATTCTGGGAAGTAAAAGGCTGGAGAGAGACACCGCCAGCCGCCACCATGAGAAGCAACATGTAAAGACACTGGTAAGCCACAAGCCATGTGGCAAAGTATAGACTAATAGAAATGGGTTAATTTAAGATAGAAGAAGCAGATAACAAGAAGCCTGCCATGACCATACAGTTTGTAAACAATGTAAGTCTCTGTGTGCTTTCTTGATTGGGTCTGAATGACTATGGGACTGGCGGGTAAGAGAGATTTGTCCTGACTGGGCCAGGCAGAAAAACTCCAACTACATGTTTGTGTCCCTTTTATTTCCTTCTCTTACCTTACTCTAGCTGAAACTTTAAGCACTATATTAAATTAGAAATGAGAAAGTGGAGACACCTGTCTTGTTCTTTATTGTAGTGAGATGTTTTGAGTTTTTACATTTGTGACTAAGTTGATATGTTCCATCGATCCCTAGCCTCTTTAGGATATTATTGCATAGGAATTCTAGATTTTGCCCAGAGCCATTTTTGCATCTACTGAGATGGTTATATGATCTCTTACCTTGAGTTTATTTGTGTGGTGTATTATGTTATTGATGTGTGTATCTTAAAACATGTTTGCATCTCTAGAATGAAGTCACTTGATCATGGTTTTGGGGCTGTATTATCAATTTTTATTTTTTAGTATTTGATTGGTAATTTTTACACCTGGGTTCATCAGAGAGGTTACCCTATAGTTTGGGATATGTTTGTGTGTATGTGTGTGTCTGTATCTTTGTTTGGTTTTGGTATTAGGATGATACAGGATTTCTAAAAAGAATTTGGTAATAATCCCTCCATTTCTAAATCATTGAACTGTTTGAGAAGCATTGGTTTTAGTTCTTTAAGATACTTAGTCTTACTGCAATTTGATATGCCATGTTTTGTTGATACTCATGGGAGACCTGGTCCTTTTCGAAACAGAAACAGAACAGGAGTGGATTGGGATGTGGGAATGGGGGGTGGGGTGAGGGACTGGGAGAAGAGGAGGGAGGGGAAACAGCAATGGGATATAAATAAAGAAATAAATTTATATAAAAAGTTAATGGCCAAAAAAAAAAAAAAAAGATGTGGTAGAGTTCAGCAGCAAGTTTATCTCGGCCTAGACTCTTGGTTGCCCACCAGAACTTGATGATAAGACACTGTTGTTGAAGACACCATACATATTGGTCACAGAACATAGAAAAATGAACTGACTAGGAAGTTTCCTCCCTGCTGTCTAGCTTTCACAGTATTGAAAGACACTACATAGGTTGCTGGAGGGGTATGGGATAATCAGCAGTCTTATACAGCTGTGAACCCCATAAACTGAAGTAATGGCCATTGTGATAAGCTTTGCAATCATGACATGAATGTTATGGAGGTAACTAACCACTTCTGATGTGATTTAATACCTTCTCCACAGGAGTAAGTGCCTGCCTGCTACTGTAAATCTGGTCAAGAACCTGTGTTTAAGGCCCCAGGAGTAAACCTACTACTATTCATTTGCTAAATGGACATAGTATCAAACTGCCCTTTAAATCCATATCTCTATACCCATCAATTAGCACAGTCCTTAGATCTCTTCAGACATGTTTCTTGGTGCAGTAGATGGTGTAGTGGATGGTGGTTAATATAGAAACAAGGAAACTCACCACTGGTCGAAGTGCAGAGAGTAAGTGACTATTGTGTGCTCAGTCACAGATGAGAAGTCCACAGCTCATCTCTCCTCATAGGCTTAGAAAACGCTGCAACACTGCACAAGAGAGGGAAGGAGGTTGCAAGGGTCAGAGGGAGGACTAAACCAAAACAGTGTCTTCTGGATACATCACACAGTCCTGCTGCACTCATGGACTCACAGCAGCTGTGGTTGCTTGCACAAGACCTACACAAGATCAATCCAGTTGGTAGTTTTGTGCAGGAGGAAGAGTTCACAAGACCCAAGCTGATAGCATCTGGGGAAGAAAGAGTCCGTTTTCTTTAAAGGTATCCCTCCTAGTAGGTATTCTATGCTTCACTGGATGACCTTGCCCCAAGGCACATGGGGGTGTTTTGGTATGGACAACACAAATTGGAGTTCATCGGTTATTTTATATTATTTTTAAGATGTTATGATATTGGGGAGTTATGGAGGTGGAGTTGGATCCAAGATAAGTTAAAGGGAGTTGGGATGAAGATAATCAAAGTACATTGTATGAAAACCTCAACAAATTAGTAAAACTTCTTTTAAAAAAATATAGAAAGTACTAAAAAATTTATGCAGCAAGAAATCAAATAGTTCAGTAAATGGGGAAATGAAACGAGCAAAGTATTCTCAAAAGAGGAAATACAAATGGGCAATCAATATAAAATTTTTTGAACCTCACTAGTCTTAGGGAAATGTGAATCAAAACTACATTAGATCCTGTCTTACCCCAGTCAGAGTGGCAGTCATTAAAACAAATAATGGCAAATACTGGTAAGGCTATGGGCAAAGGGGGACCCTTCTACACTGATAACAGCGATGTAAACCAGTCTGTCATTATGAAGTTGGCATAGAGATTCTTCAACAACCTCGAAGCACATATTCCACAGGACCCAGCTGTGCCAGTCTTGGGTGTTTACCACAGAGATTCCTGCAAGGTACATCACAGAGATACTTGTCTGTCAGTGTTCATAGCAGCTCCAAAGTTGGGAGCAACCCAGATGTCCAGCAGGGAGAACTGTATAAACCAAATGTCATACATGTACATAGAAAACTTTCAGCCATAAAGAACAAGAAACTATATCGTTTGCAGGAAAATGGATGTAACTGAGGAGAACCACAAAACTGAATCAAGTTAGACCTAAAAATGCAAATGTCACATGTTTTCTTTCATGTGTGATTCTTAGGTTTGGTTTTATGTGAATCTATAAAGCCATTTTATAACATAAAATCAGAAGGAAATTGTCTATAGGACCAAAGGGGACTGATGGTGTGTGCTGTAAACAAGAGAATATGACCAAAGTATATTACGTTCTTGTATGAACAAGTCTTTTTGCAACTCAGTGCTGTATACAATGAATATACACCAATAAAATAAAAATAAATCAGCCATAAAAACTCATCTCCATGTTGTAGAAATTTACGGTCAAAATGTTTGTGGTCAATGATGCTTATCTGGATGGTGGTGAAAGTCACAGCAGTGTGGCTCAGACTGTACTGAACTGATGAATCACCTCAGAGACCTTGTTCAAATACGAATTTCTGTTTGGTCAGATCTGGGTTAGAGCTGAGCTCCTGTATTTCTAATGGACCCTCATAACTGGGATGTTGCTTAACAAAGGAACATATTTGTACATTTTAAATAGTTAGAGGTGTGTGTGTGTGTGTGTGTGTGTGTGTGTGTGTGTGTGTGTGTGCAGATGGGCATATGTCATCTCTCAGGTATTGTTCACTGTGCTTTTCTTTACAGGGCCTCTCACTAGTCTGGAACTCTCCAGAATTACAAGTAAGCATTAACACTCCTTTTTTCTCTATAAAACAAAACAAAACAAAAGCATGTTTTTGGGGTGTTAAACTTGGTCTTTGTGCTTACAAGGCAATCGCTTTACTGATTTGAGCTATCACAGTTAGGGTATTGAGTGTAGGAGCACTAGGCCGCCACTTAACCACCTTACACCACACTATTTTATTAAAAAGACATCTCTTACTTCATCACACATTATACACATTTAGGGTGAATCTTCTCACCTCAATTCCCACCTAAGAAATCCCTCACCAACTTGCCCAAGCTTTGTCTCCTAGGTGATATTCTAGATCCTGTTACTCTGCAGTCAACACTAATCTCCACACAAGTTCTTGTGTTATACGTAGAGGCATGGTGCCCCACTGCTTCTTTCTGCCTCTGGCCTAGGGTCAGTGGAGAGTGAGATAGTTAGATTGGGGTCCCACAAGTTTCAGCACTCCTGGATCCCTCAGCAATCCCTAGACATTACTTTCCAAAGTGAAGTTTTTTGAGTCCCCCCAGGAGGGTGCAGACTGATTGCTGTACCCTAGAGTAAGATGAGTAAGCTATGACTGTGTGTGGACACTGGCTCACAACAGCAGCAGCTGTAATCCTGTGGGTTCTTCTTCTTTCTCTAACTTTACACTTGATTTGTGCTTGAGTTACAGAATAAGTTTGGGAGTGTTATTTGTCAAATCACAAGGCAATGTGCCAGTGTGTATAGTAATGGAGATCATCTTCCCTCCAAATGACACCATTGAACAAACTCTGAACAATGGCATCTTTTCTTTGTGGATGTCACAGAAGCATTGTTCCATTGATTTGTTGGGAAGGGGGGATATAGATTGATGGAATAAGTTGGCCTTCCACCTGTGATTGGTGCTTCAAAGAATAAAACCCTGTGGATACACCTTGAGTGTAATCGATAGAGGATGAGGAAGTCACTCATTGACAGGGATGCTGGCAGGTGCCCTCATAATCAGCCCCCATTTTCATCACAGCAGTCATAGGAAGAAAGACATTCATATGTTGGCTGGTGCTTCAGTTGTTAAACTGTGGCTGTTCACTGGAAGTAGCTGGGGTCGGACTCTTGGGTCCTTTTCATTGAACGTGTTTCTCTCTTTAGCTGTCCAGCCTCTCTGTCTAATCCATAAGCAAGACTCATTTTGACTCACAACATAGCTAGTTCTGAGGTACAAGATGTATTAAGAATTATACAATGGAAAGGTAAAGATAGATGCATCATAGGGGGAAAATACTTTCCCAGGCAATTTGAAAGAATGAAATAATGCAATGTCTTTTGAAAGCAGTGTGGGGTTGAGGCCGTCTGTGAGAGAGAGCAAGCTGAATGGCTGCTCTAAAAGTCGGCTCACCATCAGAGAATAACAATTTCACAAAGCAGTGCAGGAAGAGAAGGGGGAATTGGGAGATCTGACACCTTTGATGGTTGAGGATGGTATATAGCAGGCAAATGAGGGGAATACAAAGAAGAGCCAGGACAAGAGGCAGAAGGAGTGGAAGCAGGAACCAGCACTTTTAAGCAAAGTGGTGGGGAGAGGTTGAGAGCTGCAGAGCACTGTGGCTGCGGCATTTCCGACAGCTAGGGAGATGTGACTTCTGAGCCTTGTATTTAGAAGCTGCTTTTCCTCAGGCCTATTCCTTTGCCTAAAAGTGATAATTAGTCACATGGGTAATAAGAGCCACTGAGGGCTGTTATAAGCAGCAGCATGAATAAAATCTGGTAAGAGGAAGGACCATGCAGTAATGCTTTTCCTCTGTGTGTGTGTGTGTGTGTGTGTGTGTGTGTGTGTGTAATAGAAATTCAGCATCTGTTAGTGTTAGTATACACCAGGCACTCAGTAAATGCTGGTCATGTTGTTGATGACACTGGTTTGAATGCATACAGTGTATAACAACAAAAAAAGTGTTTATACTTCAGAGTATGTGGGAACTAATTTTTCTGGTTGAGGGCCATGCATTCTCTTCTGAAGATTATATTGGAAAAGGATACATCTATAGGATCAATTTCTCCCCCAACATTTATTTCTTAATTTACTTTCATTCTTTCTTCCTTAAATTCTATCAAAAGTTGTACACTTCACATTGGAGAGAGGGAGGGAGGGAAGAAGGGAGAGAGGGAGGGAGGGAGAGAGAGACAGACAGAGAGAGAGAGAGAGAGAGAGAGAGAGAGAGAGAGAGAGAGAGAGAGAGAGGTATTTTACACATGAGTTCAGGATAGTATCATGCAGAATAAAACTTTTCCATTGTGGCCATTATTGGTGAGTCCTGCTTTGTCTTTGGCCTTGAATGAAAAAATGTAGTTAATAAAGAACCTGGGCCTGGGGAGATGGCTCCATTGGTAATGCATGCTTTGTAAGCTTGCGAACCTGAGTGTGAGTCTCAGAACTTTCCGATAAGGAGCTGGGGATGGTGGCACATAATTGAAATCTCAACACTGAGGAAATGGAAGAGCCCTGGGACTTTCTAGCTAGGCAGCCCGGAGGAGAATCAGCAAGTCTAAGGCCAGTAAGATGCCTTGCCTAAAAAACCACAGTGAATGGATTCTGGGAAATTATACCCAAGGATGAGTTCTGATCTGTTCATGCAAGGATGCATGAAGAGTGCACCCACATACACACACATGCACATGCACAGCAAGGAAAGAAGGACAACGAAAAGGGGAGGTAGAGGAAGAAAGAAAAGAAAAGAGGAAGTTTTTTTTCAGGTCAAATATGTCAGCAGCCTGGTGGAAATACACCCAATGGCTTTTCATTGGAAGAAACAGTTCCAAGGAGGTTTTAAAAAGAAATAATTACATGTGAATTTTTCCCTGGTGAGATGTATCCCTGAGAGCTTACCCAGAAATTAAACTTCCTCAATAATCCACTGTCAATGATGCATTCCAGTACTGCAGCCAGCTTATTAATATCCATGTTTGTCTTGGCCCGAGTTCTACGTTGTCTCCCCAAGCTTTACTTGATGTCTAGAGGAAAATAACTAGTAATTTGTTTTTCAGCCCTGAAAGTTCTTGCACTTACTCCCACAGATTCTTACCCCTGCAGATGCGCCATTCTATTTGTCCTTTTTGCATGTTGTTGAAAACTCTGTATTTCTGGGTACTCTGTGTGTCTCTGTCACTCCCATTCCAGGTTTGGATATAAAAAGAACTCCCTGAAATAATAGTTCAATGAGACCAAGCCTGGGACTGAATCCCTGAACGCCTCAGTCCTCTGCTTCTTAGAAAATGCACTTCAAAACCTTACCGTTGCATCCACGGTACAGATCTGACACGTTTTGATCTGATTGTAGCCTATTTCCACACGGACTCCCACTGTATGGTGACATTCCATAGGTCTGGTTTTGACACGGACTCCCACTGTATGGTGTCATTCCATAGGTCCCAGTGCTCTTGCCTCTGGGCATCTTTAGTCTCTGCTTATGCTGCCCCTCATTTGGGTCATGTATACCCCCACTTTATCTCCAAATCCTGTCTTCCCTTCATGGCCAAGTTCCAATAATTGTTGCTGATATTTAAATGCATCTACTCCATGACTTGTATAGGTAGAAGACCCTTCATTTCACTATACCCCAATTAATAGACACATATGAATAATATCATCCTGTAAGCAGGGAAAGTGACACCCAAAGAGGGTGAATGGCTTGAACCCAATCACAGAGCTAGGGTGCACGAGCTCTGAGGTCTGAAGCCACACATGCTGCCTTTAAAGTCTGTCTGCAGCTGCTCCCTCCCATGCACAATACCCTTGCAGCTGTTCTTTCCATTCTTTATAGCATTTACTGTTTTAGTTTATTAGCTGGTGTTGATAAGGCCACTTTCTTGCCTGCTTGTAATGTGTTTTGAATATTCCCTATACCTGGGAACTCTCCTCTTTCCTCACTTCTACCCCTCACTCTAGTCCCCTTGATTCTCTTTTACAATTTCATGTCATCTATACATTCAAGATTCTTGCTTGAGAGAAATATGACCATTGTCTTTCTGAGACTCAGTTAATACATGTCATATAATTATTACCACTTACATTCATTTTCCTACCCAAAATTCAGTGTACACATAAACTGTATTTTCTTTATCCATTCCCCTGCTGTTGGACACCTAGGTTGGTTACATGTCTTAGCTATTGTGAACAGCACTGCAGTAAACATGGTGAGTCACTGTTTTAGTGATTTGCTAACTTGGCTTATTTTTGTATGAAAATCAACTCCAACATGTAGTACAGGCAGCTGCTCTTGACCCTGCTCATAAGACTGGAACTACCCTGCCCTTCCCACTGTCACCATCATGCTGGTTCTCTGCCCATCATGATCTGCATGAATCTTTTTATAAATTTATTCATTAAATACACATTGTCTGGCTGCATTGCTGGCTCATCTCCTCAGCAAAGGTGGAAATATCCTCCCTTTAGGAAGGTCATTTGGGTTTTCATAGAGGGAGCAATCCATATCTGTGGATGACTCACTAGGAGGTGGGTGGCCATGACTTACCTTCAGTGCACCATGTCTTTGTATATTAAAGAGGCAGGTGAATGAAAGGCAATAGAAGCCCAGGGAATATGCTAGTCAAGGACTGGGGTAAGTGGGTAAGGCGCAGTAGGTAAGAGCAGTTGTTGTACAAGGACCTGAATTCAGATCCCCAGTTCCCAAGTAAAATCCAAAGCTGGGTGTGGGTTATGATAGGTGGAGACAAGAGGATCACTGGACTTGCTGTCTGCCAGCCTAGTTCTAGGTTCAATGAGAGACTCTGTCTCAAAGGAGCAAGGTGGAGAGTGAAAAGCAGGACACTTGAAGTTCTTCCTTGGGTTTTGGAAGTGTATGCATGGACATGTGTGCCTGCACACACATATGTGCATCCAGTACACACACATATACCCATGTACTCATGTTCAAACACACACACACACACACACACACACACAAAAAAAAAAAAAAAAAAAAAAAAAAAAAAAAAAAAAAAAAAAAAAAAAAAAAAAAAAAAAAATAAACATAACTTTTATAAAGATGCCAATCCAGTCCATACAGGTTTGGAGCACCAGCTGGGTAAAGGCATTCAGGTAAAGCCTTGGAACATGTGTATGATGAGGACTGTGTGGACACCAGGAATGTATGCTATCCAAAGGAAACAGGAAGACTAAAGCCTCTAACCCCAAGGAGAGAGAGATATACCAGTACACACTGAGGTGAGGCGTTGTCTGGATGGCACTGGGCACCATGCACTGATCAGAGAAGTCCAATGGGAGTCAGTTTGCTAGTTTTAAGATGCAACACAATGGTGCTTACTGATATATTATAGGCAGCAGGGAGCCACTGAAAGTTCTATGTTCAGCCATGATCATCCAAGCTACGGATTTCAAAGACTGTAGTGTATGGTGAAGTTGATTCCCTCATTGGGAATATTTCCCTGGTTACAATCAGGAATGAATGCATTACTTTGCCAACACAGACTTCCACCAGAGCTGAAAAGTCATTATCTTTCTGAGGTCCATGTTCTTACAAGGGCTTCTACCATATCAAAATTCCGAAAGGCCAAAGGAAAGGGTTGCATGGATATTTACTCTAAGAATAAAGGAAAAAATTGTTTTAGTGAATAAAGTCAAGGAAGCCTTTGTCTCACTGTTTATTTACTTGTTGTTTATTTATGCATATGCAGTGATGAGGATCAAATATAAGTCCATGCATCTGCTATCCAAGTATGCTGTCATTGAAATATAACACAGCCCCTTTAATTTTGAGACAGTATCTGTGATGCGACACTTTCTGGGAAGAGGTGAACATATATCTATTCAACCTAGATGGGGAATCAGTGATAGACTAATATAAGGACAATATCAAAGCCCAGTGTGTTCATTAGGATTTCTTACAAGAGTAAAGGGCAAGAGGTTTACTTAAAGGAGGCTTTTACAAAAAGCCCTGCTGTGGAATATTATTTTAAAGTATGTTACTTTGGTTTATACTGTATTAGTTTAACTCTGTGAAGCTGTGTTACTTTGCCTGTCTAAAACACCTGATGGTCTAATAAAGAGCTGAATGGCCAAAGGTGAGGCAGGAGAAAGGATAGGCAGGGCTGGTAGGCAGAGATAATATATAGAAAGAAAAAACTGGGAGAAGAAGAGAAGTAACCTATAACATGAATTTTAAAAGGTCTTATTAATAAAAAAAAACAGAGCCAGATATTGGGGTGAAAACTGAAAAATCAGAGAAACAGAACATGCTACAGCCAACCTCACCTCCTCACCAACTTCTCAGCTGATCTTGTTTCCTCAGACTGAAAGCCTTCAAGTCCTCACCCTATTGAATCTCAGCTGAACTGCTGCTAAAAAGCTTCAAGTTCCTAATCTTCACACCTTATATACCTTTCTGCTTTCTGCCATCACTTTCTGGGATTAAAAGTCATGTCCTTCCCAAGCAGAGACATAAGATCTTAAGTGCTGCAATTAAAGGTGTGTGTGTGCTACCACTGTCTGGCCTGTATGTCTAATCCAGTGGCTGTTCTGTTCTTTGATCCCCAGATAAGTTTTATTTGTTAGAACACAAATAGAGAAGGAGGATTCTAGGGGCCAGCCACACAACTACACAGCAAGCCATGGAGTAAAGTATAAGATTTACAGAGATAAGAAAGTGGGAAAAGCCCAAAGGGAAAAGGCAGACAGGATAATTTAAAATTCAGGAAAGCTGGCAAGAAACAAGTCAAGCTATGGCTAGGCTTTTATAATTAACAATAAGCCTGATTTATTTGGGAATTAACAATTATAATTAACAATGTGTTATTTATTTGGGAACTAGATGGCTGACCCCTCAAAAGAGCAAAAACAAACAACAACAAAGCCCACCCTAGCACTGTTGATAACTGTTTAAAATTATAGTCCTGGAACTCTTAGCATGTAGAAAAGTTTCTTCTCAGCAGCCCTGACTGCTTAAATAACTTTAAAGAGGGAGAACCTTCTGGGTCTGGTATGTTTCAGGGACTTCCTGAGCCTTTTGAGTTGTTTACTTCTGATTTCTAAATGAACCTCCCTTCAAGATGGGATGTTCCAATGCTGAGGATGTGGCTATAAAACAACATCTTGCTAGGTAGTCCACAGGAGGTCATCCTCCTGCCTACAGCCTGAGTGCTGGGATGACAGGTGTGCAGTGTCATGCAAAGCTAAGTATTTTAACCTGACATAAAGCAAAGTGAATATAATGGCTAAGACAATGGGGACTGTAGGGACTAGGGAGCCTCCAGCTTCTTTAATCATCAAAATGGGCCATGCAGAGCCACATCCCCACTGTGATCAAAGACTGTATCTTCTCAAGAATATCCAGAGTGGTAGATGTTTGAGGTTGAGTTTTACATGTTTCTAACTTCTTCATAAGTCCTTTAAATCTTAGTGTTCCACATAGTCTAAGTATATGGGTAATTCAAATGCCCTCCCCTCCTGCTCCTGTTCAATTTAGATCAAACAGGCTTACCTACAAGTTTCTGAAAGGCAAAAGCAGTGTTGCTGCATAGACCAACTGTTTACTTATCAGTACATATTGGGCACCTACTCTGTGCCAAGCTCTGAATAAGATTCTAAAGTTGCACAGTAGAAGTCAGGAGGTACAGTCCCTGGCTCTGGGGTGAATGTATGCTTGAGAAATTATACTTCTATGGCTAGCCAGAGTGGCATAAGGCATCTCACCCTTTTCTATATGTGCTTCCAGGAATACATCTCATATTTTGAGCGGTAAATCCCAACAGAAGGAATGTGCTAGTGTACTGTGCTTCATGACATCACTTTTGAGTGACAGAGGCAAGATGAAGATGGGCATTTATTGTGTTTCCTTCCCAACTCCCATGACACTCCTGTCACCAGATTACTGGATTATGCTTGGAGACTTTTCAGGTGGACTCTATGACCACCTAGCACAGTGACTCCTTATTTCCCTGCCTCCTGGTACCCACCTCTGTCCCTCTCCCTCCATTTCTTTTCTCTTCTCTCTGTGGCTTTCTCCTCTTTTTTTTCCCTCTCCTGTTCCTTGATGTCTTGGACTCTCTCTCCACATTGTCCATGTCCATGTCTATGTTCATGTCCATATGTCTGTTTTCCCTGCTGTATTTCTGTTCTGGTTCACTTCTCTTATCTCCACTTTCTCCCCATCCTTTGTCATGTGCTTCCTTCTTTCTTGTCTCTCTAAATCTTTGTGTTTCCATCCCTTCTTTTCTGTCTCTAGCCATCTTCCTCTTTCTCTCTTCTCTTTGTCTATCGCCTGCCTTCCCTCATCTCTCTTCTTGCTCTGGCTCCCTCTTTCTTCTGTCTCCTCTTTTTTATCCCTCTCCATTTCCCTCCCTCCCCTTCCTCTCTCCTCCCACTCACCTTTCCTTATGGCTGAAGCTCTTAAGTGATTCTTTTCGCCTGGGGTTTGTGTGCTTAGCCTGTCAGTACACAGCTCTGTGTGTTGTTACTGAGTTCTGTCCTCTGTGGATCAAGGTTGCCATTGGGTTTGAATATTAAGTTTCAAACTCTAATACACTGGTGGGAGATTTGCAGTAACAAGCTGGTCCTCTCTGCATCCCTAAGAGCTTCCTGCACAGTATTTATTGATAAAGAGCCTCGTCTCGTGAAGCTGCTGATGTGCCAGTGAGGTGGGAGTTGTCATTACCTACAGCTGAACTCCCTCTCTCAGGGAGAGATGGGCAGGGATGGCTGTCCACACACATGAAGGTTACTCCAGAGAACTTGTGGATCATTTTGTCAGTTTTGTTTGCAGAGATCTAGAGAGGAGGATTATGGCCCTCGATGCTGATAAGTTCCCCTGGGCCAAATGCTAACCCAGCAAGATGTGAATGTAACACAGCCATTTCCTCTAACAGTTCCGTGCACTTCTGGAGTAGGGCGCCATGGAGGAGAGGGGTGCTATGAAAAGGCAGAGGTGATAAGTATTAAGACCCCCCCCTCCTGTGGATGAGTCATATTCCAGGGTCTTTGCTCATTCAGTAGTGGATGCACTATGCTTGAGGTGAAGCTGCATCCAGGAAGTTGTATTAGTGCTTATGTTATTGATGCCACAAAATCTCATCTATGGGGCTGGGGAGGTACCTCATTCAGAACAGTGCTTGTCTATCTTGATGGAATGACGGGTTTGTTCAATCGCATTGCATAAGCCAGCGTTGGTGATATAGGCCTGTAATCCCAGCACTCTCTGGGAGGCAGAGACAGGCGGATCTCTTTGAGTTTAAGGTCAGCCTGAGATACACAGTGAGTTCCAGGAAAGGCGCAAAGCTACACAGAGAAACCCTGTCTCAAAATAAATAAATAAACAAACAAACAAACAAATAAATAAATAAATAAATAAATAAACAAACTCCATCTTTGGGTCTAGTCATGTCCACCTTGTCCCTCTCCTAACAGGCTGCTCTCCTTGTCTCTGATGTTCATGCTAAGTGTCTTCAGAGGGATGGAGATTAGCATGTTGTTTGGAAGGCAATACCCTGGCTGTAGCCCCAGAAACTTCTCCTGGTGCCTTAATTTGCATATCTGGAAAATGAGTATGAAAGCAGTTCCCACCTCACAGGTCATTGTCTTGACTTGGGGTTGATTTCAAGAATGTGTAGCATACTGCTCAGCACTCATGTTGGTGACTGGAGCTGAATAAAGCAATGCCCAAAGAGAGTGGTCAGGTATGTGTGTGAGAGACCATGAAGAAAGCACAAGGTAGAATGTTATAGATCTGTTACCATGTAATGGCTTGAGCCCTTGGCCTTCAGCTTCACGAGTCTGTGCCCTCTGGTGGTATAACAACACACTCGAACCTCTGTGCAGTGAGAATCATGATCGTGTTTATCAGTCTCATTTCTGTTAAAGTTTTCACCAGTGTCTTTTTTGTGTACATAGTTGTAGGTTTCACACTACCATTTTCATTCACATATATTGTGTTCTCTGACCACATTCTCCTCTATTATTTTTTCCTCCCTCCCTCACCCCTGATTCTGTTTCTTCTGACCTAATAGTCTCTCTTCTAGTTTCAGGGCATGAATGAGTATGTGTGTGTCTAAAAATCTAAGTTCCACGAGAGAGAAAACATAAAATATTTGTCTTTTTTAGTGTAGTGTATTTTTAGTAAGACATCACCATGTCCATCACTTTTCCTGCAAATGCTGTGCTTTCTTTCCTTTTTATGGCTGTATAGTACTCCATTCTCTATACAAAGCTCATTTACTTTATCCATTCATCTGTTAATGAATGCCAAGGCTGATTCAATATTGTAGCTATTTGTTAATAGAAAAGTGATCAGCGTGATCTATGGGTATCTTTATTGTGTGCTGACTTTGATTCTTTGGTTATATTCTGAGGCATTACTAGTATGACTGGACCACATGGGAATTCTATTTTTAGTTTCCTAAGGAAATTACACACTGGTTCCCATAGTGCTGGCTTAAGGTTACTGCCACATCAGCAATCTGTGAGGGTTCTTGTCCCCAAACTCTCTCCAGCATTTCTTGTTATTTGTTTTCTTGTTGATAACCATTCTGACTGGAGTGAAGTGAAACTCAAGGCAGTCTTACTGATCATTCAGTCTGAACCATGTCTGGGATCACTCACAGCTTTGTATTATGCCTCTTGGTTTTAGGAATCTCCTGGATCTTCAGGGCCCATTCCACTAGCATGCATCACAGGTACACAGCAAAGCCCTCAGCTCTGCCCGTTTGCTTGACAAATTATTGTTTTGCTTAAGTTTTCAGAAAAATTAGAGTGTAAGGGCTGGGGGAGGCTTGGCCATTCCAGGCAACATAGCTACTAATCTCCCCAGCTTTGCTTTGTGCTTCTGTTGGCGCTCGACACAAGCAATCCCTCAAGACCTGTTCTCTCCGTTGGAAGCAGTACTTACTGCAAAGCAGAAAGAACCTTACCATTAATTTACCAGGAATGACCAACTGTTGAGAGAAGGTGTCCTGGGTTATTTTTCTTTTGAAAGGGAACAAATCCTGGGGAATCTGTACATTCACTGGCTACAGATGTCCATGTAGCTTGGCATTTGCTCATGCCATTTCCCTGAAGGGTGTGTCTGGCAGTTGGGCACTGCAGTCTCATTGCAGGAATGCAGAGATCCAAACACCAGGGGAGAGATTTGTCCATGGACTCAGGTGTGGACAAGGTTCCCTGGTGCGGCATGTTCACCCCAAGTGTGAGGTGAGTCACTCTGAGGTATAGTGCAGACAGAGTACTATGAAGACAAGGAAGGCACAGGTTCCTGGAGTCTGACTGCCTTCTGTTTGTCTTTTAGCATCTTTACCTAAGGATATGATTAAACTGCCTAAACCATTGTGAAGTGACTATGATTCAGTAGTCCATTTTAATTCTTTGTGTATCATTCTTGGTGGAACTTTGAGCCAGTGTTGCCATCCAGACTTCCCCATTACAACTATCACAACTGGGGCTCGGAGAGGTCAAGACACTTGTCCAAAGCTCCTAAGGCAGCAGAGGAAGAAAGACAAATAAGCAAGCAGAGAGGCTGGCTGCATTTGATAGTGCCTTTCCTGGCCTCTGATTCTACTACTAGCCTCTGGCCATTCTCTGCTCCCCAGTCAGATCCCCCCTAATATTCAGGTCAGAACAGGTTGCTCCTCTGCTCAGACCTCCGTAATGCACCCTTAATGGCTGCCTGACCAAGCTGAAACTCACTTACTTGGAGAGGCTGAAAGCGCGATTTGGGAGTGTGGGTAATGATGTCAGTTAAGGTCACTGCTCACATGTCTTCAGGGAGCTAGCCTCTCTGAGCTCAGTTTTCTCCATAGAAAAATGGAATCAAAGGATGGGGGATGTAGCTGAGTTGGTGGCTTGCATTGCATACACAAAGTCCTGGGTTTCAGCCCTAGCATGGCAGAAACCAAACATAGTAGTTGATATAACCCCAACACTTTGAGAGGTAGAAGCAGGAAGATCAGGAGTTCAGGGTCATTCTCAGTTACATGATGAGTTCCAGGCCAGCCTAGGGTGCAAAAGTTCCTGTCTCAGAACGAAATAAAGGGCTTCAAATCAAGCACATTATATACTAAGAATCCCAGCCCTTGGCACAGCTAGGGCAGGATGACTTTGAGCTTGAGCCAAGTCCTGGCTAACATACTGAGATTCTATGACTGATACCCAAGTGGTTTTACAAGGACTGACCCCCACACCCCTCACACACATGCAGGCACAATGCGCTATTATTCAGCTTGACACAGAGGGAGATCCTGCTATTTGCTTCTTGTGTATGTGCACAAGAAGAGGCCAAAGCAGGACACTGAGTGTCCTCTCCTATTGCTGTCAGCCTTATTTCTTTGAGACATTCAACATGAAGCTCTCCATTTCAGGCATGCTGTGCAGCCAGAGAGCTGGGCTCTGCATGGGAGTGCAGCTCTTGCCTCTGTGATCCAAACCCATGCTGATGTTATAGGTGCCAGGATCTGTGTTCCTGCTCCATGCTGGTGTCACAGGTGCTGGGGTCTGTGTTCTCACCCCATGCTGGTGTCACAGGTGCTGGGATCTGTGCTTCCGCCCCATGCTGATGTTACAGGTGCTGGGGTCTGTGCTCCCACCCCATGCTGATGTTACAGGTGCTGGGGTCTGTGCTCCCACCCCATGCTGGTGTTACAGGTGCTGGGGGTCTGTGCTCCCGCCCCATGCTGATGTCATAGGTGCTGGGGTCTGTGCTCTCACCCCATGCTGGTGTCACAGGTGCTGAGGTCTGAGCTCCCACCCCATGCTGATGTTACAGGTGCTGGAATCTGTGCTCCCATCACATGCTGGTGTCATAGGTGCTGGGATCTGTGCTTCCGCCCCATGCTGATGTTACAGGTGCTGGGGGCTGTGTTCTTACCCCATGCTGGGGTCTGTGCTCCCGCCCCATGCTGATGTCATAGGTGCTGGGGTCTGTGCTTCCGCCCCATGCTGATGTTACAGGTGCTGGGGTCTGTGCTCCTGCCCCGTGCTGATGTCATAGGTGCTGGGGTCTGTGCTCCCGCCCCATGTTGGTGTTACAGGGGATTCAGATGTAATTCCTCATGCTTGCCCAGCAGTACTCTGACCCACTCAGCCTTCTCCCCATTCCCCAAACTTAACTTCTAATGCTTTCCTCAAGCAACTCTAATCTTACTGAACTCTTCACGACATCGTTCTGAGCTGATGCTTTTCCTTTCTATGGGTCCCAGAGGATGTGAGTCATACTGATGCAGAATCTACTGTGTTCCCTTCACTTGACTCTCCAATTTTCTGGAATGTTGTACCAAATGGCTTGGTTCTTCTTTGCTGAACATGAAGGATTGTTTACTGGGATTTTTATTTTATCTTCCACAATTAATTTTATTTTCATACTCTCATTAAAAAATATTCTCTTCTGACCAAATGAGATTTTTGAACATTTGATTAGTTATTTTTCTTTTTGGGGGGTGTGGCAGGGCAGTGGAATTCATTCTGAGAGCACATGGTTCTTTTCTTTCTGGGTGTTGATTTTGGTTAAAATGGATACATGTGGGGTCTCTTTGCTCATATTCTTACCGAGTGTCACTCTTAGAAACAAAGATATATGCCATCTAATCTGAAAAGGGCAAAGGAAAAAGATTTTTCATTGCTATTTATTTATTTATTTATTTATTTATTTTTGAGAAGGAATCTCACAGCATTGCTCAGGGTGGCCAGAATTCATTGTCTGGTGACAGCTGGCCTAGAACTCATGACAATGCTTATATCTTAGCTTAGCGTTAGAAGTCACAGGTGTGAGCCACAACTCCCACCTAGGAAGACATTTTTTTTTAATATAAGAAGTTTCAGGTTCTTTTTTCCCCTTTTCACTTTAATTATGTGTATTTGTGTCTGTCAATCTCTGTACATGTATGATGAGTGTGATTGCCTGTGGTGGTCCAAAGAGGGCATCGGATCTCCTGGAACTGGCTTGGGTGCTGATAACCAAAATCCAGTTGTCTACAAAAGCAGTGAGTAGTCTCTGCTGCTGGGCCCTCTTCAACCTCCCCACAACTTCTTTCTTATGAAAAGATGGCGAATGGGGGGCTCAGAGAGATTTAAATCAAGCCATGAAGATGAAGCAAGTAGGTTATATCAGGAAATGAATAAAAGCTCATGTCTCTTTGAGTGATTAACTTGGAAGAAAATTGAAGCCTTCTAGTTTCCTGAGTAACAGAGTTAGGAAAAATGTTTTAGATGTAAAAAACAAAAAAATGCAATAATATGTCTTTGAAAAATATGACTATCAGGGACAGTATGCAGAAATGTTTATGAAGGGGCTGTGTGTCTCCCATGCAAGGGAGCAGATCCAGCCATACTGATGCTACCAGGACATGATGCTTCTCGCTGTGATCACAACAATAACTGCACAAAGCTTGCTTGATAGTTACAATTTCCTTGAGATTACATTCTTGGAATGATGAGACCTGCTTGAATTTTCAATCAAAGAGCAGTTGGGAAACTTTTCCTAACTCAGAATGAATTCCGATAAACCGATTCTCTCTCTCTGGAGAAAAAAAAAAGATTGTAGCTTAGAACCCATAATTTTAGGGACATTTTTATTCTAGGCTATCTTCCCAGGTCTGAATTTAATGAGGTAATAAGGCATCCAGAGTATAACACATGTTAAATAGATTTTTTTTCTTCAAAAATATTGAGACCAACAAGGTGAAGGATGGGTTTTTCTTCATGAACATCTTCTCTCTTCCTGTCAACGCAGATGCTGTTAGTTTCTTTTTCTTCCTGGAGCAATGAGTTATGAATCTCAAAAATAAAGTGTTCTCAGTGGTGTAAATAAAGCTGTAATCTGAGCAAATACATCACGCTATGTACCCAGGCTTTTCTTTTTGCCTTAAAAAAAAATCCTTGTCTCTTTCTTTCTCTCCTCCCAATAGTCTGGTTTATGCAACTGTGTATTGTTGACACATTCATCTTGATAATAGAAAAAGAAAACTACTTTTCATTGAGAAATAGATTCAAAGTAAAAGATGATTAATGAACCAAGGTGCCTGGCACCTGTGATTTGTTCTTTACCCCAGCTCTGTAAATCTGTCTGTGACTTGCCCTCTGGTGAGATTTCTTGTTACTCTATTTAGTTCTCCATTTCACCTTCCTGGGTGTATGGCAGCTCAGTGACCAAAGTTGTGAATGGAAAAAGGTGATGGTGAAGGGTTCTAGGGACTGCTTTCCATGGAGTCTCAGGCCTGACACAGAGTGTCACAGGCTGGGGGAGTTTGCTGTGCATGGTGGTGTCTAATGCATTTGTATCACTATCATCACCTAAAGAATCAGCTTGAGTGTGGGTGGGTGAGAGATTTATTTTGACTCAGTTATAAGGGGTTTCAGTCCATTATGGCATGGATGGTACAGCCAGACAGCTCATTTATGATGGCCAGAGCATGATGCAGAGGCTCTTTACAAGTTGTTGGCCCAGGAAGCAAAGAAGGGGAGATAAAGCCGAGCACTCTAAGCACTCTAACCTTCAAAAGCCCACTTTCCACTTCTCCAGTCAACACCTACCTCCTGAAGTTTCAAAGAGCACGACTTGGCAGGGAGCAAACATTGCAAACAGGATCTAGAGAGGGTCATTTCAAGCCATAATTAGTTTCTTTCTGGCCTGTTAAATGCACCCTCACAGTGTCCTTCTCTAACAGTAGGGCCAGAAAATGCATAGGATGTAGGGAATCTTAAAGGTCTAGTTATGAACAAAGGTCTAGTTAGGAAGTGATATATATATATATCACTGAGAGAGAGAGAGAGAGAGAGAGAGAGAGAGAGAGAGAGAGAGAGAGAGAGAGAGAGAGAGATGGATGTTCATGTGTGGTGCATGTATGGAAGTCAGACAAGAATTGATTCTCTCCTTCCACCATATGGGCCCAGGGTATTGAACTCAGGTCTTGTCATGCTTTGCTGCAGGTGCCTTTACCTGCTGAGCCATCCAGCTGGCCCTTTATTGTTTGTTAAGACCAATTTCAGTTTGGAAGAAGGACTCAGATACAATTGATTAGATACAATTTTAGCAATTCTGCAGCCTTATTCAAGAACCATGTGCATTATATCATGTAAGCATTGCAGGAATGTTATGAGAGTCATCTTCATTCCTTATGTATGAGATCACTGAGGTAGAGACCTATGTTTCCCAAAGCCACACAGCTAGAAGTGTTTTCACTTGGTTATGACTTCCAAGGCCAGACTCTGCCTCCTGGCATCTGTTCAGGTCTTTAAAGTCATGGTTTGAGTTCTCTCTGACCTCTGAGAGCTGTACATAGAGCAGAAGGTAGGCTTAAAGGAAGAGTCACTCAAGGAGGACAGACAGTGGAGAGCTGTTGTGGGATGCAGGGGTGGGTTGGTCCTGGAGTTGCTCACTCATGCATTGTCTGTGAGGCCAGTGTGTGGTGAACACTGGGCATATTTAAAGAGCTGTGTTTGCTGAAGTGCCTTTTGGAGGGTAAGAGCCCCCTTGAGTTCAAGTCTTTGTGGAGCATTCAGTCTGTCAGGACAGAGAATGACAAGATGCCTCTATCTTGCTGCACAGTAGCAATGTGGATGGGCATGACAAGGGAGCCTGTCCTTAGACTCATGTTGGGGATGGATGGGGGCAAGATGTGATAAGGAGGGGGTATGAGAGCTGAGAGGTGAGAGGTGGACAGGAGTCACAGCACATCTCTAGGAGATCACTGGGCTGCAAGGGCCTCTATATCTGTTCATTATTGCTCATGCATTTGAAGAAGGGTAACTCCTTGTACCAATGCTTGCAGAGGTTTGCATTTCTCCTTTAGGTAATTTTATTATTATTCTTCCTTTGCAAATGAGATGCTTTGCTTGTCTTGAGTACAAGCATCACCAGTGCACACACTGCTGCATTCTGTGAGCTCATGCCACATGAGCTCATGAATGTTTCCTTGGGAGTCTCAAGTCCTTTACTGGAGATATATCAACCCTTCTTGTGATCCAGGGAAGGAGTGTTTTCATTTCCTAATGACTCTGTGTAAGACCCATAGCCAGCCCAGAGTGGTCACCTAATCTCTTATTCAACCTAAGACTCTGCCTGTAGGAATTTACAAATCCTTTTCTCTCAGTTACCCTACTCTGGCTCCTCCCTCTAGGAATCAAAGGCCTGTCTAAGACTCCCCTTTAGAGGCAGGAATTGTGAGATTGTATTCCCAGTGAGACTGGGATAGGACACGGCAAGGACACTGCTTTGTGAAGTCAGTGATGTGAGAATAAGCCCTGGGGCCATAGCACAGAGCCACTCTGGACAGCAGAGCTGGTTATTGAAAGAGAGGCAGACTAAATATCAGTTAAAGATAGGAACTGGAGAGCCATTTGCAGCTGGGTTTTGATCACAGCTTCATTGCTTCCAAGCTGTAAGACCTGGGGCAAGTTCTTTCAGCTCCTGAAAGACCAAGTTCAGCATCCTTGTTATGTTTTGAAGATGAAATGTCTCCCACAGGCACTATTTTGGAAGCTTGTGGCACCTTTTGGGTCTGAGTCTAGCTTTCAGGCACAGGGCCTTAGAGGTGGGGCTAGATATGTTCCAGCCATTGGCTCTCACCACAGATCTCTCTTTTCTTAGCTGTTCTGAAGTAACAGAACTTGCTACTGGCTCCTTATACCAGGGACAGAGCCCCAGGGGCCATGCCTCCTTCATCAGAATACTGGGAGTCAAAACGAACCCTTTATCCCTCAGGTTACTTCCTGCCAAATGAAAGTCACCAATGTGGCCTTTAAAGGGGACTGACAGAAGGTGGTTATGCTTGGGCACACTTCTCTATGTAAAGTGCCAAGTGGCTGGCTGCTACTGATTTATTGTTGCCCACTGTTTACTGGGTAATGCGTAATTTATATTACTTATATCTTAATAATAGAGCTATGATAACCCAGTAGTAACTAGATTGTAATTTACAATTCTTTAAAGATATAAATAATAGTGATTATTACATAATATGTTATTGAACAATGATGAGTTTACAGTGTATTAAATTTATTTAATAATATAAACAAATTAGTAATAACCTGAATAAGCATATTCAAATAGAATAATTTTTCATACCTTTGGCTTTTAAAAATATTTCATATCTATTTTTTGTGAATTTCATGTGTGCATATGATGCATTTTGATCATATCCCATGACTTCCCCCAGCTCCTGTGAGGTCTCTCTTGATCCTTCCCCTAGCTCTATAGTCTAAGTTGGCCTATAACTCACTTTGTAGTCTAGATGGGCCTTAAATTCCTGGCAATGCTTCTGCCTCAGTCTCTGAGTGCTAAGATTACATATAAGAGCCATTAAGACCAGTTTTAGACTATCAGCATTATAATTATTCCAGGCATATCCAATTCATGGGCCCTGGGTCTCATGTGGCTGAGATTAGCCATGAATGGGGCCCAACACAAAACTATACATGCACATAAGATATTGTAAGAGATTTTAGAGTTTTCTTTTTAAATTATTATTATTATTATTATTATTATTATTATTGTTGTTGTTGTTATTTTTTACATCCCAACTGCAGTTTCTCCTCCCAGGCTCTCCCCTATCCACTCTTCCTCTGTTTCTATTCAGAAAGGGGCAGGCCTCCTATGGATATCAACCAAAAATAGCATATCAAGTTGCAGTAAAACGAGGAATCTCATCTCATATTAAGGCTGGACAAGGCAACCCAGTATGAGGAATAGGGTCACAAAAGCTGGCAAAAAAGTCAGAGATAGTCCCTCTTCCCACTCTTAGGAGTCCTACAAGAAGACCAAGCTACACAACTGTAACATATATCCAGGGGGGCTGGCTTAGGTCCATGCAGACTCTCTGGTGTTTGGTTCATTCTCTATGAGCCCCTGTGAGTCCAGGTTAGTTGATTCTGTGTGTTTCTTGTGGTGTCTTTGAGCCCTCTGGCTCTACAATCCTTCTTCCCCCTCTGCAGGATTCCCAGAGCTTTGCCTAATGTTTGGCTGTGGCTCTCTGCATCTGTTCTCATCAGTTGCTGGATGAAGACTTTATGATGACAACTGGGTTAGGCATCAATGTATGAGTATAGCAGAATATCATTAGTCATCATTACATTGACATTTTCTTTGCCAGTTATGTTTGGTTTTTTCTTAGGTCTCTGGGCTATCCCTCCTCTGGGTCTTAGCAGTCCAGGCAGAGACAAGGATGGACTCCTTCTCATCGCTTGGGTCTCAGGCTGGACCAGTCATTGGTTGGCCATTCCCACAACTCCCAAGACATCTTCACCCTAGCACATCTTGTAGGCAAGACAAATTATAGGTTGAAAGTTATGTGTCTATGTTGGTATTAGTCCCCCCATTGCAAGTCTTGCCTGGTAACAGGAGATGGCCAGTTCAGGCCTCGTATCTCCTATTGCTAGGATTCTTAGCTAGAGTCACCCTTGTAGATTTCTGAGAGTTTCCACTGCACTTGGTTTCTTCCTTCCCCCAAATGCCCCACTTTTCCATTCATCTCTTCCAGTACTCTTCTCCCACTTTCCTCACCTGATCCCTCCTGTTCCCATCCCCACCTGCCCACAGCCCACCCACAAAATCTATTCTATTTTCCCTTCCTGGGGAGATCCAAGTGTTTTCCCCTGAGTTTCTCCTTGTTACTTAGCTTCTCTGGGTTTGTGGATTTTGTAATATGGTTATCCTTTACTTAACAGCTAATATCCATTTCCTGTGTTTGTCCTTCTGAGTTACCTCACTCAGGATGATTTCTTCTAGTTCCATCCATTTGTCTTTAAATTTCGTGATGTCATTGTTTTTAACAGCTGAGTAATACTCCTTTGTGTAAATGCACCACATTTTAAAAAATCCATTCTTTGGTTGAGGGGCAGAAGTTTTCTTTTTTAAAAACTCAATTGTATGCTTCCTGAACATGACTTTGTAGATGACAGACTTGTGTAGAAGTTTCAAAAGTTTGCATGCACCTGATAGGTTCTTGGGAACCTGTGTGTGAATCTATCTAACACTCCATAGTGTTTGGCCAACACTATTTACAAAAAGCTATGTGGAGGGTGTTGTTGAGCATGTGGTCTACAGAGTTGTACCAGGGAAACTGCCATAATGAAAGCCCATGTCCCAATATAATTTTATTGACAAACCAATGGGCTACTTGTTGGGTGGAGGCAACCCACAATCTCTAGTCTTCTGCCCTGATCTATATTTATACTCAATGGGCATAGTTGTAGGGACTGGAACAGCCTTTCTACCTAGCTCTGATTTCTTCTTTCCTTGAAGATTTGTTCCATGGATGCCATTAGTCATAGAAGTTCACAGAGCCTGACTCAACTAGAGAAGCAGTTTCTTCAGTTGATGCTGTAGAATTTCTCTTGAGCCTAAAAGCAGGATCTTTAGTCAGGCACTCTGGAGTAATGGGATGACAAGCACCACTCTTAGACAGACAGCTATGTGGGAAGCTAGAGAGCTAGCTCAGCCAGTAAAGTGCTCACTGTGGAGGCACAAGGACCTGAGTTCAAGCCCCAACACCAGATAAAAGCCAGGAAGGTGGTGTGTGTCTGCAATCTCAGTGCTGAGGAGCAGGGATGGGGGAACACTAGGGCTCACTGGCCAAACAGTCTAGTCCAGTCAGCAAGCATGAGATTCAGTGTGGGTCCCTGCACAAAAAGAAAAAAAAAAGAGAAAGAAAAAAAGATGAAGGGATTGAGGAAGGAGCCTGATGTCAGTCTCCAGCCCTCACATGCTCTCTCTTGTTTGCAAAGGCACTTGCTCACATATGTGTAAATGCACAGATGAAAATGTATGCACATACATGAAATAAGCAAATAACAAACAGACACGAGGCACAGAGACACATCAGGGGTTTTGTCATCTTTGTTCCTGGGTCACCTCTGCTTAGCCTTCTCCCAGCTACACTCTTCCACTAGGTGAGCATTTCCATGCATCACCAGAGCTAAGCCATGACACCTCTCTGATTAAAGGAAACATCCTACACTTACTTCCTAGTCTAAACCACGTACCTCATGCTCCTCCCCCAACTCCAGGAAGATTTAATTTTACAGAGACTGAAATAATCAAAGGTTGTGTGTGTATTTCTTTTCAAAGTATTTTGGTGATTTCCTTTGAATCAGGGTTCTGTCTTATGTGCTTGATAGAAAAATAATATTAAGATGCCTTGAAATTTCCCTGGAGTTCCGCTCCCTTTCCATAGTGGGACTTGCTCAAGTTTGGAGCTGACAAAAAAGGGTCTGCTGTCTTCTGTGAACCCTGTCATCTCATGTGGGTTCAAATGCAGTTTCTCGGAGATGGCTTTCATACCTTAGTTCTCTCTGGCCTCGAATCCGGTCGAGGAAATCTTTGGAGTATGCACACAACCACATCCTTTTGACAGACAGTGCAAATTAATAGAGCTGGCATGGCCCAGGAGCTGGGGACCGAAACTCACCCTTGGGTTTTCATTTACAGTTAGGCACTGCAAATGCTTATTGCTGACAGGGAAGATGAGGCTGGTGGCAGAGTGTGTGACAGGAGTCTCATGCCAAACTGTAATTGGGAGGATTCTTTTTAATCAGGACATACCCTACAGCCCAAACAGTGGAAATCTCCTGTAAGGCCAAGACAGAAAAATAAACACACCAACGTGAGGCTCAGAGTGGGGTGCATAAGGGTGTAATGTTGCCAGGCTCTTGGGGTCCCTGGAGCTTTGAGCGGAAGTTTGCTTCCTTAGAAAGTAAAGTGGGGCAACCTTTATACTGAGCCTCTAGAGACAGTTCTACACGCCCACTGAGTGATCACCACTGTATTAAATGCACCACACAGACTAATTGACACATTGCATTGGAACAGAATGACAAGTCAAATCCACATTGAGCTAACAGCTACCATGTATTACACCAGTAAGAAAGGTCTCCCCTGGACTTTCTATTTTCAGAAATCTTTTATGAGCACCTAGTACCCGCCAGGTGTTGTGTTGGCCCTTAACACAGACTTGTCACATTAAAACTTTATTTTCTGATTTGAGAGTGACTCCATTTGTAAGGTTCTTGTCATGCAGGCGCAGTGACCTGAGCTGGATCCTCAGAAACCCACACCAAAAATCCAGGTATGGTGATGTACATTTGTCATGACAGTGCTGGAGAGGCAAGGAGAAGGAGGATCCCTGGGGTTCACTGGCTGAATTTGTGAGCCTCAGGTCAGTGTGAGAGGCTCAATCTCAAAAGGCAAGATAGAAAGTACTAGAGTACGACTTCCAAAGTTCACTTTTGGCCTCCACATGCATGCATATACAATTACTCATGTATGAACACACACACACACACACACACACACACACACACCTGGTTTACTGGAAGGACTTGAAGGACATAGCTCTTGACTGTATTCAGATTTAAGCTTGATGAACACATAATTAGCAGCAGCAGCAGCAGCAGCAGCAGGTAATCATGTTGTGGAATCCTTGTGTTGACTCTTACATGAGCGAAACCGAGGCTCAGAGATGCCATGCAGCTTGCTCAAGGATCAGTGCATGGGGGAGTTTTGAAGACAAATCTGTCTAATACCTTGCAGTGATGTCACTCATGAGTTCTATAAAACAACCTGAGACACATGTGTGCACACACTTCTCTGTGTGTATTTGTAATCACATGTGTGTTTGTTTATGTGCAAGTGTGTATTGACAAGTGTGTTTATGCATGTAGAGATCTGAGGTCAACTTTGGGTGCTGTGTTCAAGTGTCCCCTCTGCTTTGGTTTTTTTGAGGCAGGATCTCTCACTTTTCACGTGTGTGTGCCTGACAGAGGTTAATATTGGATATTTTTCTTCTGTAGTCATACAGCTTTTAGGGTTATTTTTAGACGAGTCCTTACTATCCTATAACTTATCAAGTAGGCAAGGCTGATTGGCTAGTGAGTCCCAGAGATCTCTGTGTCTCATTCTTCCCAGCACTGAGATTACAAGTGAGCACCATTGTATCCAGCTTTCCATGAGTTCTGCAATCGAACTCAGAACTTCCAAGCACTTTGCTGAGTCAGCTCCACATCTACATCCAAGGGCTTCTGATTCATAAGGAGACAGACACGGAGCTGGATGTCTGTGAAAGACAGAACCTTGAGTTGCTTGCTGGTTTCTACAAGTAAGGAAGATGTGGCTCTCATGTACTTGGGGGGTCATCAAGAGTTCCCTGAATATGCAAAATTCAACTGCAATACCCACCAGACAGAGGGACACAGGGCAGGACCAGTGACAGGAGATTGTGAAGTCAAGGTGATATGAGACAGTGTGGGCATTCTGGTTTTGTTTAGAACAGTTGGTTTTTGGGTTTTGTTCTTAGCTTCAGCAAATAAACATCAGAGAACAACTCCTGGGGGCACTCTCAGTCCAGAGACCACACATATGTGTGGGGTTATGGGAAAGCCGTGAGAGCTGATTGGAAGAAGTCAGCTCCTGACTAGTGCTGTCCTGGTTCTGTGCACTGCTTGGCTGCAGAGGTGGGAGGGGCTTCTTTGTCCATGCATCCTTTAGACAATAATCCACAGGAAAAGGACACTTTGGTTCCGAGTCTAAATTTCAGGGTGCTCTGACCGTAGAGAAGCCAGGTCACACTAGATCTTATGCACAGCCAGCTTCAGCAGACCAGACAGTCACATTATGTTGGTGTCACTGGGAGGCAGCTTCCTGTTATGTGTCTGGGACTCATCAACTTTCCTTGTCTCAGTTCCATTCCAAGCCTGCTCAGCATCACTCTAAGGCTGCCTGGTACCACCTGAAGGATGCTGAAGTACCCTTCTTCCTTCCAAGATCTGATCAGTGCTGATCTCAGAATTCAGGCTCTGCCATCACCAGATGCCCATCATAAATCGTTAGCAGGAATACTTCCTGACCCCATGCACCTGTTGATGCAGCTTCTGGTGCATTCCAAACAGTTCACTTGTAAACACCTATAGACACATTTCTAAATGGTCTTAATAAATAAAAAACACAGAGTCAGAAATTTGGGTTAAAGCCTGACAGAAAGATCAGAGGAATAGGACAAACCTCAAGCTAACCTCACCTCACCAACTCTGCAGCTTCCAAAGAGAGCAACTTCCTGTCTACCCAGGCTTATATGCCTTGCTGTTCTGCCATCTGATTTGCTCTCTGTCTAGCTACAGCACGTCCTCTTCCTGGATAGCTCTGTCACTTCCTATTTGTACAGGCCTCCAGATCTTTATGTTTGGTACTGGGATTAAAGGCGTGTGTCACCACACTTGGCTATGTTCCCTAGTGTGGCCTTGAACATACAGAGATCCTGCCTGCTAAGTGATAGGATTAAGGGCATGTGCTACCACAGCCTGACTTCTTTGTTTACTTAAAATGGCTTGGTATCTCCTCTGATCTCCAGGCAAACTTCATTTATTAAAGCACAAATAAAATATCACCACACACACCCATGTGTAAACAGGAGCTGCTGTGAAGCATGGAGAGGGAGCACCTAGCACATCATTGCTGTGCTCAAGCCCTATTAATTTACCTGAATACTGAGTAGATAGAGAATCTGGTGCAGTTTCTGGCTGCCCCCAAATATTTGGTCATGTATGCAATGCCATGTCTCTATGGCACTGAAGGAAGTGGCAGCACCAGAGGTGGGTGGTTCTAATCCCTGAGAGTGGGGATATTGATGGGACAGTAAGACAGGCCTGCTCCTGTGCTCCTCACTCTCCTCTTTTTACTTCTACTCATGGCTCTGAGTCCATCTGATTCTTCTTTTCCTCTTTGCACAAATGACAGAGAACAGTAGTCTCATGATTTTTGAGTTATCTATTGTAGAAGTTGAATAAAATTACACATACTGTCCAAATTCCTGGGAGAAAAAATGAGCCTTGCTTTGGCCAGATTCTAGTAACAGAATCTGCTTGGCTCAATCCTGAGTAACAGAGTCAAGATGTCGGCATCAGTTACAATCTTGACTAAGCTAGACAGCCTGACACTTCCTCATATGGCCTGAGCTTGTCTGTCATGCCTTTCTCTACCAAGAAGGACATGACACACTTGAGGAACTTGAGCCCAAATTAAGCCTTTCCCCTTTGAGTTGTTTCTTTCAAGTTTTTTGGTTATGGTGACACAAGACAAATTGAGTCACAGTGACCAAAGCCTGAGCAAAACAATAGAATAGAGGTATCACCTGTACAGACTGTGGGCCCACTGCGAGGTGTGGTATGGTGGGGGTGGTAGTGTGTGGTAGCTCTGGGCCCACTGTGAGATGAGGTATAGTGGAGTATGGTGGTGGTAATAGTGCTTGGTAGTAAAACTTTGCCCTTAAATATAAGAAGTAAAGGAAAAAGGCATACAGGGTGAGGCCAGGCAAGATTTGACCACCAGGACAAACTCATTATCTTCTTCACAACTGGATCCTACCTCCTACCTTTTAACACTTCGAAATTGAAATTATGCCACCAGATTCTGAATTTATCAAGGACTAACCCATTCATTAGGTCAGAGCTTTTGTGATTTCATTATTGCCTGTGTCACAGGCATGGGCAGGAGTGCCTTGTGGTTTCTCAATCTGATCAAGTTGATAATTAAGCTAAGCCATCTCAGGGCTGAGGAGACTCAGTAAACTGTAAGCATGGAGACCTGGGTTTGCTCCCCAGAACCTATGTCAAATAGCAGCTGTGGGGGTGCTCACTTGCAATCTCAATACTGGAGAAGTAGATGCAGGAAAATCCCCGGGGTGTGTTGGTTAGCCTGCGTGGTTGAACTAGTATTTTGCAGATCAGTGAGAGACCCTGACTCCAAATAAACAAACAAACACCAAGGTAGACAGTGTTCTGAGAAACAACACTCTAGATTAACCCCTTGTCTGCACATGTACCTTCACACACACTGTACCTACCTACCTACCTACCTACACACACACACACACACACACACACACACACACACACACACACACGTACACACTCACACAAAGAGACTGTCTCAGGTGACTGAGCCCATCTTTCCCTCTTCCCTTCCTCAGTTTCTTTCTGTTCCTGACTTTCCTTCCTTGGGCAAATGCCCCTCATATCTTTGACATTCTCATCAGAGCAAGAACTCAGATTATGTACAGAAACCATGCTGCCCTGGCCATCATTCAGCTTGCAGGGTGGTGGACAGGCATGCTTTTAAAATTAAATGTAAAATGAAAGCTTGCAATGTACTGTGAAGGAAAGATAATGGGCTCTTGAGGCCACTGTGCAGGGTGTTTCCATAAGGAGGTAGTGACATGTGAGAGCTGATTAGGTGTGACCAGCTCTCTAGGTCAACGTCAAGGCACGTGTGACCTCCTTGTGGCAGGCGAAGTCCCTTTCAGAATTAATGGATGCACAGACATGCAAGTCCTCTTAAATAAATAAGGCTGGAGTCCAGGACTATATTCTGCAATAATAATCCATGCCATAAAATAATGTGAAATAAATCAAGAAGTGATGGATAAAAGGTCCAAATGATCTAGTAATGTCTTTGTGTTTTGTGAGACTTGCCAGGCTGCACTGCACAGGACTAGGAGTGCAAGCCTGGAGATGGGAGGAAATAGCACCTCTGCATCCAAGAGGCAGTGGGTAGCAGAGTCTATGGAAGCATAAAACATTACAGGAACCAGCCCTGTTTAGACATTAAAGTACCTACTGGCAGCTGGGTCACCAATACCAGTGTCTTGGAAATAATCACACCTCTGCTTTGTCTTCACATTTGGATGGAGTGCAGAGGGGGAGTGGCTAATGCATGAATGTTCATTCACCTCCAGTATGCCTGGTGAGTGTTTCAAGGTTTCTTCACATTAGCTTGTCATCCCCGATGCAGTCTCAATAGGATGAAAATCCAGCCAGTTCCTCTGAGGCTTAAGGTTCTCCCTGGATGTCCATTGCTTTTTATGGAGTGTGCAAAAATCATTAGTTAAAAAAGCTGTGCGATGGAAATAGTGAATGGGGAACATGTGTTTTGTGCAAGCCTGAGGACTTGAACTATGTCATTGTAACACACATAGAAATTTGGGCATGGTGGCAGGTGTTTGTAATCTCAGCACAGGTGAGGTGCAAGCAGGTGAATCCCCAGGGCTCCCTGGACAGCCAACATAGCCAAATTGGCCAGCTCCAGGCCAATGAAGAGAACCTGTGTCAAAAAACCAAGTGGAGGGCAGCTGAGGAATGATACCTGAGGCTTACATCTGGCCTCCACATGCATGCACAAATACCCACATCTGCATCTCACACACACACACACACACACACACACACACACACACTGTATCTTTCCACCAGAATTGTGGAGAGCATCTGTCTCTTTGTGCTGTCTGTGTCCAAGTAAATGACCATTTCTAGTGTCATCTCATAACAATAGTCTCTGCCTGTGTTTTTATATAGTGCCTACCTAGAGGATCTGACACGTTATCATTAGTGAAAAGAAGGAAGTAAGATTAATTTCAACTTCAGGTTGAGTTTGAAAACTGATGGTGAGGTGTGGGCAGCAGGCATATGTAGACATAAAATTAATTGCTATTACCTGGGTACCACACACTAGAACACAATAGGATACTCAGAGAAAACCTTTTCCTGGAATGGAGGTCATTTTCCTTCCGTGACACAGTAATACTTTGGGTCAGTGAGGAATTGCTACTTAGACTATACAATATGGTGAACAGCTGGTAAGTGCCTGGGCACTAGGCCAGATGACAAAGCTATGGTGTGCAATTAAACCCTGCCTCAGTTCTCTAGCTATAAGTGGTTCAAGTCCACAAAGGGTTAGAAGGATTATGCAATCATGTTCTGATAAAGGAACATGTAAGCAGCCACAGTGACCCCCCAAAGATTTAATAAGTATAAAGGGCCAATGAAATCTCCAGAGAGCACTCGGGTGGCCAATGAAGAATGAGTTCACATTTGACCAGATGGAGGAAGCTCAGAAAGAGAGAAGGACCTGATCAAAGGGCCAGAAGAGGAAGGGAGCCTTCTATCTTTTTGGTAGTTGGGCATAGCTTGGTGTTATGGTGAATAAGTACACTGCAGAGGAAAAGACTGGAAGGTGGGAACATAAGGGAAGCTTGAGACTGACTACAGGAGACAATTGCTTTTAATAAGTAGGCAGATGCATATGAATTTGCATACAGAGCTGGAAGATACAAAGGGTTTAAGGTAACTCTCTTCCTAGAAATTAGACTGTCTTCCTACTTAGCTCAAAGAATCCTGTAAGTTGGCTGTTTATTCCTGAACTGTCTCAACTGTTCTTCCAGGATATTGTTCATCTAGTTACCCTTCCAGATTTCAACTTCCTGCCAAGTTACTTTCTTTTATTTTTATTTTTTTTTAGATTTAGTTATTTTATTTTAAGTGTATGAATGTTTTGCCTACATGTATGTATGTAGACTGTGTGCTTGTCTGGTATTCACAGAGGTCAGGGGAGGGCATTACATACTATTAAACTCAAGTTAGGGGTGATATAAGCCACTCCATGTGTTCTAGAAACTGAGCCAGGGACTTCTGCAAGAGCAATAAATGTTCTTAACTGCTGAGTGGCAGTGGGCAGGGGCAGAGTGGCAGTGGGCAGGGGCAGAGTGGCTGGAAGTTGGGTAAACAGTAGGATCTTTGTAAATGATTGGGTGTGAGTGTGAAGAAGAATGGGTGGTTGGACAGAGGGATGCAGGAATGAATAGATACATGGATGCATAGGTAGTGTGTGAGTAGAAAATGTACAAATATGTACATATATGAGTGGGTACATGGGTGAGTGAGTGAGTGGATGGATACATGGTAGATAGACAGAAGAGTGAGGGATATATATCTATATCTATATATATCTATATCTATATATCTATATATCTATATATCTATATCTATATCTATATCTATATCTATATCTATCTATATCTATATCTATATCTATATCTATATCTATCTATCTATCTATCTATCTATCTATCTATATATATATATATATATGGTGGACGGATGGATAAATACATGATGTCTGGGTGGTCAGATGGTATGAATAGATGGAAAGGATGTGTGGGTGGGTGGGTGGATGGGTTGGTGTGTTGGGTAGATGAATGGATTGGTGGGTGGGTATGTGGTTGAGTGAGTGAATATGTATGGAAAGATAGATACATGGTTGAATGGGGCAATGAGCAGTTAGGCATATGGAGATCTTGTAAGTGGATGGAAGAGTGAATGAGTGGGTGGTTAGATAGATGAATAGGTATAAACAAATGGAAGGGAGGGTAAATATGAGTGGGTGGGTGGACAGATAGATGCATGCATGGATGGAAGCTTGGATAGATTCATGTTTGTTGAGGTGCAGAGGTATATGGATAGATGCATGGAAAACAGACAGATGGAAGAATAGTACATGGATGGATGGATAAGTGAGTAGATGAGTGGGTGGATAGATGGGTGAATGGGTGGATGAATGGGTAAATGGACATTTGTTCATTGGTTCATGAGATTTTACGCTGGCTAAAAGATGTTACCTAAATAGAAACATAAAGTAAAAGGAGGACTCCCACCCTTTATTACTTCAGAGCTCTGTATATTCTCAGGTATCTCTACATTTCTCCTTTCTTCCCAACAATTTGAAACTATTTAATGATCTTGATCATTAGTTTATCAACTCTCATGGACTCACCAAATTGGAACATTTTCTATACCTGTTTCCATCACATGTATAGAAGCACATATAGGAAATGGTATCTTTCTTAATGTGTCTGCAAATAATGTTTAAAATTAAGTCTGAAACCTGTGAATTGCTGAGTCTTCATGCAAATTATGACACTGTTTCCTAGTAATTGAATAATCCCTGAATTGAGATCCCAGAACCCTGAAAACCAGTTCTGCTTCTGTTATTTCTGTTTTTTTTTTCTCCAAGGAAGAAGCAGGTCATAGTCAACCTACTGTATGGTACCCTGAAAAGATTCTGAGTCTATTTAGTGAATCCTAGCCATTTTTAATTGTAAGTTACCACTTTTTCATGTCTGCATCCTATGATTTTTGTTTTAGTTTATTTTACTGTATTATTTTGTAGTGCTGGAGCTAATACCCAGGACCTCATGCACATTAAGGAAGGGAGTTACACTCCTATGTCATCACTCCTACGCCTCTGACTATCATGCAGTTGGTTGCCATAGAGTACTACAGGTTCAGAGTTAAAAGGAAATTTAGGACTTGCTTCACTGAATTTAGCTCCATTCATGAAATCTATAATAATATTAGTCCTGAATATCAACTCCCTATGACTTTGTGGAACCCAGCAATCACAATGTTAGAGAGAAGCAGAGCAGAGAATGCCTTCAGATTTGGTGATCAGTTCCAGTCTTTATGTACTATATCCACTCACACTCTGAGCCCAGTGGCCTCTCCTGACAAAATAGTCACACCTTACATGCAGGAGGATGAAAAGATTGAATGCACACATTGAAGAAACTTAGTCTTTGCTTTCATATTGTCCTATTGTCTAAAACAGTCAGGATCTGTTTTAGAAGCAACTAGTGCTAGTATACCTGGAGTGGCATGCGTAGGTTAACAGAAATGGCATGCAAACACAGCATAAGCATGTGGATTCCCTTTCTCATGTCTCCTCCTCTTCTCTTCTTTAGGAAACTGCTCAAAGACCTCATGAAAGTGGGACTTACGGCTTCCCTGATCAGGCTCAGCATTCAGTAAGTGCACCCCATTGCTGTGTTCCTTGTGTAAATAGATCCGTACCTTTGGTCTCTTTTCTAACAGACTGTCTTCTGCATGCCCCACAGTTCCCACAGAAACCTTGCTGTGTGCCTGGTCTCTCTGTTTGGCTTAGTGAATTTGGGGCAAGATGTGCATGTCAGTGGCTTAGCCTCTGCTGGCAGAAATGGAAAGTTCATGTAAAATGAATTTTGCTTTCTTCTGTTTCCTGTGGTCTGCTCATAAGGGGAGAATATGTCACTGTACTTTAAGATACAGGGGGGTGTTTTAGAAATTTCATTTGTTTTCCCCCAGTAATTATTTTCCCACTGTCTTCCTTTGCCATTGCACATAGGAACTTAGTTTTGGTGAGGCTAGAAGTATTTTTTTTCCAATTTCCCCACATTTTTTTTTCAATATCCATTAGTATCAGAGACTCGGACCCCATGAAGTCTGACTTGAGTTCTCCTTTGTGATAGAATAACTAACACATTTTGGGAATAAAATTGTTATCATTTAAGAAAAACATCAAAACTCTCAAAGTTTCAGAAGGGTGCCTTAAGGAACTATTTATTTTTCTAGCTGTGGCTTCCTTCACAGGCTTTGGAATCACTTAGCATCTCCTGCTTCTGAACATCACCCCATGTTAGAGTGAGCAAGCGGAACTGGAGGTCGGGGAACTCTGTACCTCCAAGGAGCTGATTGATTACAGGGACACTTCTGCCCTGGGTAGAATTGCCTGGCTGGTCTTCTTGCTGTGGAATTTGCATATGCAAATGTGGAGGAGGAGGAGGAGGAGGAGGAGGAGGAGGAAGAGGAGGAGGAGACAAGAAGAAGCAAACACCTGACAGTGTTAGCTCTTTACTCCACCAGAATAGCTCTGTGCCACCCTGACAGCTAAGCTTGCATCACACAGGGGGTTAGAGCAGACTTTTGTTTCCCATCATGAAGGAGCGTCCATCTCTGTTTTCTAGCTCCCACATCTATCTTGTCATGCCTTTGAAGTTCCCCTTTCAGTATTTTCTGAAAACTGTGAGAGGTTTTGTAAGTAAAAAGGAGTGGGAGCTATTGGGTGTTTAGTCTGTTTAGAGCTATAGAGTATAAAGTTAAAAATGCCTTCTACTTTACCTTCCCTCAAAGTAGCATTATTCTCCTGTTCCCTTTGGTGTGCTGGGACAGCAAGCAAGAGATAAGGAAATGAAGCATTCAAGGATGGAGTTTTAGAAGAAATATGACCCTCCCTGCCTCTGCCTTCAGAACATGATATCAGTTGTTGCCTCTCAGAAATGAACTCCTGTTCAGGCCATGTGCTGGTGTTGGAAGCTGCTGACCTATGGGAGGCTATGGGCCCTGAGACATTCAGTACAGTGGTGTATGGGAGCTCACATTATATATCTATGGAGATGGTATAGTCTACCTATAGCCACAGAGGGAAAGAAAGTATTAATTGGTTGTTCCATACTACATGCTAGCAAGCAGATATGATAATTTCTGAAAAAATTTAAAAGGTAAGAGATGGAAAAAAATGTCTCTTTGTACAAACGTTGAGGACAGGCTCCTAACCACCGTTCATATAAGTTGAGACTTTCCCTGACACTAGAGTGTCAGTGGTATTAGAAACTTCAATCCACTCCCAAGGCCAGGAAATCAAGATTAAGAAGAGTTGTTTTGTTTCTAGGTGGAACAGTTACTTTTCTGCTTGCTCTGATAAACACCTGAGATCAGCTTAAGGAAAAAGGGGCTTGTTCTGATTCAAGGGGGAAATTACAGAGCCTCATGTCAAGGAAGGCGTGGCGGCCACAGAGTAGAGTAGCTCCTTGCGTTGAATCTGCAGTCAGGAAGCAGAGAGCAATAATGAGTGACAGTGTTCCATTGCTGCTTTCTCTTTTCATCAATATGGGACCCTGGCCCATGAAGTGAGGTCACCCCCATTTAGAGTGGCTTTTCATTCCTCAGTTAATCTAATCTAGAAACTCCCTCACACATACAACCAGAGATTCATCTCCATGGTGATTCCAAATCCTATTGAGTTTGGATTAGTGTCACCCCTGGGGAGCAGGTGCTCCAGCAGACAGAGTAGCCATGTCCCTCACTCTTGGGTATTCTTCTCTGCTAACAATGGGATCCATGGCTGGCTAGGAAACTGCCCCAGTAACTTCTGGAAATCTCACCAGGGACAGTGTCTTTGTCGCTTGGATCTGTATGCCTGACCTTGACGGGAATCCAGCATTTGATGTTGCCATTGGCTTCAGAAGTCATTTCTGTTTCCTTCTTCCAGTATGTGGCTATCCTTTGCCATTTAACTTTTTTCAGGACACTCCTTTGGCATTTGAGTCCTTTGGATACAATTGGCCAGTGTGCACTGTATACAGAGCTAGTTCCTATGAGCCAATGTCTATTTTCTGGCTTTTCACATCCCAGGGTGATATGTTTGCTAAACACAATGTCATAGGAAATGCATGTTAGCAGGCTCATTGGTTGATCTTAGGCCTCAAAGCAATTTCCTACAACTTGTAAATTTAATGTCTAACAGAAGGTTTCCTTGACCTCTCCCACCTGTCAGATAATGCTTTCATGTGTGCTGTGTCACAGTTATTAATCCATGAATTAATTAACAGGAAAAGTTATTTTAGTGTTTCCTTCTCTTGATTGTCAATTTGATTGGATAGAGAAGTATGCAGGAGATTTGTAAAGTAAGTCTCTGGCTATGTCCATGAGGGTGTTTCTGGGATTGACTAAGGAAGAAGACCCCTCTGAAGAAAGTGGCACCCTCCTTTAGGCTGGGGATCCAGATAGAATAAAACAGAAAAGAGAAAAAGCCCGTTAGAGTTCGTTCTTGTTCTCTGTCTCTCTCTGTCTCTCTCTGTCTCTCTCTGTCTCTCTCTCTGTCTCTCTCTCTCTCTCTCTCTCTCTCTCTCTCTCTCTCTCTTCCTCCTATTTCCCTCCCTCCCTATCTCTCCCCTTCCACCATGAAGTAGCTGTTATTCTCCACCTTGTCCTCTCCACCAGAATGGACTGAAGCATCTGAAATAGTGAGCACAACTATTTCCTCTCTCCGAGTTGTTTTTCTCAGTGTTCTGTCACAGCAGCTAGAGAGTGATTATTAATACATTTAGTCTGTCGGTTCTGGCTCCAAGTAACAATTGAAGCCAAATCAAACTCTGTTCGTTCACCCAAGACACTACTTTCTTCCTACTTTGTTCTCATGCTTCAGTGATGAACATTGTCTTGTTCTCCATTCTGCATCCAGGAGATGAGGAAGCCTTTGCTTAGAGTGTCTTAGGAGCTTCATTTGCAAGCTTTATGTTGTCATGTTGCTTAAGCACTCAAAGTTGCCTGTCTGAGAAGGTTTCCTGGGTACTTCCTGTGCCTATAGCTACCTTTTGCTGGATCACAGTCAACAGACTGAACCAGAAATATTCCCAAAGGATGACTTTTACCTACTTAGTTGTCCAAAAAGCTAATTGTTTTGCATGGCTTACCGTCTCTCTGTGAAACACTAAAACCCTTTGCATTCCAACCAAGTGGGTTGATCCCAAGTCCCTCGTATTAACCATCTTAGATACACATCTTTATTGTTTGAGTTCATGTTTCTAATAATGTATTTTTCAGTTTCTTGACTGTTTTAGGTAAAAAAAAAAAAAAGAAACTCTAAGTTGATCTCCAGGAAGAGTAAGAATCTTGATGAAATGGGCAAGAATAGAACAGTCTGTGTAGATAGGTGGAGAAACAGCAGTGAATTCCATCTAGGATGTTGAAAACTAAGTAGATTGGCTGGACAAAGGAAGATGTCAGAAGCCATCAGTTGGTATGGTAAAGGGAAAAGGAAGAAGTGAAAGAGAAAGGAAGAGAAGCAGAAGGAAGAGATAAACAGAGGGAGGGAGGGAGAGAAGGAAAGAGGGAAGGGAGAGGGAGAGAATACAACAGAAGAAAGACATTCCTTTAATTGATGGCTGGGCTGAGGGCAGGATTGATTGCAATTGCAGGAGTCCCATGGTTTCTGGACTAACATACAAAACGATGCCCTCTTCTTGATCACCCTCATATGTTGACACTGACCCTCTAGTAACCAGTCTCCAGTTGTTCACAGTTCCCTGGGAGTTTCTTTTGTCTTTGCCAAGCTGTTACACAGGTAGAGTTCTCTCAAGTTTCGAGAATAGGAAGTAAGAGAGGAAAACAGGAAGTAGGAAGAAAAGCAACTATTTTGCATAAATTTCATCAGGAAAGGGGAAGGTGCAGAAGAAGAGAAAGTAATAGGAGGGTGCTATGGTTTGAACATAAGTATTCCAGATAGGCTTGTGTGTTTTAACACTTAGAACCATCTGGTGTGCTATGTGGGGAGATTGTAGCCCTTTGGAATGTGGAAGTCTGGTTAGAGCAAGTGGGTTAGTTGGAGGTAGTTGTTGGAGGACACAGCTAAGCCTGTTTCTAGTTTAAATCCCTGTCGTTGGTTCCTGGTCTGCTGAGATGTGAGCAAACTGCTTTATGTTCCCATTTCCATGAAGCCACCTCCCACCATATCTTCTTCCCCATGGTGAGTCTTAAATCCTACTGTCTAGTATGAGCCAAAATCAAACTTTTTTTCAAAGAAGTGTTAAATGGTTGTACTTTTTTTTTACTATATTCTTTTTTTTATTTAAATATATTTATTTATTAAAAAAATTTTCATTTTACATGTCAACCCCAGTTACCCCTCCCTCCTCTTCTCCCGCCTCCTCACCTCCCTCACACTCTACCCCCATCCACTCCTCAGAGTGGGTAAGGCCTCCCATGGTAGTCAACAAAGTCTGACATACCAAGTTGAAGGAGAACTTAGCCCCTCCCCATTGTATCAAGGTGGAGCAAAGTATCCCACCACAGGGAATGGGCTCCAGAAAGTCAGTTCATGCACCTGGGATAAGTCCTGGCAATGCTGAATGTGGTTGTACTCTTATTCATCGTAAAGTGTAATCATGGGGTCAAACATCTCCCCTGAAAACCAACTTAGTATTTCTTTCGGTTTATCTGTAACAGACAAGCAACTGAAGAGTACATCATGAGGGGGGCTAAAGACATCTGCACAGAAGCATGGACTAGAAGGATAGAGAAGTGTATCTCTTCAAACCATCATCCAGAACAAATGTTTTTCTCTTTCAAAACTCATCTTGTCAGATATTTGGTAACAGTGAGGTAAAAGTAGCTTATGCAGCAGGCTTGTAGCAGAGTAACTTTGAAGACGAGTGTCAGGGAGGAGGAGCAAAGCCTGAACTGGCACCTCATGGTCTGTCTTACTAACTTTCCATCATTTTAGCCCTTATAACTGCCTTGTTACTCATGCTTCACCTTAGGTGTGGTGTGGTGTGGTGTGTGTGTGTGTGTGTGTGTGTGTGTGTGTGTGTGTGTGTGTGTGTGTGTGTGTGTGTGTGTGTGTGTATGTGCATGCATGTGTGTGTGTGGTTGTAGGGCATGACTGTGTGTATAGAAGACAGAGGTCAACCTCAGGTGTCTTTCTCTGTTCCTTTCCAGCTTGCTGTTTGATACAGAGTCTCTCATTGAAACTGGAGCTAGCCAGTGTGACTAAAGTGGTCAGTGAGTTGCAGGGATCTGCATGATTCTGATCACATCCACCAGAGTACTGATGTTTGTCATTGTTCCTGGCTTCTTATATAGGTGCAAGGGATTTCCAACCCAGGTCCTCATGCTTGCATGGCATAAACTTTACCAACAGAGTCATCTTCCTAGTGCTGCTTAGTATCTTAATTGCTACCCTTGATGCTGATGCCCACAATTCCACTTCCCCAAACTATGCCAACCTTTAAAATATTAAACAAGCCAGTCTTGGGTAGTGGATCTACAAGCTGCATGGCCCTAAGCATTACACCAGACTAACAGGTCTTCAGTTTAATAACACAAAGAAGGGATTAGAACTTGGTGATCTTTAAATAAGTAGCTTCTCACTTAGACTTCAGAAAATGATAAAGAAACAGCAAGTAGGCCACAACAGAGGTTGACCAGGGGATGGCTGATGGTTAAGTGGGACATCAGTGATGAGTGACCACCAGCTGTCCCTCCTGGCCCCACCTGGCACCTAAAAAGAGCCCATTTTCTCCTGAATGTGAAGATGTACTGGATAGGCCTGTAACCCATCCAGCATAGGCACTCTGCCTGCCCTCTGCAGTTTTCATAAACTCACATTTATGTGTTTTATTCCTACTCACTGCAGTAGAGAGTTACAAGCATGGAAGCCAGTCCTGTATCCTTAACCACTGAGGATAAGTACAACCTTTCTGTTTATCTTCACCATTTATCAGTTCCCAATTGGAGGACCCAGGGAAAATGTCAGCTCAATATTTTTTGCTAAATCCCTTCACTTAATCTAAAGATAAGGTCACTTGCTGCTACTACTAAACATGGTACTCTTGGTTATTTATTTAAAACACCAGTAAACTTGTAGGCATCTGTGGAAATTGCAAAAGACCAAACCAGAACTGAGTGTTAAGCTGGTTAATAAGTCATGACAACAAGGACTATTTTTTTTTAAAATAGAGGAAGGTTACAGATCTCTTGAAATTTGAGAATCTCCAAAGCAAACAGAGAAAAGTCCTCTGCGGTTTCGATGATTTGTTTTGTTTTAAAACATGGTGCTAGTTTCTTTCTGGCAGACAATTGCTTGTGAGTTCTTGCCTCTAAAAGTGCTAATGACTCAACTTCATGCAGCAGTCTGCAAGGGGGCAAGTACAGACTTTGACACAAACATCTTGGGAATCAAGTATTGGTTCCCATTTACTATGACTAAGAAAATCCTATTCTTTGTGGGGGACAGGTAGAGGTTGAGGCAGGGTGTCATTAGCCTAAGCTGAATTTGAACTTGCTATTTAGCCAAGGATAACAAAATTACTGTTATCACTATTTGGAATCCATGGATCACTGAGAAATAACCCCCTGTCCTGCCAAGTGATATGTGTATACATGTGTTTATGTGTGTGCATACATGTTTGTACATGAATTTATCAAGTTAGTTGCCTCTTTATATGTATATGGCATGTATGTGTACATGTCTTTTTGTAGAAGCCAGATGTGACTTGCTCTATCATTTTCCCCCTCATTTTTTTCTGAGATCAGGTCTCTCGATGAATCTGAAACTTACTGATTTGGCTAAACCTGTCTTTGCCTCCAACAGCCCTGGAATTCCAGATGTTACTGCCACACCTGTCTTTCATGTGGGTTCTGAGGAGCTGATCTCAGAGCTTACATGGAAGGTGCTTTACCATTGAGCTGTCTTCCTATCCCGGGTGGTTAACTCTCATTAGAACTGTATTCCCATGTTAAAGAAAATTGAAAATTCTCTTGGAGAAGTTACTGAACTATGTTGTGATGCATGCCAACTTGCTCAGACACTGAGGTGTCTGTTGACAGTCATATTCTGGTAATGCGTCCATACACCTCTTCCTTTTCCCTTCTAAAATAGCTAAGGGAATTTTAATGTTGGATTCTTGCTGAATGCTGAGGATTTTAAAAGGAATAGACATGAAGGAGAAGGATTTTCTACCATGATGGAATTGTAAGGTAATTTTTTAAAGCAAATCAAATAATCTTGGATCTTTTGTATGCCATGGGCTGCTCTGTCACATGTATTGACAGCCCATGAGTTTTACAGTTTTGGTTTGAAATTTCAGTCTCTTGTTGAAGATGTGGTCTTCAGTGGAGCAATGTTTATAGGTGATGCATTTGGGAAGCCTTTGGATCATGAGACTTTGACCTCTTTAGTGGATTGAGCTGTTGACGCATTCATAATTGGGAGGGTCTTCCAGGAGAGCATGGAAACCCAGGGTATGGAAACAATGGCAGAGAATGCTGCCTTGGGTGACTGCTGCTTGTTCCTGTCCCTTGCTCTCTTCCCTTTTGGGATGCTGTAAAGTGATAAGTTTTAATTCCTCATGTCCTCTCCACCATGGCATTCTGCCTTGACACATACTTATCACAATGGGGTCAAGTAGCTGTGGGGGTCAGGAACTGTGAAATCAAATGGACCTTCCTTTCTTCAAGTTGCATCTCTGGTAGTTTATACAGTGGTGTGAAGCCAGTGGACTTGAGCATGTGTGCAGCTTGATCTCTGCTGGTGCAGGGAGAGGCTAAGGTGGCTCCCTACCGCATGCACATCCTTTTCTCTCCTCATTAGGTCCTGGTTTTCTCCTTTCAGAGCTAGCTGACCTTCCTCCGGGCCTCCCTCATACTTCCTGAAGGACATGGCCCTCTCAGGGTTGCCTCCTCCCTCAGCAATGTCCATTTGTGCTTCACAGGGGCAGATTCTCCCAATCACTTCATAAAGCTGCAGGCCCTGCAGAATCAGTGCCCACTTATAGCCACTAATGCATTAATAACAGAAACGTCCCTGGCCATGACCTACCTGAGTCATTACCCACCGATCATAGGAGGCAATTTCAAGCAGATTGACTAGTGATCAGTGTCCTCCCCGGCGTCCATACAGGAGGACACATGGCTGCCTTCACAACCCCTGAGCAGATGGCCAGAGCACGTAATTGCTCGCCTCAGCCGGTGTGGGTCTGGCTGCAGGCTGGGGAACCTCCATGTCTTGCATGCAAAGCTGAACTCTCTTACCCTGGGGCTCTGCTCCAAGTACTTCAGCCTTTCATTTCAGAACTTTTCAGAATCCAAGCTCTCCCTGACCTTCTTTGTGCTGGTTTTGAACTTAATGCACAAGCAATTCTCCAAAGATGTTGAGGAAATGAGGCTTCAGTGGATCTGAGTCACTCAACACATATGGCTGTCCTGCAGCCACTTGTAAATACTATCTAAGTCCATGGTCCAAAGCTGAGGCTACTATAGGCTTTTACCATTTACATTTTGTCCAAGTACATTTTCCCATCACCTATAATAATGACTGGGGCCCGGGAAAATGGCTCCATGGGTAAAGTGCTTGCTGCACAAGCCTGTTGACCTGAATTCTGATCCCTACCACTCACATCCTGGTAATCGACTTGTACCTGTAATCTCAGTGCTGGGTATTAGACACAGGCAGGTATCAGTGGCCAGCTGACAAGCTAGTGTAGCTGAAACATTAACTTTCAGGTGCAGCAATAGACCCTGCTCGCTCCAAAACAATAAAGTGGGCCAGTGAGATGGCTCAGTGGGTAAGAAAGGCACTTGCTGTCAAGCTTGAGGACCTGAGTTAGATTGCCATGGCCTACAGAGAGAACCAACTCACAAAATTGGTTGTCCTCTGACCTCCACATGCACACATACACACACACACACACACACACACACACACACACACACACACACACAGAGAGAGAGAGAGAGAGAGAGAGAGAGAGAGAGAGAGAGAGAGAGATGAACAGGAGAGACACAAAGAATGAATACATTCCTCTATGCCTGTTCCAGCTTTCCAGTTTCCATCCCCCCATGCCAGCCTTTAATCTATGGGATGGTGCCACCCCCCACATCCTTATTCTTGCATAGAAATAACCCACAGACACACCCAGGGTGGTGCTTTTTTAACCTATGTCCCATCAAGTTGATAGTCAGGATGAACTATAGTAGTTAAAGAGTATAAATCCCTGTGAACTAGCCTATGTTTTTAGGTGGATGATTCCAGTACATAATCAGCTCATTGTAATCTGGGCTTCTGACATTTTTGACTCTTATCCATCTCTTAAGAAAATTGAGGCAAACCCTTTGTCAGAAATTTACCTCAGGGAACTCACAAAAAAGAGAGAAAGCACATCAAACTATCACCCACTACTCTATCACAGATTAATATCCAAATATTGATGGTACTTCATGAGAGGTCCTTCTTTCTCTACCTCCTCAGTGCTGGGACCTCAAGCACTTGCACCATGCCTGGTCTTTTACATAAGTGCTGGGAATTGAACACAGGCTTTTGCAGCTATCTGAGCTTCCTCTCCAGCCCTCTTCAGACACTGCTTCCTAGACAGGTGTCTCTTCCATTCTGAATTTATGGTTGATGCCCTGTTATTCCTTGGCAATAACAAGAAGACTTGGATACTCAGAGGCCTGCTGGTATGGGAGGGCTGTTATGTGCACTGTGTTCTCAGAACCACTTCACAGAGCATGCACTTCCATAATGGAAATTCTGCCAGGGGGATTTTCAGAGCTGGGCACTGCAAGGTCAAATAAGCTGTGAGCTGTGGTTATTTTGGCTGCATAGACCAATAGGGCCTATCTATAAGTTCATTTGGATTCTGAAAATGGAGGCAGCAATCCTCAAGGGTCAAGTGCTGACTTTGAGACAAACACATGGAAACTCAAGTATTGGCTTTCTGCTTACCATGTGTGAGATTTTTTGTTTGTTTGGTTTTTTTTGTGTGTGAAAGGATGAGGAGTTGAGAGACAGTGTCATTTGCCAAAGCTGGCCTTGAACTTATTATCTAGCCAAAGACAGCCTTCATTTTCCTGTTCTGCTGCCTCTGTCTCCTAAGGTTTGGGGTTATAGGTGTGCCACAGAACACCTAATTTATGTTCTACTGGGGACTGAACACAGGACTTTATCCATGCTATAAAAATACTCTATCAATTGAACTATCTCTCAAGCTTGTTTCTTCAACCTAGTTTATTCTTTTATCTTGATGCCAACAGGTTACTCTGTGTGTGTGTGTGTGTGTGTGTGTGTGTGTGTGTGTGTGTATTAGATGTAAATTCTTTTGGTGCATAAGAAGGATGTCTGTTAACAAAAACTTTAGGAAAGAATTGGACTCCAAGAATAGAACTTTGACAGTGGTCAGTTCAGCAAGCGAGGATGGTACAAACTCTTCTGCTTCAGTTAGTAAAGATCTTGCCACTTCTGATGAGGCAAGAAGAGGACCCAATCAGCAAGCAGGAAAGAAGTTGGTAGCCTTGGGAGGACATGAAACCCAAGGAAACCACTGGAGGTTATCTACATTCACTCCAAAGTATTATTTGCTTTGCAGCTTTCCTCTCTACCTTCATGATGCTGATTTACACTCCTGACCAAATTAACCTACTCCTTCAAAAGTCTCACCATTAAAATGTTCTAGAAGTGACTCTTTTATAGAAGCTTTGTTGAGTGCTGAATTGCTGTCTGGGTCTGTGCACCTCACTTCTTCTTCATGATGACCACATTGGGTGTGTTCTGCTCAAAATTGCTGTTGTATGGACAAGAAAATGGAAAGTTGGAGAGGTTGTTTGGATTCCTCATAGCTGGGATTCAGGATGATTATGGGGATGATGGTGGGTATGATGGTGAGGGTGATGATGGAGATGATCATAGAAACTTGGAAGATGATGGTAGAGATAATGACAGAGGTGATTAATGGAGATGAATTTGAACTCCAGATTTTTCTATTCTGGAGTCCACACTCAATAAATTCTGTTCTAAACACTTTCCTTGCACTGAGATAAAATACTGATGGCTGTGAGTCTTGTGACATCACTATTGATGAAGGATATAAGCTTCAGTGGGTTGTGGAGTTGAGGATTTTGTTGTCTAAGCCCTTGGCTTGTCCTGGGTTGTATTTATAACTCCACTTCTCAAAGAGGAGATGAAGTGGATGATTAGTATGATATTTTTAAAATAGGCTTCTACTATGTATTTTTCTGTCCTCTGTCTCTTTTCCAAGCCAAAAAAAGAACAAGGAGTTTGAAATACATTGTATTGTAATACAGATGTCTCTCTGAATATGTTTATGTGTATGTATGTATATGTATATAAATGCATGTAAATTAGTACTATTAATATCCAAATAATTTAGTGCAAAATTGTGAAGGTAGGGAAATGAAATATTTACAATATTTCATTCAAAAATAAAAAGAAAGCTTTTTTAAATTAAAAGCCCAGGCTCTTGTCACTGCATGGTGGGAACCATAGTTGGTTTCCAACTTGTATCTTAAGGTTCAGTCCACACACAAAGCATGGTGCTTGGAAGGGCCTATGGAGACCCCTAAGAAGTTATGTGCATCTGCAGGGCAGTCTTAACAATTGTCTTCATAGTGCTGAGTTCAAATGTGCTAGTGGGACTTGTCAAACTCTCTGGTCCTCTCTAAAAGCTTTGATCAGGAATGGTAAAAGGCAATAAACCAGAATTGGCTCTGCATTTTGGCCTATGATATGCCCTCTCAGTTTTCCTCATAGGAGTTGATGTCTGGCCATTTCAAGCAGATAACCCTGACACCTCACTAACGCCTGGCATGATACTCTCCATAGAAACACAGTAAGGCTGGGTAGCAGTGGCACATGCCTGTAATCCCAGCACTGGGGAGGCAGAGCTAGTCCAATCTCTATGAGTTCAAGGCCAGCATGGTCTATAGAGTGAGATTTAGGATAGGCACCAAAACTACATAGAGAAACCCTGTCTTGAAAAACAAAACAAAACAAAAACAAAACAAAAAATAGAAAGAAAAAGAAAAACAGTAAGAAGCATGTTTCCTGGACTCATGGGGTATGTGGCTTTCAGAATAAACAGATATTAGGCAAATAATCATATGCAGATGTATGATTATAAATTCAGTTAATTCATACAAAGTATTCTGTGAGTATCAAGATAGTAATACTTGAGTTCAGGCATTCTAGGAAACAGGCTTTGAGGAGAGGTAAGGTGTTTGATGGTTTTAAGAAAACCAAAGAAGGCATGCTTGAAACAAAAGTCTGGAAGGGAGTCCTGGCACGGAACTGAGAGTAGTTACAGGAAGGGAAGTAGTTATCAGGGTAGAGATTTCACTTTGGACCCTGTTACACGTAATCATCAAGGAACATGGAAAAAAGAACATGTCCATATTTATATTTCAACAATATTACTGTGGCTGAAGTGGGGAAAAAGGCTTGAAGAGAGGGAATAGTCCAAGTATGGAGAATAGTTGAGATGCCATTGAGATAGTCTTGGAGGGAAGCATGACAGTGGTGGAAGACAGAGTTGTACCTATGGAATGAAATGAATGGAATATGTCTGTGTATTCATCTACCTAACTATCTACTTACCTATATGTATTTATCATTGATCTACTCACATATATTTACCTATCCCTTATCTATCATTGTTGATCTGTGTCTATCTCTATCATCTATAATTTATTAACAATAGTCTCTCCATCATCTATATTGTCTATTATCTCTCAGCTATCTATTTTTTATCACCTGCCTGCCATCTAGCAATCAATCCTGTGGCTACCTCTATATATTGACTATATATTTATATTTACTATATATCTGTCATTTTCATATCTGTCAATTATTTAATGTGCACAAAATACAAATGTTGAATCAATTCACTGTAAAACAGTGAATGTTATCTGAATATGCATAGCCTTAACCAACTCATAACATTTTGTTTCTTTCTTTTTTTTTTTTTTTTTTTTTTTTTTTACTTTTTATTTTTTTGTGTATACTCTGGGATAGGATAAAGGGTTCCTTCCATTCCCCTTTCCCAATAGCTTGAAGGTGGTCCACTTGGTTTCTGCTTTCCCTGTAGTCTTCCATGTTACCTTGAATGACACCATTTGTTTTACCCAAGTTTCTCATATATCGAGGGCTAACATTCTTAATAGTTCTGTCACTGTGTCAAACAGCCTGCTGAAAAGATACAAGTGATGCCGGCAGGAGATGGGGCCATCTCAGCAGTTTGTGTAACACCAACAGGGTGTGAGGGAACGGAAAAATAATTAGTTTAGCTGGATGTAAATGGAAGATCGAGGAAGAACCTGTGAATGTGTGGCGGCCTGCCTGGCTGAAGGTTTGCAGATGAAAAACTGACTCAGCAGATATGCAAATGAAAGCACTATGAAGGGACTCGTGGTGATAGGAAAAGCAGTGTGACTTGAATCCAGTCCACCTGCATTTACAGAGGGTTTTACGTACCTGTCACCATGCGAAGCTTCAGAGGGCAACTGAGGGGGGAATTGTGGTAAGACACCAAAAAGGCCACAGACTAAAGGTGAAGAACAATGTTTGAGAGTACGTGGCTTCTTCAAGCTGGTGCTACAAAGGCTGAACAGCAATGACAAGCCACCTACGCAGTCAAAAGTACTAGATATATCAGGAATAAATCTGCGTATGGGGTTTAGCAAGCTCTGTGATGGCAGTTAACTTACTGCACCTCTCTAGACACAAGTGCTCTTTATAAAACACTTCCTTCAGAGTACATGCTGTTATTGCTTCTCCACACACACATGTGCACTGCACACATGCATATATCCACATGCACATGCCTGGCCACCCCAAGGCCATCTTAGTAGTGCTGGCAGCAGGAAGTGGGTAAGAAAATGCCTTCTGTTAGGTAGTTATGTGATTTTTAGGAAATATAGCCATTTAATAAATGTTTACTAAAGGCCAAGTCAGCATAAACCTGGCTTACAAAAGTTAATAGGTGTTGAATTAACATGTAAAGATTAGTCTTATTTTGAGGTTGGGGAGGCTGTTCAGTTGGAAAAGTGCTTTCTGTACAAGCCTGAGGATGTGTGTGATCCCCCAGAACCTGTATTTAAAACAATACAGATGTGGGGGCATGCATGCAAACCCAGTTCTGGCTAGGTGCACAGGTAGGTCCCTGGGACTTGCTGGTCAGCTAGCCTAGCAAAACTGTTGAATTCCAGATACAAGTGAGAAACCCTGTCTCAAAAATCAAGGGAGATGGTATCTTGAGGAACACTTGAATTTCACTTCTTGCTTCCACAAGTACATGAATATATGCAAATGTACACACATGAACCAATGCATCCACCAAAGGGCACACACACACACACACACACACACACACACACACACAGAGAGAGAGAGAGAGAGAGAGAGAGAGAGAGAGAGAGAGAGAGAGAGAAACAGACAAAAAGAGATGGAAAGAGATATAGATCCTTTGCTGATCATAACTCTTCCCAGGGTGCAGCCGGCACATGGTAAGTGCACTGATTTGCTTCACCAAAGATGCACCATCTTCATATTCATAGCAGTCATTTAAAATCTCACTGCGGGCTGGGGAAATAGCTTGATGGGCTAGAGCATTTGCTGTACAAGCATGAGACTCTCAGTTGAGACCTCAGAATCCATGTAAAAGCAGGCATGGTAGCATGCACCTGTAAGTCTAGCATTGTGGAGGGACAGAGACCAGAGGCTCACTAAAGATACAGCTTTAATGGTAGACTCTATCTCAAGGGAATGTGGTGAATGACAGAGCAGGACATACAGTATCCTTCTCTAACCAACTTGCTCATACATGTGGGCACGGACACCCCCACCCATCAAATAAGCTCTTACTGAAAATATGCCTGAGTGGACCTGTGTTCAATGCTTCTACAGTTGCTTTTGCTGGCACTCTTGTATGGTTTAAAGCTACTTTATTTTGCATATGATACTTTCATTGTTTTATTCACAATATTAACCATTTATTTTGATTTTTTAAATGTTCCTTGATATTTAATTATATTTTCCATCCAATTGTACATATCTTAATATTCTCCTAACATTTTAAATTAAGAAAGCAAAAGTCAGAGATGAGAACATATCTGATTTTCTGTGTTGCATTTAGTTAAAAAACCAATGAGGTAAAAGTCAGGCACTGTAGTGAACATCTCTAATCCCAGTACTTGTGAGGCAGAAGCACCTCAAGTTCAAACTATGCCTAATATAACAGAGAGATGTGCTTTAAAAACAAAGGAGGACAATCCAGCCATAATGGTGTATGTTTGTAATCCTCGTAGTCAAAAGCATGAGCGGGAAGATCAGGAATTTAAGGTCATCCTTGGCTACATAGGGATTTGAGAACAACCTGCACTATGTGAGACCCCGTCTCAACAAAACAACTAAAGAAGATTGTATGTGTGTTTAAATTCATGTATTGTGGGTGTTATAACTTGACTTTAGAAACACATGGTACAAACCAATGCTTACAAACCTGTAGAGGCTTTACTGAAAGCTGCTATAAACCATTGATCACTTTTGCTGATCATTTAGTAGAAAAGTGATTTTTCATAGCACTAGCTTATCTTCTAGCTACTCAAGTTGAAAACATGTGAAGAAATCACCATGTTCCCCTGCCCTATGCTGATCTTGGTAGATGCCCCCTCATACTCTGAAAACTAAAGGCAAAATGAAGTAAGATTAAGTTTTGAGGACTTGGATAGGAAACAAAGGGGTTAGACACCTAATGGGGTTGCCAAGACAGCTTAACAGCTTGGCCAATTTGCTTTGATTAAGGAAAGACATAAGCCCTTAGAGATGAGGAAAGTATTACTTTAGGAGCATTGAAAAATAGCAGTGAGCTGCATCAATGAAGATAAGAACAACTTAACAGCCTCTTCAGAGAAGTAGTTCATTAAAAGTTAACTGAGTATTCCAGAATGGTTCTCGTGTATTGAAACAGCAGAGTCTGCCTCCCCTGCGCTCAGGCATTCTCCAATCTGGGTATCTAGCCTGGGTCAGAGTGGGTTCTGTGCCTGGATTTGGTAAAATCAGGCTTCAGGCAGAAGGCAAGCAAGTGGATTTTCCCTTTTGCCAAGGCTGGTTAGTGAAGGCTCCCTGTGGTTCTGTTGAGAGGGATTCATCTGTGCTCAGCAGGCATGTGTTATGACTGATTGGAAATGTCTTGTGGAACACAGAGTGAAGAGTAAAGTCTTTCATACTACTTTAGACTGGAAGATATTTTCCCTTGTGATGATTGAGGGGGAGCCATTTTCTTCTGGAGACTCTGTGTACTTGCCTTGGTGAATAAACATCTCCATGAATTAGTTTCATGTTATTGTCAAACAAGAGAAAAAAGTGTCATCTCAGAGTCTCTGGAGAAATGTTAGCATTCAGATGGCCCTACTTACCAGACTTCTAACCAACTCTTCTTTCAGCATGATGGTTTAATTGCTGGAAAACTTTCTTGTGAATTCATTTAGGGAATTCTGTTTGTATGAGGTTCAATCTAGTTATACTCTTGGATTCTGCAATATATTTCACTGTTAACCCTAAAATAAAAACAGAAAAATGAGTGAAAATGGAATCTAGTGTCTGTCCTCGTTTGAATCTTGGGGTCACAGGTGGGAGATCTTTGTGCTCTGTGCCTCTGTATCATTCTTGAATCCCTCTAAATAGATGTCACATCAGAGGAGAGAGGGGAAGATTGTGCAGAAATATGCTCTTGGTTAAAACACCTAGGGAAAACGACATTCCCTTACCTGACCCTATTAATCATAGTAAGAGATGTAGCAAAATGTGAAAAGACATTAACATTTTAAAATGTAAGATATATAAGAGTAGCTTACATGCCTTGTGGTATTTTATAAAGTGTTTACTGTTGTTTTGCTTTGCTTTGGTGTTGCATGTTTTCATAGACTTTCACTGAACATTAAGTGGTGAACTGAAGAGAGTCTGTGTAGGAGGGAAAGGCACAGGGACATCAGAGTCAAGCCACCATCATTGAAACAAGTCTCTGGCAGTTGGGGATTTCTTGACCCCTGTGAGCCTTTGTTTCTTTACCAGACAGTGGATGAGCAAGTGAGCCTCAGCTCTGTTTGAAGATAGAGATACCATGGCTCAGAGAAGCAAAAACCCATGTGTTGTGAAATATGAGGTGAGATGGAACTTTATCTCCTTCCTAAAGAGCCAGTGGACAGTGTACTCTGTGCTTGTGGTTCCCCAGAGGACTGGACTTAGTGTCTCAAACTGACCCCCAGTTCTAGCGTCCTCTCCTAATACCAACCAACTTCCCTCTTTCTTGGGTTCTTCATGCTGAGATTTTTTTCTAAAGAACTGGGAAGCTGAATACTGACCTGGCAGATGTGGAAATAATTTCTGCAGGAGAGCAGGATCCTGATTGTAAAGTATCACCATGTGCCAGGCTGAGTGCATAGATTTAGAAGGTCAAAGAAGACATGGGGAGTCCATGTATGATAACAGTCTCTTGTGAATGGTGGCTGCGCTGCTGTGAGCCTAGTCAAAGATACATCACTGAGCATCTGCTGTGGGGATTGAGGATGCAGCTTAGTGATAGTGTTCTTGCTTAGCACGCATGATGACTTATGCTCAGTCCTAAGTTCCTGCCCTAACTGTGACTTCATGATCATCACAGTTCCACCCTTTCCATTATGATTGAGGGCAATTTACAACAAGTTCTCTTAAAATTCCATGGAGAAAAGTATTTTTCAATAAGACCCATTTGTTTTAACATGCTGAGTTAGAGCATCTCCAGTATTCACCACTCTCTATCCACAGGGATTTCTGTAAATGTTCTTTGCTTATTCGTATTTTGAACTAGTGTGTTTCTCAAGGATTATACATATTGTATATTATTCCTCCCATAACTGATCCCCAAAGTTCCAAAGAAGGACTTAGTGAAAACAAACAATAAAAAATACTGTACACTCATTTGCAAAGTGATCAGTTTGATAACGATATTTTGACCACACTCACTCTCCCCTTAGCCTATACATTCCCCCCTCCTACCACTCACTATCCCTTCTTGTTTGAAAATAATCTTCTTCTAGTTCTGGTTTTCCTGTTGTGATACGTGTGTGACATGTATGTATGTGTGATGCATATTTTACATGTTATCTGGGTTCCACATATGAGAGGAAACATGTGACATTTGTCTTTTTGCCTATGGCACATTAGCTTACTGTGATGATCTCCAACAGGACTCTGGCATTTGCTCTCTTTCTTTGATTGCATTTGTTTGTCTACCCTGTCTTCTGCCATATTGTGATGCAGCACCAGGTCCTCAGAAACTGAGCATGCACTTACATGATGCCCTTGAACTTCCCAGCCCCCAAACTGTATGCTAAAATAACCTTCTTTATGCATTACTCAGTGGCAAGAAGTACTCTCAGACAGGACTAAACAAAGCTATGAATAGATGGTAGGTACTGAGGTGGGCAGGATGGCAGAGGGTTAACATATCTGTGTGGGTTACAAGTCATTCCTAAGTCTGAGCAGAGAGACTGTATTCTGTGGTTCAGATTTCATACATGCAGCCCATGAGAGGTGGGACCTGTATTAAAGGACAGTTGCTATAGCAAACCATGTGTCACCTGTATCTTTTCTTTCTAGTAAATGTCTTAGGGAGGACTACATAATACTTTTATACCATGAATCTGTATAAGACCAGATCTGGAAAAAATAAACAATAGCTTGTTATATGTATGATGACAGTAGCATTGAACACCACAGAAAAGTGGTCCCACATTGAGAGGAATCCTCTATATTTCTCAAGCATTCTCCTAAGAAACTTTATTATCCTATAGGACAGCACTACTTGGGTCCCAACTGGTCAAAATCAGGAAGGAAGCATGCATGACCTTCCTCCAGTCCAAATTCATGCCAACTCTTTAAGTGGATAGCAGATTCATAAAGTCACAAAGCAAGAAATTGATGCCCTAGGCACTGATTTTATGCTACCTGACTCACAGACAATAATTTAAACAATTTTATCCAAGTAATTTACATAATATTGGTCTGTGGTATACAGAATGAAATATTCCACTATCAAACATCTTTGATTAACACTGTCTGGTGCTGGCAATAGGGTCACTTCTTGCTATAGCTTAGATAATATTTGATGGATATCTTGATTCTTCTACATCTATCTTGAATGTCTTTCCATTCCAACACACAAATACACACATGCTCTCTTTGATCCACTCTTAAGAGCTTTGGAGAGGATTATATCAGAATTCCCTGTCTTGGACATGATGTTACTCTTTTGATAACATCCTATTTTAAAGTTTATCAGCATCCTCTCCGTGGAAATACCTAACATTACTATTCAGCTTTCACTTAGGATCTGAATTATGTGCAGAGGTGTCTGGAGAGACATTCAATGTGTGTGTTGGGGATAAAATGTAGATCTAGGGACTCTTTTCTCACATATGCTTCAGGAAACCAAAGAAAGAATGGTAGAAGGCCCAGGGGTGTGACTGTATAGAATCTGCACTCTTTATAGGCATATTACTTGTCTTGTATTAATATTTATGTTTGAAAGCTGAAGCTTAATACAGTTAAAGCAAAGAATAATCCTGACACCCATGAAACACTTGAACTGCACACAACCTTGCTTTCTTTTAAAGAATGCTTTAAAGGCTGCAAATCCCCCAGTGTGGCTGCCCAACTGTGTAATTCCATATTCATTGCTTTTCTAAGTCTCACAATTGTACCCAAGAGACCCGAGAAGGTCTGTTCTTCTCCAAGGAATGCATGTCTGTCCAACATTTCAGAATTGTGATCATTAATACTGTGTGTGCTTGCTTGGAGAGCAGAGGACAATTTGAATCCTGTAGGCATTTATCAAAAACAGCCTCTGATTTCCTGCCAGGGTAACATATGTGAGCAAGGATTTCTTCTCTGAATGCCTGAACAAGGAACACATAACCCTCATAACCCAGGAGAAGGAAGGAGAGTCCAATGAAGGGAGTCAGCAAAACCAATATAATCATAGAACTGGTTAACTCACAGAGAGCAGTAGCCAGGACAGACTTAGATAATTAAATGGAGGGGTCAGAAATGGAAGGAATTTGACTAGAATTGTGACCTCATGAAAAGATGGAGACTTCCCTCCACTAGTTTGTTATCTTATTGAAAATGAACTATCTGCCAAGTACTGTGCTTCAGCTAACGGTAGAATTTATAGGGTAACAGCCATTCCAAATTTCCTGGAATTGAGGATCATCATACTAAAATAATGTAGTTATAGCCAGCATAAATCATTCAATCTATATTGATAGACCCATACACAGAGTGTTGAATGTGCTGTGTGTGATAGTCCGCCCATCTTGACTGTTGACTTAATCAGATGGAGAGCCACATACAAGGTTGGTAAAGTCTGTATTTGTGTTTGGGAGGATATTTCCAGAAGCAGTGAGAACATGGGTGTTCTGACCTGAGAAATGGTTTAATCTGTTGTTGGATTCCAAATTTAAATCAGCTATTGGCCAACTGTAGAACTGTAGAAAGTAAGAGCTGGTTGGCAGGAGCAGGACATTGGGATGCACTTTTGAAGGGTATGTGTTCCACTGTTCCTGCCTTCCAGATGTATGAAGTGAGCAGCTTCAATCTGCCCTGCATTGCCTGTTGATTTTCTGCCTACCCACAGCTCAGAAACATTAGTCTAGTGACTATGGACTCAAATGTTGGAAACTGTGATAACTCTTTTGAGTTGATTTTCTTATTTTTGTTTTTGTTTTTTCACAGCAGCATAAACCTGACTAATCCAGTGGGTGCTGAGGAGAGCTTAACTCTCCTCAGGAAGGAAGATGAGTGTGAGGCACAGCTAGGCACAGTTCACTCAGACTTGAAGTAAACTGAATGTAGAGACATGAAAGGTGGGGCATGACACATATTTGGGGACTCTCTGGTAACACTACCACCAGTGAACCAAAACCAACATAGCAGTAAGTAGACAAGACACAGCCAAAGATGAGCTACATACAGCATGTACATTCTTTCTTAGGATCCTAAGATGCTGTTTATCTTCCTATTGCTGTTGTGACTCTTATCAACAGATGGCTTTTTCAAACAAAGTTATTATCTTGAAGTTTTGGAAGTAAGAAGTCTAAAGTCAGTCTCAAAAAGCAAAACTTAAAATGTCTATAGGGCTATGTTCCTCTTGAAGCTTTTATGGGGAAAAGACCACTGTCTTAATTTTCCCCACTTCTGGAAGCTATCTTCCTCTTGTTACTAGTGACCAATTTTTGTCTTCAAAATTCATTGAGTTCTTTGCTATCAAATAACAAATACTAGCTATTTCCCATCTCCCTCTGTCACTTTTAGGGACCTATGTTATCATCTTGGGGCCCCTCCACCAACTCACAGAAGTCTCCTTCTTTAGGATGTACCAGTCACCTTCTTTCATGGTCCATTTGCACTGCTATGGAAATACTCACAGATTCTGGGATTAGAACATGGATACCTCTAGGGGCATTCTTCTGTCTACCTTGAGCATACTAAAGATGCCCAGCTAAACTCAAAGAGTAATTGAAAACTATCCAGTTCTCTTGCTGTAGAATAGTGCTGGTCTGCCTGTGGTTCAGGAAGTGCTCTGGTATTATGTGGGGTTGAGTGATATCTTAGCTTCTTATTGCTGAAGCAGAATGACTGATAATGAGTAAATTACAAAGAATACACATATCTGTGGCTTATGGTTCTGAAGTCTGAGAAGACCAAGAGTATCATACCTCTGTCTGTCTGTAAGAGACCTCTTTCTGTGTCACAAAAAGGCAAAGTACATCACAGGGTGAGATGCCAAGACAATGACAGCCTCCTCCCTTGACAACCTATTAATTCATGAAAGCATGGATTGTTTGATCTTTTCATGTGGGTACAACCTTTGTGACTCAATCCCTTTCCCAGAGTCTCACTTCTAAATGTCACTCATAGTTGACTTTGGGAATTACAATTCCAACACTTGACTTATATGAGACAAGCATTTAGCCCATTACCTATACAGTTGGTACAATGAAGATGGATACATGTAAATTAATTCTGGCTCCATCCACACAGCTCATGCTCTTGGCATCTCTGATATCCTGGGATCAATTCTGAAACCTCACCAACAGCCTCCACTGGGCTTTCTTTTGTGCTTCTGGCCCTTTCGCATGGTGACAAGTCTCAACTTTTTTCTGTGTCCCCTTTGGTTCTCGGGTTTCTATTGCAACTGAGGCTTCACCTTCACCAATGGCCTCCCCTGGCCTCTCACAGTAGCAAGCCTCAGCTGCTCTCCAGGACCCTTGTAAAGCCTCCCATTCTCGTGCCACCAGAATCTGAACACATAGGAGACTCTTACACATTCGCAAGTTTGGCTGTCAATGTGAGATGCCACATTGGTGCCCCCTGGATCGCAGCTTCTGTGTGCTGACCCTGAGAAAATACTCCCAGAAGATTTCACCTCAATGGTGCTGGTCTCTTCTCAGTCATAGCTAATTGATCAGTCCCAGCTGACCAGTAACGATTGTCCCATAAGGCAAAGTTTCACCTCAGTGGTGCTGGTCTCTGGTTAATCACAGCCAATTCTTCAGCTATGGTGGACCAAAACCCACAGATTCTTGATTCAAAATACCACCCAAATGGCCCTGATAATCTTTGGAGAACTCTCCAGCTTCCCTTTGAAGCTTCAGATAAGGCAAGCCTTCATCGTCTATGTTGCTATCACCATTGTCTTCCAAGCTCCCATACAGTAGCCCATTGAGTTCTAAGCATCTAATGGCTGTCCCGTTCAAAGTTCCAAATTCCTTCCACAATACTCTCAAAAGTAACATGGTCAGGTTTGTCAAAAGCAATACTTTTGGTACCAATTTCGCTTCCAGTTTGCTATTACTGTGATAAAGCTCATGTCCAAAAGCAACTTGGGAAAGAACAGGTTTATTTTGCCCCACAGATTACAGCCTACCATTTAGAAAAGTCAGGGCAGTAACTCAAGGCAGGAACCTGGAGGCAAGAGCTGATGCAGAACCCATGGAGGGATGCCTCCTATTGGCACACTCCTCCAGACTAGCTCAGCCTGCTTACCTCCACAGTTCAGGACGACCTGCTGAGAGGTGGCACCACACACAATGGGCTGAATTCTCCCACATCAATCGTTATTTAAGAAAATGTTCCCATAGGCTAATCTGATGAGACATTTTCTCAATTGTGTTTCCAAAATGACACTGCTTGTGTCAAGTTGACAAAAAAATTAACCAGAACAGTGGCCTTAGAAGATCTGACAGATGGGTATCTGAGTTCTGTTTCTGCAAGGTGGTTTGAAGAAGTCTCCATTACGTTAGAGGATTGAGTGGTTCTTAGGAGGGATTTCTCCTACTCCAGGGTGCAGCCTGGCCATCATAGATAATTGCTCTCATCTTAGGGGCACAGCTCTGCCCTTTCTAGTATATAAGTTGACAGCTGTTCTGGAACATTGACTTATCTCTGTGCTTTCATCCTTGGAAGAGGCTTCAGTAGACACTCTTTTATGATTAATATGCCTATGTAAAGCAGGATGTCTAACCCAAAGTTCAGGAGATAGGCATAAAATAAAGGCAAAGCACAAATGTGTTTCATTCTGTTTTTAGTTTCCTTGCAAGCAGTCATTGCTTTGAACAAAAGTGCTTCCTCAGTGCCTCAGAATTCTATGAAGGGCAGGCTTGAAGCATTGAAGTGAGCCAAGTGTAGGTAGAATTTGCTTTTCTCAAGTGGCCTCCCAGCAGATCCCCAGTAGTGGAACAGGTACATGTGGTAAGAGGTCAGAATACACATCCCACTTGTTTCCTCCAGGTACAACATTTGGTCCTCCCAGTTCGTTCAGGAGATGTGTTTGGTGGTTGATAAATCCCCCCTGTGCCTATCTTCCAATTCAGAGATAGGAACCTTATCAAGGTTGCTTCTGTTATGTGCCACTCGTGGGCCAGTCTATGCTAATCACTTTGACATTTCCTATTCACTCAGCGTGAGAGGAATGCGTTAGCCTGCATTGACGGGGGCATGTGTTTCTAATGAGAAATCTGATGAAGCCAGGTGTCTTGAATACAGAATGCTTGTGAACTGCGGCAGCTTTCTAGTCCCTTGAAGCTGTTCTCTTCCCTTTGGGCACCATGCTGTCCATGTGGAATGGCTTCTCATCGTGATTTGTAGCAGATAAAGATTTTACTTTTAAGTCCATCAAAAGGGAAGAGAAGTAACATTTTGAAATGGGCAGGTGAGGGAAAAAGGAGATGAGTCTCTTGGTCTGCCTTTAGGTCTCACCTCTCTTCTTCCAGTCTGCTTTGCACAAAAGATCATCTCATATGAAATTCAGAGCAGAAAATGTCTTTTCATTCATTCGTATTCCCATTTTCTGACATTCTTACTCTTAAAGTTATTATTAGTGGTGCAAACTCTATCTATTAGGGAATGTGAGTCTTGCCCTGTTCTGGTGTATTCCATTATCATTTAAATACACCACCCACTGTTCCTCCTAAGACCTTCTCAATAGAGGGTTCTTGCTAGACATTTCCCCCTAAATTAAGTTCAGTAGGTATCAAAACAGGATGTCCTGGAGTTGGGGGAGGGGGCTCTCCACACTGAGGCGAAGTGCGACTTTTAATAATTACTTGGATATTTTAGCATCCTGTCATCACTCCAAAACTGAAATGTATTTCCTGTTCTCCCATTCTTCTGTACCCTTTGATCTCTAATGAGTTACCTTTGCCATCTTCCTCTTCCTCTAAAAAGGCACTTATTTCCTGCTTATCATTGAGAGCAGGGAGTTCTGGAAGGATTTTCTTGAAATGCTAGTTATTTCTAAAATGAGCAGGAACACATGGAGAACTATAGGCTACCTTTTAAAGTATTTTTTGGATGGACCAGGACGCTATTGGGCATTTCAAGCCATTGATTCTCTGTTTTCCAGGCATAAGATACCTTTGGCGTGAGGATGACCCTGAACTTGGGCTTTGTCATTATGAATAAGAATCCCAGTTTCTCAAGAGACAGAGTCAGTTTTTCTCGTGTGAAGGGTTAGAGGCTTTGGCCACATCCCTGGGGGTCACAAATGTCAGCCAATCACATTTTCACTTCAACAGAGGGGCCACTGCTGGACCCTCTGTGACTTCCATGACAGATAATTTTGTTGTTGTTGTGTGTATGTGTTTACATATGTGTGTGTTCTTGTAGGGAAAAGGAGGATAACTTAGGGTGTCATTCTGAGGGCACTGTGAACCCCAGGGCAGCACCTGGTTCTACTTCCCAGTCCTGGAATTACAAGCATGTGCCACCACACATGGTTCTTTCATGTGGGCTCTAGGCATTGAACTCAGGTCTTCATACTTGCAAGGTAAGCCCTTTCCTAATGAGCTGCCTCCCTGTGTTAGCCAGGGCTGTGCCCTTTCATAAAGCTCTTCCATTAACTTGTCTTTGCTGGGAGCTTGCTCTCCCTACCCTCATCATTGATTCTGCATACAGGCCCAAGAATCAGAAACAGTCTGGCTGAGCATGCATGAACCACCTGTCAATTATATGCCATAGACGCCCTCCTTCCTCTAAAATCACAATTTAAGAAGAGACTCTCACACTGTAGTGATGATTCTGCCTTAAAGCCCCCACCATGCTGCATTTGTCTGTCTGCCTATGGCATTAATGGCTATTCTAATAAACTTCTTCTCCCCAAAAGATAACCTTTCACAATATTCCCTTGAACACTAAGCCCCTAATATCTTTCACTCATACATAATTATCTGTTATTTCTCACTTCTTTTCACTCCTGTTCCAGGGAGTAGTGATGTAAACATGGGGACTCTTTGAGAGGTTTTCCTTCTAGGGTGTACTTCATCACCACATACAGACACAGAAAGACATACACATGCACTTGAAGAAAGATATTTATTGACATAAAAGTTTGTCATAAGGTCGGGCTTTCCAAGGAGGAGCTTGGTTAGGGTTGGCTATAGACCATTTTGTGCTAGTCTGGAAGTAGTGAACAGGGTAAGTAAGGCAAGGAAGTTAGAATGAGGAGTTCAAGACATATAAGGGTATGTGGATTTTAGTAACTGATATCCCACATGTGGCACTTTGATATCCTGACAGCATGTTAGCCAGTGGAGAAACCAGGATCTATCTGACCCAGGCTCTCCTGAAGCCCTCCACCCTTCCTTCTCCTGCAGAGCACAAGGAAGGATCTCTCTCTAGTCAATGTTGGTTCCATTAACACTTGTGTCCAACCTTTGGACCTTGTGACATGGCATCATCATCTATAAAGGTCATGCTCAAGTATCACACAATTGAGTTAGCAGCACACCCCTCAAAAAGCCTATAATGCTTGAGTAAGTTTATAATTTTGTGTAGGGAAACATTCATAGCTGTCCTTGGCCACAGGTCAGACACACTTGCAAGATTAAGTTGCAGGAAATAGGTCTGTCGTCATGTTGTCACAGCCCAAGTCCATCCAGCTGACCTCAAGCTGCTTTGCTGTCCCTCCACTTTGCATTTCTCTTACTAATAAAGAGGGTATGCAAGCTTCCAGGTCCTCCTGAGTGCTCTGGCTCCTTCATAGCCCACTGTCACAATAAACTTGGGTGCTTTTTCTCCTGCCAGTCTTCCCATTGTTATATATTCCAGCAAAGTCAATTAGGTAACCTTTCAAAGAAGAAGGAAGGTTGCCTCTGGCTCTACAGGTGAGAGCTGCCATTTAGTGTTTTCTTTCAAGGGGATGAGGGCCTTTGGTGGAAGTCCTGAGCTGAGCAAGTGAGACACTATTCTGGGCTGCTAGTGCCTAGGATAGTACAGTTCTATGTTGGGAACTGTACTGGGGTCTTAGACTAAAAAGTTATTCTGATGACTAGACAGTTCTGGTTTTTAGTTATCACTGTCTACCTTATCGTTGTTATCTAGGATGGTTGTTGAGGGCTTAGTGTGTGCTGAACACTGAACACTGTAATTAATTCTGAAGGCACAACAGCTGGGGAGAACAAGCTTGCTCCTTTCTCCTCATCCAAGTGACCTGGCAGTGCACCCTGAGAATCTAACTCTAAATGAATGGTGCAGACAATCATTCTCTTTGCTATGACCTTGTAATGTAAGTTAGATGCATCTCCATTTGGTCTAAGGGTTCCTAGAAAAAAATCTTTTTGTGAGACCAAGGATGGTTCAGTGGGCAAAGTGCATGCCATATCAGCCTGATGACTGGGGTTTGGATCCCCAGAACCTATGCAAAAGCTAAACACAGATCACACACGTCTGTAACCCCAGGGCTCCTGTGATGAGATGGGAGGTGGACACAGAGGAACCCCTGGAAGTCCTTGAGGCAGCTAGCCTGTAGTATGGAATGGCAAACAATAAAAGACACTGTCTCAATGTTGAAGGCAAAGACTTACATGAGAGGTTGTCACCTGACCTCCAGACATGCACCATGGCACAAGCAACCTCACAACACATGCAAAACAAAAAAGATTTTCTTTAAAAGATATTTTTTAAAAAAGCTTCTTGCATGTGTATAGTTGCTAGCTGTGTACTGGAGGTCAGGACTGAGCTGAGAGAAGGGGACTGTAATAAATCTTAAGAGCAAGGAGACACAAAATATCCCTGTATATGAATAAATATTAGACCCCTATGTTCACACAGAAATTGACACAAGTAATAACCTAAAATATATTCATAGTACACAATGTCAGTGTTCAGAATCATCAAAGTTGACAGAGTCTACCAGTGATGACTTGGCCATTCCTCTAACTAAACAGCAGTTGTTTATTGAAGAAATGAGTGAGTGTTGAAATCATTGGCACCGCTTAGTTTCTCAGTGACCTCCAGTGGCTGCTTTGCTTATGCAAAGCATGTAGAAGCTAGATAGAGGGCAAGATTCCCTTCTAACTTAGCCCACTTAAAGAAAGTGAGGAAGCAGGTAAAATGTACCTTTGGGTGAGACATAGTCATCCTAGAAGGGCCTGGAGTATTGTTATTGGCAGAACAATTTTAGTGACTCTAATTTGGGAGCAAGGAAAGGGGAAAGAGCTGAAAGTGCTGAGAGAGAGAGAGAGAGAGAGAGAGAGAGAGACAGAGAGAGAGAGAGAGAGAGAGACAGAGAGAGACAGAGAGAGAGAGAGAGAGAGAGAGAGAGAGAGAGAGAGAACATCTTTAAGATAAAGGTCTGTGTGGTTGAAAGTATTTGCTCTTTTCTCTGAGCACTGTCAAAGATAAGGTGGCCTTGTATTGAAATATAGGACATGCATGGGGTGGGGGAGGGAAGGTCTTATATTTTGGGTTCAGATTCTCACATCATCCTTCAAATGCTGTGCAGATTCGGCACAGCATTTAACTCCTTCTTGACTGGTTGATGTCTCCAACACCAGATATTTCTTGGAGCATGAAATGAGATGCTTCAGTGAGAAGCACATAGTAAATACTCTCTAGTATAGTCAGTGTTTTATATGATAGGCAGAGCTCTTTTGTCAAGTATAGGACCCTGGCCTGTGGCAATTACCCCTGCCCTGAGTGTATGTGACCACGGAAAAAGTTATTTCATCCATCACAAAGATGAACTGCTGTGTATCTGTATCCTCTGGATTGAAGCCTTTCCTCCTGGAGAGAGAAAAAGCAGTGCACACACTTGGGAAGGGCAGAAATTTGAAATATTCACAGCCTCTCCCTGACATTCCATATGCCATCAGCCATTGTATGGATAGGCAAGGCTAGCATAGCTGCCTTCAAATTGTACAGGCAGCATTGGGATGCAGATTTCCTGAACCACCATCTCTGTGGTTGCCGTTTTCTCAGACACCCAAGCTTCTGGAAGGAGTCTTTTAACCTACACTACAGTAAATAACCTCAATAAACTTAATTGTTCACCAAGGTATACTTCAGTGGAATTGTCTCCTTGGTTTGTCATTGGTGTCCTTTCTGTGTAAAGCAGAAGTCCTCACACAACACAAGAAGACATGGATTTTCTTGTGGCTGTAAATAAAATTCTTAGAAAGGGTCTCTTGTGTTTAGATTTGATTTCTGATTTTTTATCAGGATCCTGTAGGAGGTTTCTGCATAGGATATAGTAACAGTGGATGGCATGTATAGCTATAGGTTGTTGATTTCTCTCTCAAATTTGACTCTTAAGTAACCTCTGTCTTTCTGAGGCTGAACCAAGCATGTTCTTACTTGGATTTGAATTTTAGACAGGCTTAACCCAGCCAGAATAAAGCAAAAAGATATCCTTCAGAAATCAAAGCAGATAAAACTTTTGTTATCCTTGACTTGCCAAAGACTTGAATGTTGATTTCACTTGACTGATAAGGATGCTGATGCAGTATTTCCTCTTAAAAGTTTTGTCAGATTAGAATTACACAAAGCCATGTTTACCAGATGACTTATGCATCCTGAGTTAGGTAACAGAGCTGCAGAGAGACAAATGCTGCAAGTTCTCTCTCCCATGTGGATGCTTGATTTGGAACATTGGATGTGTGTGCTTGAACTGGAATACACATATAAATCAGAGAGCTGGGAAGGGAGGGTTTCAAGGAAAGGAGGCTGGAACTCGGGTGATATAAAGAGAGAAAGCAAAACAACTGCATAGGAAGGACTGAATGGGTAGAAAATGGAAGGAAAGGGTAGACCAGGGAGTGTGGGGGAAGTTAGCTAACAATCCAGACCTTTGAAAAAGCCATACAGAAACCAACTACTACAGAAGTGTCCTAAAATATATACATGCACATGCACATAAACATACATGAAAGGAGTTAAAATGGAGCTACATTATAATGGGGGTAGAGGGAACAGTGCCTCTCCCAGACACCAGAAGAATAAAAAGCCAAATAAAAAATTTCAAATAAAAATCCAAGTGGTGGGTAGGGGTTCCTGTTTTTGAACTATTGCTTAGTGTGGTCCTATAGACACCAGCAAATATTACAAGCCATTTATGTTGCTCTTGGTTACCTTCCACAATTTAATGGTAAGACCATATTGCTGTAGCACCACATACTTGAGTCATTGAGCAAGGGGAGGAAACTACTCAAGACTCTGACACAGATGTGAACCCTGTAAACTACAGTAAAGAGTTTACTGGCAAGATAGGACCTCTGGTGAGATAGTGGCATGGATTCTATGGGAGAAAGCAATCACTTTTGGTTTGGCTTTAAAACCCAGTCTACAAGACAGAGCTTATACCTTAATATGTTAACTACCAAAATCCTGTGATTAACTAGGTCATAGTCCCTAGAGCGGAACTTAATACTATTTATTATTCCACCAAAGGGACACAGATTAAACTGCCCCCAAATTCTTATTTTCATACCTGTAGATTGGTGTATCTTCCAACCCTCTTCAGAGAAGCTTCCTTTATCAAAATATAGCAATTACAACAGAGACCCACAACTGGTCAACATGTAGAGAATAAGAGACTATGAAACACTCAGCATGAAATGGGACATCCATATTACACTCCCCTCAAGGCTCAGGGATCATTGCACAAGATGGTACAGAAGATTCCAAGATCCAGAGGTAGTGGATGTCTACAGTGAATGGCTTTCACACATGAACTCACCTTTGCTGTGGCTGCATAGGCAAAGATCAAGCCAGGTAAACTTCAAGCATAGATTGGAGGGACATGAAGAGCCATTCCTGAGGTACTATCAGTACTTGATGGTTGCTGGGTGCACGAAGAGTAACTTTTCCTCAGGGGTATGGTCTCTGAAAGGTTACCAGTGATCCTAACAGACACTTTACACTCATAAACATGTAAGTAATACTGAATGGATTTGGACATGTGTGTGTATGTGTAAAAAGATATAGATAGAATGATAGATAGACAAATAGGTACGATAGATAGAGCATGTGAAGTAGAGTGTGATATAGAGGAATTGGGAAGGAATAGGAAGAGTGGAATTATGGTTGGATTTGAACAAAACACCTCATATGCATGGATGAAACTTTCAATAAAAATAATAAAAATTTTCTGATAGTGGATTGAAAAAGTCCTTACAGATATACAATTTCTGGTGAAATAACATTCTTTGAAAACTTTTAATGAGTGCAAATGATGAAGCTCATAAAAATGACCCTGTAGAATTAAAATAATGAGCATGAATTAAAGGCTTACCCTGCTCCAAATCCTTTAAAAGAAACCCTTAGAGACAGCCTCTCCTCTTGGAATATATTGGTTGATAGATGCTCGGCATGGCTTGCTCCAGCGATACCAGTTCCTAAACCTGCAAGTCTAGCTGCAGAGACTGCAGTGTGGCTGCTGTAGAGAGCATACTTTCATCTCAAGAAAGAATATTTTTTCTCCATGGGAGAAAAGAGGTTCTCATGGAAGAAAGAGTTACCCAAACTATGAGCTGGTAATTGAAAATGCCCTTGGAAAGGGCCACTGTTTTTGTTCTTTAAAGATTTATGTTTATATTCATGGGGGAGGTGCTCACATGCTTGCTCAGTTGCCTACCACAGAGGCCAGAAGAGAGTGTCAGAGCCTCTGGAACTGGAGTTACAGGTATTTGTGTGTCACTCAACACGGGTGCTGGGAATTGGAACCTTGTGCTTCGGCAAGAGCATCAAGTGTTCTCAACCACCGAGCCATCTCACCCACTAAACCACCTTTTTCAATCCCCTGTTCCTGCTCCTTATAGGAGAATGAGCCACAGGATTCATAACTCACAGACTTCAAGAGTCTGCAGATATGCAGAAAAAAGAATACTTTCTAGCTAGGTTTCTTGTCTTCAGTGGAGAAGTGTGCCAGGAGGCAGTGAGCTGGCGTCTTGGAGAACCTTGCTGAATTTTTATGTGTCTGCCACAGAAAGAGTGAATGGAAAAAACAAACTCTCACTGTTAATTACCTTAGTCTCAAGCATCCTTTCCAAAATCCTCGAAATTTTAAAAAGTCACATTTGTGAAGAGTTAGGCAGTTGATATTGATTATACTTGTGACATGTAGACAATGCTTAGCATGGAGTTTGTACATGATGCTGTGTAGTGCAGAATACAGTCCTCACCTTCACTGTCAATGCTTGCTTTGATTTCAGTATCTGTAAGAAGTGATGGTTAATTAAGTTGATTCTCTATTGAAAAATGAGCTCCAGCTATCTGTATGTCTACTTGGCTCTTATTTATCACTTCTTTTTAAATCCATTCTCTGCTACTAATCACTAACTCCCTCCCCTGTGTGTGTGTTTTCATGTATAATAAATGCATATGTGTGTATGTGAGTGCTGATGCATGTGCAAGTTTGCACATATGCAGAGAATAGAGGTCAGTGTACAATGTTTGCCTCTCTTGTTCTCCACCTTATTCTTTTGAGTCAGGATTTCTCTTTGAATTTGGAGTTCACTCAGTTGGCTATACTGGCTGGCCAGAAAACCCCTAGGCTTCTCCTCTCTTCCAGCACTGGAATTATAGGCACATGCCATGAAGATGCCTAGCTCATTATGTAGGTGCTGGTGGCCTGAACCTCATGTCTGTACATCAAGAGCTTTACTCTTCAAGGCATCTCCTTAGCTCCTGCCCTCTGTATTGAATGAGCACCTCACATTGTTCCCATAGTCTCCTGTTTAATCTGCATTAACAACTCTAGGATGTGAGTTGCATTAACTCATTTTACAAGTGAATTCAGCAAGACTTTGGGAGCATAAATGTAACTCACCAGAAAGGATGGGTAGCTAGCAAGCAGCAGCATGTACTTTGGAACCAAGGCTTGAGGAAGTTGGTCACTTGTGTCCTCTGACAGTTTTTTTATTCTGTTTCCTTTTCCATCTGCTTGTTGGCACCAGTTCCTCATGTAACAGGTCTTCAGAGGGAAAGGCATAAGATGAAGCCCACACACAGTGTGCCCTTGGCTAACATGCAGCAGGCAGAGCAAGGTTTCTGCACAGCCTTTTACCTGGCACTTTCTCCCCTAGCCATAACACTTATCATGTATCTGTGAAGCAGGAGTTTCATGACATGATAGAAAGATGTAACAGAGTCCCCATCCTCCATGCAGGAGACAAGTAACTGTACATAGAAATATATCATCTTACAGGAGAAAGAATATTTTATATGTCCTATTTTATATATAGCCATTGTGAACATGTTAACATGTATGAAATATATTCTTTTCTTTTTGACAATTTCATACATGTATACAATGCTCTGTGATCATATTCACTCCCTCCCATTACCATCCTTTATCTTCCTCAAACTCCTGCTGACCCCCTTCTTTCTAATTGGTCTCTCTCTCATACTTCTATATTTCTCTGTCTGTGTGTGTGTGTGTGTGTGTGTGTGTGTGTGTGTGTGTGTGTGTGTCTGTGTATGTCTTTGACTAACTCAATTTAAATAGGGTTGTTTATATGAACACAGATAGGAGATTTTATACTGGAGTATGAGCAACTTACCAGTGTCTACACCACTCAAGAAATTGCTTCTAACCACCTTAGCAAATATTAACTGCCAAAAGCTTTCATGGACAGCTGGGGTCTCATGTTCATTCACAATCCAAAGGCCATGCATGCCTCACCCTGAAGACAGTTTTCACACTTCCTCCACTTCCTGCAGTGTTCCATAGTATTTATTATATGGGCTATCAATGAGAGGGAAGGTAAGTATAGTAACTGTTATCAAAATGCATAAAATGTTGTATGTGCTGCAAATCTGACCTTGTCTAGGTATTTTACACATACCTAGAAGGCATTTGTGTACAAGGGAAATTCTGTAACTTCTCGAATTAACAGAGTTAATATGAAGCAAGACCAGCCTTTGAATCCATTGCTCTATTGACTCTCAAATCGCTCCTTTTCCCTTTATTTTCCTACCTGTCAGACAAGAAGTATTGAATGAAGTAGAGCTATTGCAGGCAGATGAGGTGGGGTTGATGGTATGTGGTTTGTTTTCCCAATCATTGTGTGTAATGATTGCAGCAATGTTCATAATAGCTAAGTTATAGAAACAACCTGGGTGCCTGGCAACTAAGAATGTATAACAAAAATGTGATGTGTGTGCAAATTTTCTTTTAGCAAGAAAGAAAAAATGAAACTCTATCATTTGCAGGGGAATGGATGGAACTGGAGAGTGAATCAAGTTAGTCTCAGAGAGACAAATATTACACATTTTCTCTAGCTTTTCTATCGATTCATATAATCTTATGTGTACAGATGACCTAAATATGTAGTAAAAGAGTCTAGGGGCACAAAGGGTGCTAATGGCAGGGGAAGGGGTGCAGGGGAAGCTAGTGGAGGACGGGAAAAATGTTCTCAAAGTACAGTATGTACTTGCATGAAACCTCACTTGAAAAACTAGAACCCAGCTGGGTCTTGAGGGAGATGGATTCCCAATTTTCTAAGGAAGCGCCATATTGATTTCCAAAGCTGCTGTACAAGCTTGCATTCCCACCAGCAGTGGAGGAGAGTTCCCCTTGTTCCACATCCTCTCCAGCATAAGCTGTCTTCTGTGTTTTTGATCTTAGCCATTCTGATAGGTGTAAGGTGGTATCTCAGAGTTGTTTTGATTTGCATTTCCCAGAAAATTAGGGATGTTGAGCAATTCCTTAAATGTCTTTCAGCCATTTGAACTTCCTCTGATGAGAATTCTCTGTTTAGTTCTGTAGCCCATTTCTTAATTGGACTGTTGGGCATTTTGATGTCTAATTTCTTGAGTTCTTTATATACTCTGGATATCAGCCCTCTGTCAGATGTGGGGTTGGTGAAGACATTTTCCCATTCTGTAGGCTGTCGCTTTGTTTTGCTGACCGTGTCCTTTGGTCTACAAAAGCTTCTCCGTTTCAACAGGTCCCATTGATTGATTGTTTCTCTCAGTGTCTGTGCTACTGGTGTTATATTTACAAAGTGATCTCTGGTGCCAATGCATTCAAGACTACTTCCTACTTTCTCTTCTATCAGGTTCAGAGTAACTGGATTTATGTTGAGACCCAGCTGTAGCACTCTTGGGCATATACCCAAGGATTGCTCAATCATACCACAAAGGCATTTGCTCAGCTACGTTCATATCAGCATTGTTTGTAATAGCCAGAACCTGGAAACAACCTAGATGCCCTTCAACTGAAGAATGGATAAAGAAAATATGGTACATATACACAATGGAGTACTACTCAGCAGAGAAAAACAATGACATCACGAGGTTTGCAGGCAAATGGATAGATCTAGAAAAAATCATCCTGAGTGAGGTAACCCAGACTCAGAAGGACAAACATGGTATGTACTCACTCATAGGAGGATACTAGATGTAAAACAAAAATGACTAGACTGCTACACAACTACAGGGAGGCTACCTAGAAAACGGGACCCTAGGAAAGACACAGGGATCGCCCAATGACAGATAAATGGATGAGATCTACATGAACAACCTGGACGAGAGTGGGAGAAATGAAGGACAAGGTTTGAGGGAAGGGAGGCTTGGGGGAGCAGGAGATCCCAGCTGGATCAGGAACAGAAAGGGATAACAAGGAATGGTAGACCATGATGGATGTGGACCACATGAGAACAGGAGTGGGCAGAGTGCTGGAGAGGTCCCCTGAGGTCCACAGTGATGCATCCTCTGTAGACTGCTGGCAGTGGTCGAGAGAAAGCCTGATCTGACCTAGTCTGGTGATCAGATGGCCAAACACCCTGACGGTCGGGCTGGAACTCTCATCCAATAACTGATGGAAGTGGATGCAGAGATCCTCAGCCAGGCCCCAGGTGGAGCTCCGTGTGTCCAGTTGTCGAGAAGGAGGAGGGACTGTGGGAACATGAATTGTTGAGCCCAGGATTGGAAAAAGCACGGGAATGAAAGGCCAGATGAATGGAAGCACATGAATTGTGAACCAAAGGCTGTGGAGCCCCCAGTTGGATCAGGCCCTCTGGATAAGAGAGACAGTTGAGTGGCTTGGACTGTTTGGGAGTCACCCAGGCAGTGGGACCTGGACCTGTCCTAGTGCATGAGCTGGATGTTTGGAACTTGGGGCTTACACAGGGACACTTTGCTCAGCCTGGAAGGAGGGGACTGGACCTGCCTGTACTGAATCCACCAAGTTTAAATGAATCACCAGTGGAGTCTTGTTCCTGGAGGAGATGGGAATGGAGGGGAGGGGATAAGAGGGAAGGTGGGGGTGGGAGTGGGAGGGGGGAGGACAGGGGAACCTATGACTGATATGTAAAATTAAAACACAAATACAATAATAATAATAAAAAAAGTAGAGCCCAGGTTGCTCACAGCCAAGATCCTTAGCTTTCTATTGTCTAGCTTCTCAAATCTAATCTGTTTCTTCCCATTAGGACATGAGATCTATGTGGAAGGCAGCTGAGGTCGCCAGTGTACCACCAATGTACTGTCATGAGTACTGTTTAGATGGAATCCTTTCTCCTTC